>NC_081409.1:469900334-470218096 GCF_030272615.1 Cryptomeria japonica | reverse complement strand
GTAGAGACCAAGCTGATTCCTCCAACTATCAATCTCTGTCAGGCTTGGACCAAATTTAACAAGGATACAAGATCCTTCTACACTTCGAGCTCTACAGAACCTGTGAGGGTATCCCTTTAGTGAACCTCTTGCTCTCTGTAATGATACATATGAATTTACTGAAAACAAAGCAGATTTTCTCATAAAAGGACTCAACAGAAAGGGAGAATGCTTAAGGATGGCAAGTCCTTTAGTGATCCTCAACCTTAAGCTGGAGCATGAGATGGGTAGGACAACTTTCAGAAAATACAAAAAACTTAACAAGATGGTATTCTGATATTTTAAAATATTTGTTCTTATAAATCACAAAGAACATAAACCAAAAACCAAAAACCTAATGACATTTGCTAGAAAATACCAGTGCCTTATTCATTTGGGCTACAGTCTCTAAAAACGTTACTGGAAATCTGGTAAAAACTCATCTAATAGCTGATCTAGCCTTGAACAATACTGCCTTACAATATTGTTCTGCCTACAATCCCTTACCTGGACTATTTATCAAATCTTGTTACACGTTTTATTTCTCTATAATCTCATTCAACAATTTTAATTAACCCCTTGGACTAAAGCATTCAATGGAAAATTACATACATCATAACAATGCAATGAACAAACAAAACCCTTGATCCCATTTTCTCAAAAGAAAAGAAAATTGCACACAAGAAAATAAAGATTGGAAAATATATTTGCATTCATATCATAAGATATCTTCTATCAGATAACAATCAACAATTTTAATTACAGAAGAACCCACTTGAAAAGGAAACTTGCAACTGTTTTACTACTTTTTCTCTACAAAATGACATTATAGTTTCTGCTATTTTCCATGACTCTCTAGAACCATATGGAACCTACCCTTGCAGAATGGACCTACTTTTGTAGAGATATTTCTCACAAAATTTGGAACCCTAACTAATGGCCTTGATTTCCCTTTTATAGAAAATAAGGGAATGACAAGCTTCAGGCCAAAAGACACTTGTCACCAAAACCAATCCCTAGAGGTTGCACACAATTCAGTTACAAAATATTCCTTACCCACATGTTGATGCCTATGATGAGGTGGAATCAAAATCTTCAAATGATTATCGGTAGAAACAAAAACACTTGAGTCGTGTCGATATCACTCAGACACTTCTAGGTGGACCCTTAGATGCTTAGTCTACTCCATAGCATTTCCCTTCCTGAAAAGGAAAATAGATCCCGACATGAAACAAGACTTACCAACTGAATTAGAGGAAAATCTCTGGCCTTTATGTCCCAGATCAAAGAAATTGTAAAGAGGAGCTTGGGGGTAGATAGAATTTTTTGAGAAGGCATTGCAGCTTCCATGTCATTACAAAGATGACTAGCTTCCAATCCTCACTCGAACAAATCCTTCTTTCAGTTCCCTGCGAGCTCCCTCTTGGAACACTCTGCCAATGAAATGCAGAGTAAGAACAAAGGAGATGTCCTGGGTGGATTTCCTAGATAAGAAAAGGCTTTCACATCCCCTCTAACAATCTTTTGATCTTTCACAACCCCTCTGACAATGAGAAACCTCATACCAGAGAAAAAACATCCATCCAGTGTGACAAAATATGCAATGACTCCATACATAATTTTGTTCGAACACCATCTTCTCACTGATGAAGAACTATTCTCAGTAAAATGAAGAAGTTTAAATCTGTTTCTACCCATTCTATCATCCGCCTAGTGTATTTATAATCAGAATCCCCTTCAAAGTGGCGGTGCTAGTCCATGTGAAGAATCATCATCCCAATATCTTTGGCTCATCCTGTCAGCTATGGATTCCAGTAGATGTGCCTAAAACTCAAGTCACCATCATTTTATAGGCCATCACTCCATTGCCACCTACATATGTTCACCCCATGTGAATGATTTTGTTCTGATCTTATTCCTTTCTTAGTGTATAGTCTTATGCTTCAGGATTCTTGTTAACAAGCAAATACTTGGATTTATCAGAAAACTCATGATCCATTATATCAAAACTTCAAGCTTATCCCAATCCTTTCATATCTCTGACATATCATCTTTAACTATCCAAGCAATTCTAAGTCAACAAGTCTGTATCATGTTCATCCCATCTCTCCCATACAAGCTACGACTGATGTCTTCAATAATCCCTCCTAATTTCACATTTGAAACTCAACTACTGATCTTACCCAGCCTGGCAAATCTAACGATCATTGTTTGTCGATGTGTCATTTGACCTTCCATCTATATTCGCTGACCCATGAAGCCATGACTAATCAGCGCCATATCATCTTTTGACTAGACTCTGTCAGTGGCCCCTCCATAAGTCTTCCTAGCCAACCCAAGATATGTGGCATCATCTTGTGATGTCACGGTTCATAACCTCCCTGCAACTTCCATCGCAGGGATACGGGGGCCGTTAGATCTGTTCATGCTTTACTGCTTTGCACAATGCCCATTAACTCCTCCAAAATTATAAATTGGGCACCTTTGACCTCAGGACATAACATCACCGATCATTTTGAACATGTGCAAATTGATAGGACTATTACTAAACCATTTTTTACCACCTGAGAACTAGTAACACAATGCCTCAACCAGCTACACCGCCAGCTTGTCATTTTCCACTGAAAAACATGTGGCATCATCTCATGATGCCGCAGTCCATAACTCCCTCATACTTTCAACCACAAGGAAGCATGGGCCATCAGATCCATCCTCTATTTAGCAATCGACCAAAATACTTAGGACTTTCAAACTTAGGAATATATAGGCGTGGGCACCAATATTAAAAGGAGATAGGCTATAGGAAAATCATATTTCACAAACCAGTTGACCACCACTTAATACTTAGGGAACAAAATGGCCCCGCCAACAGAATACAACCCTTGGCTTTTAAGTGGGAAAAGGTAATCATGCAATATATCATTGCTAGGGTTTTCTTCACAAATCATAAGAAATTCTGATAAACCCTAGACCTTGGCCCTTGACAGAGGATGCAAATAAAACTAAAAAATCAATGTTTAAGCTCAAAATTGATAATTCTCATGCAATCAATTTTCAGAGCTATCAACCATCATCACCATCATCATCGCTCTCCTCATACTCCTCAAATTTGTCAATAATGGATGATCTAAAAGTGGCATCATCACTATCCTATGACTCAATAATCTCCTCAATATAAATGTCCATCCCCTCATCTCCCTCTTCTCTAAGTTTTGTAACTGCTTCAACACCACCCTCATCACCCCCAGCCTAATCTCTCCTCCCTCCTCTCCTAACTCTACCCATCCTCTCTCCTCTTGTACCAATTGTGTCACCTCCTCCATCTCCATCATCACCCTAGGCCCCTTGTTGCTATCTCATCCACTATCCAATCCCTTTGAAAATGGGAATTATAGGATCCATCAAATATGTGTTCTTATTTGCTTCCCACCATATATAAAACTAAGGAGTCATCCCTAGATCAACCACACCCACACCCCAACACCACTGCATGGAACAAAGACTATCAAACTCTATCATGACTACTGGTACACTAATAAAAGGCCACCAATTTGAGACCTCCCGAGCTGATCTAGCAAAAGAGGTTGTACCCCCTGGAACAAACTGAATCTCTCTAAATTGTCTCAAAACTTGATTATGAAGCTATACATCGATAATCCACTAAGAATTGGCAGTTCAACCATTCAAGTATCACTAGTGATGGCAATGTGTTATGTCTTGTGTGTCATCAACCGAACCTGGACAACCTAGATAAGGCCACCATGTAAAGTGTTGTAGTACATCAATGACATGTCTCCAATACAAAGTGTGTCACATACACCTCTATCAAACTACACATGCATAACTGTATGCATAAGGTTTCTCATCCTAGAAATCAACATCAACTACTAGTCTGAATATGACTATATGCTCCCATACCCAAACCTGAAGGAGCATGATGCCCCAGCTAATTGACCGTGCACCCAAATATGCAACTGTGTGCATCTGATTGTAAAACATGGCTAAAACACATAGGCCCCAAGGTAACACCTAGCTCTCTTCAATCATGCCAACCAATACCCTCCCCCAACCCACCAGGAATCCATGATTCGATTGATATGAAACCAAGGTACCTGCAATCAAACTGCAAAAAAAAATACTCACATTATCGTAGTCCCTATCATGTGATACCATTTAATCTCATAAAGGGCCTTGACCCTAAGCTCATCCATATGACACTCATAAAACTAACATAATGTAGCAATCCCTGCTCCTTGATCATATGCCACTCTCTCTCCATGAATAGGAATGTGTAGAATTTGCCACACATCCTCAAGGGTCACTGATACCTCACCCATCGACAAATGGAATAAGCATGCCTCTGAGTGCCATCTCTCTACAAGTGTAGTAATCAAGCCTCTATTGATCATAAACTTGGGCATATAAAGGATATGATATAGGCCAACATATTGAAAGAAGGCTCACTCCTCATCATCTAGCTAATGACGCAATGCAAGGCCCTTAGGTCTATTCTTGTGCACACTAAGTACAAGAAGAATAGCCTATAAAATATATCATTATGAGCTTAAATCTGCCTAAAATCTGCAAATGTATGATGCACATGTCAAAATTTATCCCTAAGCTGAAAACTTTCCCAAAAATGACAATTGCAAAACTCAAAATTTTCATATGCAATAAAATAGTCAAATACAAAATTTTAGACACATGTGAAATTATAATAACAGTTACAAAATTGTTATAACATATGTAGAATACTATAAAAAAATATGAAATATTTATGACAATTATGGAAAATAAGGACACAAATGCAAAAAATAACAGTCAATTGTGAGACAGTTAATAAATGTGTAGCAAAAATAACGATTGCAAAAAATAAATCATGAATGCAAAAAACCGCAACACAAATGCGAAACACTTAGAAATTTGACATCAGACAATTTTTTTTCAAACAAGAAATTAGGGAAAAATTTGACAAGACGGTTTGATGTACCTACCATGCCACTCAAGCGCTCTAGTTGGCTGAACAAATGCACCCACTCATAGAAGTGTTCTCTAATCCTAAGGCCCACCATCACTCTTAGAATGCTCACAAGTTGCTCAAAAATCATTCTGAACTCAAGAAACTCCAAGAATGCAAATGAGCCAAATGCAGTCCGAAATTCCTATTTATAGCCAATTTGAAGCCAGAATTAGGGTTTCCCAACCTATCGATCGTGGTCAAAATCAACTTCCACTATCTTGTATGTTAGTCAAAAAAGCTTGAAACTTCACCAAACTAGAAACATATGATCCTAGTCATATTATCGTTAAATTGGTCTTTAAACCCAGATTTTTCGAACAATTTTTTGAGGGGACACAATTGTACTCTACCATCACTAGGGCATATTGGGGCAAAAAATTTTACTTTTTCTTTGAAACAATGTTACTTTTAACATTGTCTCAAAGAGGGGCAAAACATAGACACTCAAAATTGTCCCATTACTAACATGGCTAATTATTCTTCTATATTAACTAAATAATCCTAATTATTTAATTAATCTAATTTTATTTCTCTACGCTAATATTCACCTTTTTCATCATAAACTAATTATTCAATTTCTATCCTAATCATTTAATCATTTGACCATTCCCCTTTAAAAATAATTAAATAATTTTATTATTTAATTAATTACGATTATTTACCTTAATTAAATATTTTTTATTATTTAATTAATTTCGATTTCTATTCTCCCCATAATTAAATAATTTCTTTAAATTATTTAATTATCTAATGATGTCCTCCAAATTAAATAAATTTCATAAATTTATTTAATTTAATTTCGCTTCATTTCAAATAAATCAAATTTCCCCAAATTCAAAATTGAATTCCATTTCCTCTTAATTTGCATTTCATTTGAGACTTTCAAAAATTAAAACTAAAATCAAATCACATTTCATGCTAATTTCTTACTGTAGACACTTAAAAATAATTATTTTAATTATTTTTAATTCCTCACATAATTAATTAATTAACTATGTTAATTCAAATTCCTCTCAATATTAATTAAATATAATTAATATTGTCACTATAGCATATGATTGATTTATTTAATAAATCAATCCCTTTCTTTATTCTTCTAAAAAAATCAAATCCTCACAAATCTTCCTCTTAGCTAATTAATTTCAATTAATTAGTTAACCTACATGATTCCTACAAATCATCTTCTTAATTCATTCTTCTAGAAACTCCCTAAACTCACTTAACATTATTCTTCTAATTTTTTATTCCCTCCACACATTCTCTCTCCTAGTCAAATTCCCCTACAAATATTAATCCCACCTAACATTTCCTCTAATCCCCCTCCTAATGAGTCGTTAATGGTTAATCATCATGATTAGCCACAAAGTCAACTCTTTGTCCTTTTCATCCAGCCACTAGCTTTAAATGCTCTTTTCCTAGGTGAATGTAAGATTTTTGAAATCACACATTCCTCTAGGCATCCCCTCTCCCAAGGAATTTTTAATTCCTTTTTATTCCTCCAATCCCCATGATATCCTTTTTTGGAGAATTTTTAATTCCTCCAATGCATCTTGTGGAGTGTGGAGATACGAAATGCTTTTAAGGCATATTTCTTGGTCTCCACACCCTCTCTTGGACCTTGTGTGAGCTCACAAGTAAATCTTAGCCCTTCATCTCCAATTCATCCTAGCCATCCATTTTCCTCTCCTCTTCCTATTAAATAGGGCTCCGTCCCTTCATTCTAAACATCTTGAAATCCAATAAGTTTATGTTGCCCTTTTGAGCCCAGGAAATCATCTTGGCAACTTGATCATCTCATCCTTATCATTTTTCAAATCCATTCCATTTGTGCACAACATTCGAGAGCCATCCACATCTTGCAATCAAAAGAGCACATCAAGTGGAGCATTATCAAGGGGCGCCTTCACTTCATCAAGCTCAATCCGAAGGAGAAGGTAAAATAGCAAGGTGAAATGGTCTTTTAATGATATTTTAGCATTCTGCATGTTTATTTTGTTATGTTTTGATCATTTGACCTTCAAATCTATTTTCCCCTCTTCAATTTGGCACACCCAGTGGGACCCACGTCCCTAAGAACTAATGTTTTCTTTTAGGTTTTTGTGAGTTGTGAGACGCAGGTTCTAGAATAGCGCGACTGCAGAAAAAAAAATCTTTTTTGCAGGTTCCAGAATAGCGGCTCTGTATTTCTGCGCAACAACTTCTTTTCTGTTTTTGTTTTGTTTTTGTTTCTGTTCTTTTTCTGTTTCCATTTTAATTTCAGCACGATAGCTTTGCGATTAGCGTGAGTATTTTTGTGGGAATTTGAATTCCTGTTATCTGATCTGTTATTTGCTCTGTTATTTGCTCTGTTTAATTATAATCTATGTGAAAGTAGGAGAGTATGCTCTTGTCTATATAGACAATTAGAAATCTAGACCTTTCACTTCTATATTCTGTTTAGCGTGACTGTATACTCTGACCACAAGAAAGTGTGAAAATAGGAGAGTATGCTCTTGTCTATCTAGACAATCAGAAATCCGAACCTTTGACACTTTTCTATCCGTTTAGTGCTACTGTCTACTCTGTTAATCTGTCTAAAATTTTTAGGTGCTAATTGTAGTCTGCATTTCTTTTTTTTTTCATTTCCTATTATCTGCTCTATTTAAATATAATCTATCTGACCGCAGGAAAGTGTGAAAGTAGGAGATTATGCTCTTGTCTATCTAGACAATCATAAATTCAGACCTAACATTTTTTGTTAAATTTAAGGTTTCTGCTTTTTCACCATATCTTCTTTTTCTTGACTCCATTTTCCTCCAAACTTCACCAGATTCTCCGCATTGCCATTTTCCACATTTCCTTCCTTGGAGGCCTTATCCCAAAAATCCACTTTTTGAAGCCCAAAATCCCATATTTCTCTATTTTTAGGGTTTGTCATAACTCCTTCCCCTTTTATCCAATCACCTCCAAATTTTTCTCATATTATCCATATCCAACTTTTGCTTCTTTGTCCCTCTTGGACAAATTTTCCCATTCCTTCATCTCTCCTCCAAAATCCCCATTTTTCGCTTGCATATCCCTTGGAAAGTGACAAAAACCTAGTCAAACCCCATTTACCCATCAAAGCTTTCTTCAAATCCACATTTGTCATTAGTAAAAAAGTTTTTATTCATGTTTTTCTATTCATTCCCAAAAAATAAAAAAAAATTAATATTTTTGTCATTTTGTTGTTTTTTGCAGGACGCTTGTTGAAGACTCTATTTTTCCTAACTACTAATCAAGTTGTTTTGCGGGATGCTTTTTGAAGACTCCATTTTTCAAACTACTAATCAAGTGGTTTTGCAAGTTGCCTAGCTGATTCAACCAAATATTGTGCATTTATTTAAATTAGGCACCTAGATATTAATTAAAATGGAATGAACCATTGTCTTATGTGTCTTTAAGAAAAGCGTAAAGGTAGGAAAGTATGCTCTCATCTTACTAGACGATCATAAATCTAGACCCTCCAACCTTTTCTTGTTTGATTGTGTGTTTACCTCTATTGGGCCTGCCCTCCCAACTTGCTCTTTGAGAAGGTAAGAGGGGAACGACCCAAGTGAGTACACCTAGACCTGGGGTTCCCAACTCACTATAATAAATAGGCCATTGACTATGAAAGGGTTAATGGTTGGGGCTACATGAGAGTTCACTCTCACATTGGGTGCTTAGTAGGATCCTAGAGATCTCAATCACGCTTGCATGACTACTAAGTTCTTTGTGCCTTGTTGGGCTATAGGCCTCAATTGTGCTTGCACAACTTCAAAGGGTAGCTCTTAACGGGAGGACTTACTAAACACCTTGTTCATAGTGGCCAAAGACCTTCTAGTCATTGGTGTAGGAGGTCGGACCTCTGAAGCAGCCCATATTCTTACGGCCCTTAGTAGAGACACAAAGTTCGCCATGAGGAGTTTTCATAGGAATTTATGCTTGGCTACCCCGATAAGTGAGTGTCGTGGAGGGGAGCCAGTGGGGTCAAGCATCTAAGTGTCCGCTCTAGGTAAGCATAGATGGGAAACCAATTGGGATTCAATGACTATTGTCCTTGCCAGCCTTAAGAATGTTGTATATGAGCATGAGTGTCTTTGATATAATATGCATTTGATCACTGTGTTTGCTTTGTTTGATACATACTTGCCAAGAGTAGACTAAAAACACATCACTATCCCCAAACACTTTGCAAAAATATTTGTCAAGACACAAACAATTGTCCAAGTTATTATCCACACAAAGTCCAAAATTGCATCAAAACTCTGTTTGTCCCATTTTTCATAAGCCTAAGAGAGAAGCTAAGAGTTCATCATCTCCGTCAACATTCAAGTTTGTCCTTTGAAACACCTATTATCGTCCAAATCAGGGTGGTCATATCCCTTCATATAACTTGCCATTCAAATCAATCCTCCATTAAGTCGTATTCATGTCAAAGACAACCTAGTCATCAAATTTCTTCTAAACCATCACTACTATACCTCCTCCATCAATCATCCTCAAATTTCCTAAGTCCTTTCATCACAAATTTCTTAAGTCCTTTCATCACAAATATCGTGTATGGTCGCAACTCGATCCCAAAGGAAAAAGATGGCTGAACAACAATATGGCATGCCAGACATTGATGTCTTATATGAAGATGCCACGCAAGATCATACACAAAGTGGGCAACCTAGGGATCAAGATCAAAGTCAAAATCTTGACATGGTTAACCAAGATGAACTTTGTCTAGAAGTGCAAACTTTCCTAGCGGATTCTTATAACCAAGAGATGATGGAAAAGTTTATTAAACACAATCCTACTGGACTTCTGAAAACTCTCCTTGAACATGGAGCTCAACTTCTGCCTGAATTTAATAGATCCACTCTCACGCAACAACCACAAGGAGACCTCCCTCCCACACAAAGTGTTGCACCTACTATTCAAACTCAATCAATTGCAGCCCCATCAATCATCCAGGCTCAATCAATGCCACCCGCGGTACCTCCCACCATGGTCTCCATCCCACCTTCTTCCTCCTTACCATCCATACCACTATCAAATCCATTCTCATCCATTCTCCAACAAACTTCTATACCACCTCCTTCTATTCAACCACAAATTTCTATTCCACAAACTTCCCTTCCTCCCAACAATGTCGCAAATTTTATCCGGGCCTTATTCAATCCTGTCACAATAGTTGGCGGACCACAACCAACTATCCCTCAAACCTCAGTGACATTGGTCATCACATCCCATGTTCCCACCTCCTCATCATATCAATATATTGGTGGTGGTGCACCTTCTTTGGTTCATCCAATTCTTGGGGCAAATACAATTCATCAATATCAAAGTCCACAACAAGACCTCATCAAGGAAATTCAAGACATGAAAAATATCATCAAGGACATGAAACAAAGGACTAATAAAAGAAAAAATTACTCATTTGAAGAGTTTTGTCCTTGTCCTTACAACCCATCTATATCAGTTGCACCATATCCCCTAGGATTTAAGATCCCTAAATTCACCAAGTATGAAGGCAAAGGAGATCCCCGCAAACATGTCCGAGAATTCCACATCTTATGCCAAAAAGTCTCCTATAGTGACCTTTACCTTCGCAGATTCTTTCCTAAGAGTCTCATGGGAGATGCCTTGGCATGGTTCTCAACTTTACCACAAGGTTCCATTGTCTCTTTTCCAGACTTGGCAGAAAAATTTGTGGCCCACTATGCATACAACATGGGTAATGATGTATCTATGATGGACTTATGTAATACAAAACAAAGGCCCAAAGAAACCTTCGCCAATTTCTTATAGAGATGGTGACATCTTATCAAGAAATTCTAGTGGGACATGCCAGAACCACATCAAATTGAGCTATTCCAAAAGAACTTGGTGCCTGAACTTTCAAGACCTTTAATATCTCAATGTATCAAATCCTTCCAAAAATTGATAGATAAGGGCCTCGCCCTTGAATGTGTCTTGTTGGAGGAAAGAACCTTGAAACATTACCAGAAATCAACACAAAATTCTTCCTCTTATTATAGCGACAAGCCAAAATTCTGGTCTAAAAACAAAAATGTGGTCAATGATGGTATAACTGATGCAAAGCGGGTCCAAACCGTGGCCGCTCCCCCAAAATCCACCACCAACAATCATCAATTCAACAACCAAAATCAATTCCAAAAACCTCACAACAATGTCTCAATCCAGGGATGACCACCCCGATCGAATAACAGGACTCCAAGAGATTTCACTCCTCTGGCTGAGCCTATTGAAGTGGTGTTTCAAAAACTTGTCCAAGCAGGTATAGTGGTTTTTCCAATCACTAGCCCGTTTGACCCCAATCAACCTAAGCCAAGATGTTATAATGAAAATGAGTATTGTGAATACCATCGTATCAAGGGACATGATACATGAAAGTTTATGAAACTGAAGACCTACATACAAGATCTCATTGATAGAGGTGAGATTGAGATAGTAAATACAAAACCTGGTAATAACAATGACAAACTCAAAATGTACTAGAAACCCTTCCCAAATCATGATAAAGGAAAAGGCTCATCATCTAATGCAATGGGTTATGACTATGCTAATCACATAACCGGTTTTGATTTTTTAGTAGGTCGCATTGAACTTGCAGACAATCATGTCAATGTCATAACCATCCAAGGAGTCAATTCTCCTTCTTCCCAAAGTAGACCAAATCCTACTCGGATAGTTATTAAAGGCACCATGCCTTCCACCTCCCATTTCCAAAATGACTGCAATGCAACTACATGCCGAGGAAGAGTCACCATCCAAGGAGTTCCTCCCCCACCAAACCCCCCACCCGCCGATATGACCTCCTTGATCAACTTGGGAAGACACCCGCGCAGATCTCTATTTTGGAACTTCTCAAAACCTCCCCGGTCCATAAAGAAATTTTGGAACAAGCCCTTCTCCAATCACGTGTTCTAGATAACATCAACACCACCCAATTCCAAGCCCTCATTGGAAATGTTGCTGCCCAATAGCACATTATATTTAACTCCAAAGATGCTCCCATAGATGAAGACCATAACAAAACTTTGCACATTGAAGCTCTTATCCACAAGCACAAGGTCAAATGTATCCTAATAGATGGTGGATCCAGGCTTAATTTGTGTACATACAAATTAATTAAACAATTGCGATTTTCTAAGGATTTGATAGACACATCAGAAAGGATCACAATAAAGGCAGAAAGAATTTCAAAGGGCGTGGTCACCTTACCTCTTCAAGTGGGCCCCATTACAATTGAAACCCCTTGCCAAGTACTAGATCTTGACCTCCCCTACAACATTCTCCTCAGGAGGCCATGGATTCATTCCTTGTAGGCCATACCCTCCACCTATCACCAATGCATCAAATTTCCGTATAACGGAAGAGAGATCACTATCAAAGGTGATCCCCAACCTTTTCAATATTGCAAACTATTAGAGGGGAAGCATCTGTATCATTGCCCACTAAATAGACCCTCACCAACACCTCCATCTGACACATCAAATGTTGCCTCCACATCATCCCAACCAGATAATCAAATCAAGTTTTTGGACAATGGCTGTGGAGAATACAAATTGCAGGACGTCTTATTAATAGGCAACCTCCCTCTCTCTCCTAAGTCATTTGGCAAACCAAAAGAGATAAAAAGGGACCCAAAACTAGTCATTCAATGCCAAAACACTACCTTCTAGTAATGGGGCCCACTTGATAATGAGAGCCTCAAAGCAGATATCTCTTCATGGCTATACTGGGAAGAAGATGAAGATCCAACAAGAATATCCAAAGAAATGTACCCAAAAGCATCTGCCATAGTTGAAAAAATGGGTTACAAAGGACACGGCCTGGGACCAGAGGATGAGAAAGGAAGAAAAGCACCCATAAATCCCATCTCCTATAGATACAAGAGAGGCTTGGGGTACACCCTGGTGCCTAAGATTACTATCATTGGTGCCCCTTCTAGTCCTTCTTCGGATGTCGAAAGCGTTGACGAAGAGGAATTCCATGAAATGCCTTATGAATATGAGAAAGATATCTTCTTGGACGCTTACATCAATACCATCACCCCCATAACCCCTCCCACTTCACATGAGCTACATCTTGTCCATCCTGAACTCATTGACTGGGTCCAATGAGACAAACCCACTTTAGATATCTGCACCGATGATAATGCTCTCATTGCTCTCCTAACAATGCAAAATACGGAAGATTGTAGTAGAATCGAGGGTATTCAACTACATGAAAAGGGATACTTTGGTAGTCAAGTCAATGCTATTAGCCACAAAAAAGATAATAAAAGAAAAAGATATGATTCCCTAGGTGAAAACCTTCCTGAGGTGCCTTTGGATGAACAAGAAATAAAAACAAAGGGCATATCTAAAAGTGAAAACTTGGAAAAGGCACTTGACGATGAGGAATTTGACCTCCCTACCATTGGTTACCTTCCACAGGACAAATCAAATTTGTTGATAGAAGAAACAAACAGCATCAACATTGGCACCGAGGTCATTCCGAAAAATGTGCTCATTATCAAATCCCTCATAGAAATCGAGAAACAAGACTTCATCAACTTCCTTACAGAGGTAAAAATCAATTTTGCATGGTCCTATTCTGATATGCCAAGGTTAGACCCTGCCTTGGTGGTTTACAATCTCACCGTCTGTCGAGATGCAAAACCTGTAAAACAAAAATTGTGCAAAGTGCACCCACATATTGCACTCCTGGTCAAGGCAAAACTCCAAAAGTTGTTAGATGCAGAATTTATCAAACCAATAGATTATGCTAAATGGGTCTCCAACATTGTACCTGTCAGCAAACCTACTAGGGGCATCCACATCTACATAGATTTCCGAGATCTAAATATAGCTTGTCCTAAAGATGATTTCCCGCTCCCCAATATAGACATGATTGTGGACCTTACAGCAGGACATGAAATGTTATCACTAATGGATGGGTTTTTTAGATACAACCAAATCAGGATAGCAAATGAGGATCAGCATAAAACTGCATTCACAACACCATGGGGTACTTTCTATTATCGGGTCATGCCTTTTGGCCTTAAAAATGTTGGAGCTACGTATCAACGGGCAATGACAACAATTTTTCATGACCTCTTGCACAAAATTATGGAGGACTACGTGGATAATCTGCTAGGAAAATCCAAGACAAGACAACAACACATCCCCATTCTAAAACAGATGTTCGAAAGATTGAAAAAATACAAGCTGCGCCTAAATCCCAAAAAGTGTGTGTTTGACGTCACATCGGGAAAAATACTGGGATTCATTGTTTCCCACAGAGGCATCGAGGTTGATCCTGCAAAGGTAAAAACTATTATGGAAATGCCTTCGCCAAAAACTCTCAGACAACTGCGCAGTCTCCAGGGAAAACTCCAGTCTGTCAGGCGTTTCATTTCACAGCTAGCAGACAAGTGCCATCCATTTGCACACCTATTGCGTAAAGACACAAAATTTAAATGGGATTGCCTATGTCAAAAGGCCTTTGATAAATTAAAAGAATATCTAGCATCACCTCTCGTATTGATGCCTCCTACTCTTGGAAAACCCCTTAGTTTGTATATATTTGCTACTGCAGTGGCATTGGGGGCATTATTGGTGCAAACAGATGATCAAGGGAAGGAACACGCCATTTACTACATCAGTCAAATTTTGGTAGGATATGAACTTAATTACACCCCCATTGAAAGAGCATGTTTGGCATTAGTCTTCAACACACAGAAACTATGACACTATATGCTAAATAATAAGACAAAATTAATTGCTAAAATTGATCCACTTAAATATCTCTTGTCCAAAGATTGCTCTCACTAGCAAAACCACCAAATGGGTCATGCTCTTAAGTGAGTTTGACATTTAATATGTGGATAGAAAGGCAATCAAAGGACAAGTCATTACAGATCAGTTGGCTAAAGCTCCACTTCCAAGCGACCATCCTCTTCTCACAGAATTACCAGATGAGCTCATTATGACAGTTACCACATCCTCCACATGGAAATTGTATTTTAATGGCTCCTACACTCAAAATGGATTAGGGGAAAGAATATTATTGGTCACACCTCAAGGAGATGGCATCCCCAAATCATACAAGATAGCCTTTGCATGTACCAATAACATAGCAGAATATGAGGCCGTCATCACAAGTTTATGCTTGGCTATCCACTGGAAAATAAAGGAATTACAAGTCTATGGCGATTCCCAACTCATCATAAAACAAGTCAATGATGAATACTAGACAAAAGATGATAAACTCCTTCCCTACCATACCATGGTTGAAGATCTTAAGCAACATTTCACGGCAATCAAGTTTGACCAAATTGCACGAACAAACAACAGGGCTGCAGATGCAATGGCCACCATTGGCTCCCTCCTTCAAATGCAAGCACATAGTCAGAAGTGCGAGTTCTTGGTCGAGCAATTGTTTATACTGGTATATGACCTACCAAAGTCTAAAATGGTGTGTGTTCTCATTGGTCCTGAGTCCCCTTGGTACCAAGAAACCTTCGCTTTCCTCAAAGATAACACCATTCCCCCACACCTCACCAAAACCCAACAGCAAACCTTCATCCGCCAATGTGCCCGTTACACCATCCTTGCAGACACCTTGTTCAGAAGGCATTTTGATGGTTCCCTCCTAAGGTGTTTAGATAAACAAGAAGCAAAATGGGAATTACGTGAAGTACACGAGGGTATCTGTGGGGCACACTCAAGTGGAATCACATTGGCTAAAAAACTTTTGAGAACAAGTTACTATTGGCCTAAAATGGAAGAAGATGCATACAATTATGTAAAGAAATGCATCCCTTTCCAGCAGCATGGTGACAAGATTCATGTACCATCACAAGAATTGCAGCCATTCATTACACCATGGCCCTTCTCCCAGTGGGGGCTCGATCTCATTGGGAAAATCCACCCTTCATCTTCCAACAAACATAAATTCATTATCACCGCCACCGAATACTTCACCAAGTGGGTAGAGGCTATCCCTCTTACTTTCACCATCGGCAAGCAAATATCCAAATTCATCCTAAACTACCTAATCTACCAATATGGCATCCCAAAAGATACCATCACAGATAATGGTAAACAATTTAAGAACCAGGATGTTAAAGAACTCTGCCAAAAATTCAACATCCAACACTACTTCTCCACTCCATATTACCCCCAAGGTAATGGCCAAGCTGAGGCTTCTAATAAAACCCTAATAAAAATCCTCAAAAAGACAGTCAATGAAGCAGGCCATGATTGGCACCTCCAAATCCATCCTGCATTGTGGGCCTACCGCACCTCCATCTGCACCCCCATAGGTGCCACTCCTTATTCCTTAGTATTTGGTTCCGAAGCCATCCTTCCCCTTGAGATCAAGATCCCCTCTCTAAGGGTATCATTGCAAAACATCCTACCAGAGGAAGAATACAAAATTGCCCGCTTACAAGAGCTAGAATTGTTATATGAAAGGCGCCTCAAGGCCTTGAATCATCTCTGGGTATATCAAAACCGTTAATTATTTTTAATTCCTCGCATAATTAATTAATTAATTATGTTAATTCAAATTCCTCTCAATATTAATTAAATATAATTAATATTGTCACTATAGCATATGATTGATTTATTTAATAAATCAATCCCTTTCTTTATTCTTCTAAAAAAATCAAATCCTCACAAATCTTCCTCTTACCTAATTAATTTCAATTAATTAGTTAACCTACATGATTCCTACAAATCATCTTCTTAATTCATTCTTCTAGAAACTCCCTAAACTCACTTAACATTATTCTTCTAATTTTTTATTCCCTCCACTCATTCTCTCTCCTAGTCTTTCTCCTACAAATATTAATCCCACCTAACATTTCCTCTAATCCCCCTCCTAATGAGTCGTTAATGGTTAATCATCATGATTAGCCACAAAGTCAACTCTTTGTCCTTTTCATCCAGCCACTAGCTTTAAATGCTCTTTTCCTAGGTGAATGTAAGATTTTTGAAATCACACATTCCTCCAGGCATCCCCTCTCCCAAGGAATTTTTAATTCCTTTTTATTCCTCCAATCCCCATGATATCCTTTTTTGGAGAATTTTTAATTCCTCCAATGCATCTTGTGGAGTGTGGAGATACGAAATTCTTTTAAGGCATATTTCTTGGTCTCCACACCCTCTCTTGGACCTTGTGTGAGCTTACAAGTAAATCTTAGCCCTTCATCTCGAATTCATCCTAGCCATCCATTTTCCTCTCTTCTTCCTATAAAATAGGGCTCCATCCCTTCATTCTAAACATCTTGAAATCCAGTAAGTTTATGCTGCCCTTTTGAGCCCAGGAAATCATCTTGGCAACTTGATCATCTCATCCTTATCATTTTTCAAATCCATTCCATTTGTGCACAACATTGGAGAGCCATCCACATCTAGCAATCAAAGGAGCACATCAAGTGGAGCATTATCAAGGGATGCCTTCACTTCATCAAGCTCAATCCAAAGGAGAAGGTACAATAGCAAGGTGAAATGGTCTTTTAATGATATTTTAGCATTCTGCATGCTTATTTTGTTATGTTTTGATCATTTGACCTTCAAATATGTTTTCCCCTCTTCACTTGCAAGACATGTCAAATTTTTACCTCCCACTAATGTCCTATCAACTCTCAATTGCCTTTTTTCTAACTGATCAATCAATTTAGTTAACAATTCAATCACATCAGTCTTCTAATCATTCAAGTTAGTTAATTAATTAATCAAATTTCTTGACTGATCCATAAATTCTATTCAACTCCTAATAAAATCGATTATCTCTTCAATCAAACTAGTTGATCTCTCAATTAGATCTAGTTAGCATGAGAAATCCTCTCCCGTCAACTTGTCACATGAAATCTCAACCATTGATCGATTTAGTTATCAAATCAATCTCATTCATCCAATCAAATCCTCCAAAATCTATAAATTTAGCATCAATTTCCCTTTTTCAACAACCACTATCTTCAAATTCTCATGTCCATAACTTTCAACGCAATTCTAAGAGCTAATATTACACAAGAAGAAAAAGGACAATGGAACCGACATGCTCAAGTTTAACAGGGGGTTTCAATAATTTAATTTGTTTTGTTATTATATTCATGAACATACTTTTATTGATTCGTATTCATAATTAGTTAATTAGAAAAGGTTTTGATGGTTAACCTTTTAATTCTAATTAGCAAAAATGGTAAATTCCTGTGCATATAAGTACCAACAAGATAATGAGATGATATAACATCAAAAAATCAAGTGAAAGAATTAGCCTCAAGATTGACTATAGATAGAAATAGATTTGAGGTAAGATTATAATCAACCATGTGAATCCAAGTTAGAAAATCAAAGACATAATTGGGAGAGCAAAACTAATATTGAAAGAAAATTAGTTGATCTTGATCCTATAAAGGTAATTCAATAAACCCATGTTTTTCATGGAAAATATATCATGAAAGTAGATTCAACACTATTTTTGATGGATGATAAACTTTATTTAATAATAAACCATCAACATAGAGAACTAGAAACATGTGGGATTCATAATGTCTACAAAAGTAGACATTTCAATACAAATAGCTTCTTGAGAATTTTATTAAAACAAGAAAGGATTCTTGTTGGGATTAAGGTGTCTCAACCTTAGAGTCCTAACATGTTGGTTTATTTAATTAATTATTATATATAAATGTTATATCCTAAGTTTTTAACTTCCTATTGTCATATCAGTTTGTGGGACCTCTTGGTGAGGCTGCATCCTAAATGGAAGATGAAATTATGACATGGATTCCTACTTTCTAGGAAGTTGACACCCACTTTAGAGGTCCTAAATTTTAGGGGGTTAGTGTCATAAGATGCTACATTGGGACTAGGGTACTTTCTTGTTATGACTATACAAGTACTAGTTCAGTGGAAGAGTCATGGAGAGTTAATGTTTGCAATTTGACATTAATGACGAAGTTTACTTTTCACAAGTGGTGTGAGGTATGGAAGGAAAATTTTCTTGGTTATGGCAGTTTCTATGTTGAACATGCATTACATTAGGCCAGATCACCATTATGGATGAGATAAGTGTTAGTATTTTGGAAGTTCCTATGTGCAACATGTCATTGAAATCGAATTATTTTGGATACCACTTACATCTTAGTCATAGAGTTGGTTTTGGAAATCTTGGGTTCCTAAATTTTCATGTCGAAATTAATAAATATGTTGGTACTATTGGCAATTGGAGGAATTGATTATGTGTTGCATTGATGGTAACACCAACTTTTTTGGTTGTTTATTGGCTTTCGGTAGGTTCTGGTAGAGTGGTTGGTTTATGATATTGATCCAGTATGCTCTAGTATGCTTTGTCTTGTGGACTTGGTTTGGATCTATCATTCATTCTATTCAGATGGGTATCAAGATCAGTTGGTTCAGGATTTGATGACTCAGGAGCTATCATTTGTTCTAGTAAGCCTTTTGGTCACCGGTAAGGGTTTTGTTGGCAGAGCTTTGTTGAAGACCTTTTTGATGCACATGATAAGTGATGTTGGTGCAGATTCTAGATGGCTTTTGAGATGTTGTTAGTTATCTTGTTCATGTTCCTGTTCCTGTTGATCGGTGGTGTTGGATTTGGGTCCAGACCTACTGCTATCTTATTCAACTAGGTTATGGACTAGTTTATGTAACGTGTTGGTGGATGATACTGATGTGTTACCGGTTGGGTTTATTGATTGGATTATGTTTTTTTTGTCTTAGCCCGACTTGGTTGATCATTAGATTGTGGGTTTAAGTTATGAATTTATGTTATTATATTTTAGGTGGCCGACCTAGTTGTTTAGGTCCTGGGTTGGTATAAATGTGATGTAAGATCTCTTTGTAGATCATGGGCATATTCAAGGGGATTAATAGGATTATGGTTATGGGATTAATCTATGTGCAAATAAAGTTGTAATCATATGTAGATGTTTTTGGTTGATCATAGGTGATCGGATTGGGTTTGTGTAAGAGGTTTAATATCTCTAGTATTGAGCTTAGCCAAAACTATACTCAAGAATAGGAGATGCTATTCTTTCAGTTCATTCTTCTTCCGGATTGTAGTATGGATTTATTTTGTAGTCAGTGAGGCTCCTTCTATGATAATCAATGCACTATAGGTTGTTGGCCTTCCTGCATGTGTAGGCCCTTCTTATTGTAATCGCATACTTACTACAAAAGTATTATCTAATTGTGGGTAGGTTTTCCACCATGGTTTTTCCCTTTACCAGGTTTTCCACATACAAATTTTGGTGTTATCTTTTGTGGATGGTTGGTAAATGTTATGTGGTTTATATATATTTGTTCTTAACTATTATATCTATTCCAGTATTTGGTTTATGTATTCCAGTAATAAGGTTTTAATGCTTAAAGTTCTATAATCTATTGACAACTAATTCACTCCCCCTTTCAGTTGTCCTCTAGTTATATGAGTTGTCTAACAATTGGTATCAGAGTCTGGTCCTCTCTACAGAAGCTTAACTGCTTGAGGAAGAATCTAATAGTGCAAGTTCATCAAGTTCATCTGCTACTATTTTCCAAAGAGAAATTCTTAGGCTTGATGGAACAAATTATAGAGTATGGAAGATTCGGATGGAGACTCATCTGAGATGTCTTGGCAAGGAGATTTGGGAGATCACTGAGAATGGCTATACACCTCATAGTCTGACATCTGGAAATCCTCCTCTAGAAGGCTTGGATAAGGAGATTGACAATGATTGTAGAGGTAGCGAAGCCCTTTTGTGTGCACTTTTTGATCAGCAAATTATGAGACTATCTAACAAATCAACTGCGAAGGCTATATGGAATAAATTGGAGACTCTGAATGAAAGGATATGAGAACCTGAAGATGGAAGAAGATGAAAGGATTACTACTTTTATGGATAGACTTAATGAGATTGTCATGGAAATTCAATGTTGTGGTGGATCTCTAAGCAAAGATGAAATAGTTTCTAAAGTATTGAGAGCTGTGGTACCGAATTATAACATGAAGGCTACTAAAATTAATGAGTTGAGAACTATGGAAAACACCTCTATTAATAGGGATACCTTGGTTGGAAAGTTATCTTCTTTTGAGCTTGAGAAATTTGGTCCTTCTGGAGTTGCAAAATCTAAACCTTCTTTTCATGCATATGCATCATCTACCAGCAAGAGTGATTAGAAAGCCTTATATGCTAAGGAATTGGAGGAAATGAAGAAAGAAGGTGAAGAGTTTGAGAAACTTGAAGCCCTATTTGCTAGAAAAGTACCTAAAGGTCCTAGAGGAAGTAAGTATGAAGGAAAATCACCTTTTAAAAGTTTTGCATGTAATAAGATAACTCATTTTGCATCTAGATGTCTAGAAAGGAATTCAAGATTTGAAGAAATAGTTAGAAGATCTTTTAGGCCTAACCATGATTATCAGAACAATCATAAGTATAGGAGAAACAAAGACAAATCATGCTACTATGTTGACGAGGAAGGTGTGTTTGTTCTGATGATGAACCAACACAAGATTCAACTAGTGGATCTGGCAATGGAAAGGAATGGGTATTTTTGGCTATTAGGGAAGATGATCCGATATCTAAAGAAAAGGCCCTTGCTTCTAAAATTGAAGACAAGGATGAATGGGTGATAGACAGTGGATGTTCACATCATATGACTAGAGATAAAAGGAAGTTTCTATGTTTGCAAGAATTTGATGGTAGTCTGATTAGATTTGGAGATGACAAAGAATGCATGATCAAGGGAAGAGGAACTATATCACTCAATGGTAAGCATGATACTGATAATATTTATTATGTTGAAGGTTTAAGGAATAATATTTTGAGTGTAGGATAGTTGGTGGATAAAGGATTTTAGTTACAATTCAAGGATTGAAAATGCAAGATTATCAATAGATCTGCATTGGAGATTGCAACTGGTACTCAGGCTAAAGGTAACATCTTTCATTTGAACTCCAGTGAGAAGACATGTTTGATTGCACAAATTTATAAGAGTTGGTTATGGCATAAGAGGTTGTGTCATGTGAGTTTTGATTGCATTGTAAAGATCAGTTCTACTAAGGCAGTTAGAGATATACCTAAGATTGTGAAGCCCTATAATCCAGTATGTAAGGAATGTCAAATGGGAAAGCAAGTCAGAACTTCTTTTAAGAGTAGACAAAACAAATTTAATGATATTCTTGATCTTATTCATACTGATTTGTGTGGTCCTGCTAGAATCAAAAGTTTTTTAGGGTAATAGAGATTTTATGCTAATCATTGATGACTATTATAGAATGATGTGGGTTACTTTTCTAAGGGAAAAATTTGAATCATTTGAAAAGTTTAAAATCTTTAAAGCTAAAGTTGAGATAGAGACATGATTGAATATTAAATGCTTAAGGTCAGATCAGGGTGGAGAATTCACATTTAGTGAATTTAACAGTTATTGTGAAAACAATGGGATTAGGAGACAATTATCTGCACCCCAGACACCTCAGCAAAATGGAGTTGTGGAAAGGAACAAAACTATCTTGGATGCGGCTAGAACTATGATGATGGAAGATAATCTACCTCATATCTACTAAAGAGAAGCTATGAGCATGGTGGTATACACATTCAACATATTTCATATCAAGGGTGACACAAGTAAGACACCTTATGAGTTATGGTTTGGTCATACACCTACAGTTAAGTATTTAAGAATCTTTGGTAGTAAATCCTATATCATAAGAGATGATTCCATTGGAAAGTTTGATCCTAGATGTGATGAAGGGATATGACTTGGTTATTCTAATGAAAGAAAAGCATATATATGTTATAACAAAAGATTGCAGAGAATTATGGAGAGCACTAATGTCAAGGTGGATGAGAAAAACAAAAATCAAATCATAACTTATGAGAGAGATCGAACAGTGGAGATGATCATAACTGAACTGGTAGCACCTGCATCGGAACAAAATATTGAACCAGTTACTCTGGTAGTATCAGAAAATTCAACAGTAATTGAAGATCAGGGCAGAGGAACAGAAAGTCAGAAGACTCCTCTGTATGTAAGGTTGAATCATTCAAAAGATCAGATCATTGGAGACAAGAACAAAGAAGTGATGACAAGAAGGTTGGCAGTTGATGAGGTATGTTTGATTTCTCAAATTGAACCGACATCAGTAATTGAAGCATGTAAAGATGAAAGTTGGATGAAAGCTATGGAAGAGGAATTAGATCAAATAGAAAAGAATAACACATGGACTTTAGTTCTCTGACCTAAAAATAAGAAAGTTATTTGAACTAAATGGGGTCTTAGGAATAAATTAAATGAAGATGGACAAGTTGTGAGGAATAAAGATAGATTGGTTTGTAAAGGATGTTCTCAGAAGGAAGGAATTGATTATGATGAAACTTTTTCTTCGGTAGATGGGATTGAAGATATGAGATTATTTCTTGCTTATGTTGCCCATAAGAACTACAAGGTTTATTAGGTGGATGTTAAGTGTGCATTTTTGATTGGAGATCTTGAAGAATAAGTTTACATTAAGCAACATAATGCATTTTCACTTTTAGATGTCAAAAACATGGTTTGCAAATTAAGGAAAGCTTTATATGGATTGAAACAAGCCCCTAGAGCTTGGTATGGAAGATTGGATAAATATCTGATGAAGCTTGGTTTCACTAAAGGTAATGCTGACAATAATTTATACTATAAGATCACTCATGATGACATATTTATTGTTTAAGTCTATTTTGATGATATCATTTTTGGAGGTGAGGATAAGTTATGTATGGAATTCTCTAAAACTATGAAGAATGAATTTTAGATGTCTATGATTGGGGAAATGAAATTTTTCTTAGGTTTGCAGATTACTCAGACTGATAAAGGTATTTTCATCTATCAAACTAAGTATGCTAGAGATTTATTGAAGAAATTTGGTATGGAAGATTCTAAACTAGTTGGTACACCTATGGTTACAAGTGAGAAGCTAAATAAGAAAGATGCATCATCACCAGTAAATCCTACAAGGTATAAATCTATGATTGGAGGTTTGTTATATCTAAAATAGACTAGACTGGATATAATGAATGCAATTTGTATTGTATGAAGATATCATTGTGATCCTAGAGAGAATCATGAGAGTGTTGTGAAAAGGATTTTCAGGTATTTGTAGGGAAAAACTAAATTTGGTTTGTGGTATCCTAAAAATGATGAATTTACACTATGTGCATATATAGATGCTGATTGGGTTGGAGATGTTGATCATCAAAAGAGCACATCCGGTGGAGCTTTCTTTCTTGGAAAGAAACTTGTTTCTTGGATTAGCAAGAAGCAGTCATGTACATCTTTGTCTACTATTGAAGCTGAGTATGTTGTTGCTGCTACTAATTGTACACAAGTTCTATGGATGAAGCAAATGTTGTGTTGGGACTCATAAATTTTTTTGAGGAATTTGAGAGGCCCATTTTGAAATTTTGCATTTGCACTTTCAAATGACCACTTGACTCATCAACTGGAGTGGCCTAGTTTGAAGAAGGGTAAAATAGGGCCAATTGATTGTCATGAGATAAGGCTTGGGAAATGTGTCCTAAATCTTTCATTGAGCTTATGTAGTGTTCTAAAACTTTTATATTTCAGTTAAGATCAATTTGGCAAGTACCCATTTCAAGGGGTGGACTGAAAGTTGTTCTATGCACAAATTCAGATTTTACTAAGTGGCCTACTTTGAGGCTTTGCACTTTATGACCATTAGATCATCATGTTGAAATTAAAAGTGCATTGAATTGTATTAATATAGTTGAGTCCACATGCCAAATTTTCATTCCCTATGAATCCATTTGCTCAGTTTGGTAAGCCCAATCCATTTGCAATTTGTATTGTTTGCATAAGTCCCTATTTTAACAGCTAGTCAGAGCACTACTTTGCATGTGTAAAAGATGCTCAGTTGAGTGTCATATCAAAATATTACTTCTAGGGTACTAATAGTATGAAAGACAAGCTATGTTTCCAGTTTCAAATCATAGCCAATCTGTTTGATTAGTTTTCTGAAGCCATTTCTTTTGCAAATTTTGAAAATCTGCAAGTTGTGTTCTTTTTCAGAAAGGCTAAATGGTCAACTTCGAGCATTGATATCTTTGTCCTAGTTGAGTGTCATGAATAAATTCTTGTTTCCCTATGTTTTGGACATATAAGACAACTTCCATCTGCATTTTGGATCCCCGGTCAATCCATTTGACCTATTTGTAAATCCACGTTTGAAAGTAATTTCTTCAGTTTCTCTGTGTGCAAGTTCAAAAATTGACAAATGGTCATCTTTGACCATTAATATTTCTTCACCTTGGATTCATCATGAGGAGTGGTTTTGCAGAGTGAATACCAGTATATCAGAAAGTATGTCTTCCAGTGGGCGAGGTACAAAAAGGTGTTTTGATTAGCTTTTGAAATGCTTTTTGAGGATTATTTATGTGTTTTGGACATAGTTGCCAGTGAGTTGCAAAACTCAGTTTAATGATCGGATAATGGTGCAAATCAACTCCAGAGGCATGTTCAAGATGCCTGAAAGTTTTTCAAGGGTCAGTGGAATGAAAACAAAAAATTTTTTAGCCGGGCCCATTTTGGGGCCCAACCTGTCTTGTAGCTTCACTATGTCTTTTGAATCAAGGTTTAAATTGTTATTTTAAATCATATGTTTATATGATTTTAAGTATAAAGGAGTGCATTTAACCAAAACTATAGAGAAATCCAATGATATGTGGATGATTGTGTCAGTTTGGCAAGCTCAATCAAAGAACGCCTTTTACAAATTTTGAAGGCGTGGCCTTTAAAAAAGTTTTCAAAATTCAATTGGCATGTGTAAAGCATCCTTGCCTGCCATGAGAATAGTGCTATAGAGAGGGTGTTATGATCCTTCAGGAAAATGAAATTGGTAGGTGTATTGCCAAGTTCCATGACCTTTTCGAGCTCCTCCCCAGTAGATGGCATGGAAATGGAGAAGGCTTATGTAATTTTTTGCAAATGCAATTGGCAGGTGTAGAAACTTCTAAGCAAATACACTTGGCATGTGAAATACCAAATCCTCCCTATTGTGAGATGGATATGAAGAAGACTTTATTAACTTTTTGCAAATGCAATTGGTAGGCAAAGAGCCCATCCCTCCCACGCGTGGTAGATAAAAGGCAAATAAACTTCCAAGCAAATGAAATGGGTTACATGGCTGCAGACTAAGGCGTCGAAAGTTTTTCAAGAAAAATACAATTGTTAGGTGTAAATGTAGTGTCCACGACCCTTGCAAGAATCCTCCCTACGCTAGTTGGAAAGGTGTTAAAACCTTTTAGCAAAGGCATGTTGGCAGACATTAAACCAAACTACACAACCTTTGCCAGTCCTCCCTATCGTGAGTTGTGGTATGGGTTAAGGGCATTGAAACCTCAAGCAAATGTAATTAGCAGGTGTATTGCTAGCATCCTCCATGCATGGTATGTTGGAAAGATATTAGTAGCTTCCAAGCCAATGCATGTGAAATAGAGGAATGTGGGCAATGGAAAGGCCAAAGAAAACTTTTAGCAGAATGCAATTACCAGATTTAAAACCAAATCCCATGACCTTTGCCAGTCCTCCCTACCATGGTGCGTGGTATGGGAAAGGCGTGGTTACCATTTGAAGTCTCAAACAAATACACTTGGTAGGTGTAAAGCTAGTATCCATGACCCTTGGTAGATGAAATAAAGGAAAAGGGCATTTATCCCATATTGCCCATGTGATAAATTCTTTTTTGGTTTAAAAGTAAAGCCCCACACATATCAAATAAAAAAGCTTTGTGGCTTTTGTGATGAAGCAGCTTGTTGAGGAAGTATGTAACTCGGTGGACCCCATCCATGCACATGCATTTCAAGGCACCCAAATTTTTCAACAAAATGAAGATTAACGAGTGTGTAGGTTGAAGATGATCCAACAGTGGTCACTGATCTGCGATGGGAAATTGCTCGACAATTACCCATCATTACTTGGTGACAAAGAAGAGCCAAGGTCCGGTGGTGGGTTCGGAGGTGTTGAGGTGGCAGACAGGTGGTAGGTTAGGTGGCACCTAGGTGGATCCGTGAGAGAACCAAAAAAAGACACGTGGTGCAGCGTAGAAGGAAAAAATTAAATTTAATCAAATTTAAATATATAGTTTCAGACTATAGTGAAAAATTCAAAAAATTAAATGACTATTGTGTAGAGAGAGATTAATGGTTGAGGGGTTATTTTTTACCCAAATATGAAAGTGTTATATGTCGTTGGAAATATTTCAAAATGAGGAGTTCATTTTTGCAATCTGTAGCATCGTAAATTGTACACACTTGCTAGGGTGGTACAGTTTCACACCTAGTTTAGCACCCGCCTTGGCGCATTTTAAATTTTGCATTGCATTTCCCCTTTAGCACTTAATTAATTAAATTAATTAGGTCTAAGGTTCTATTTTATCATCTCCCATATCATAAAGTTGGGCCCTTTTCATTAAAGTGTGCCCGTATCATTTTATTCCTCCAGTACATCATTTAATCAAAAACCCTAATTAGGTCCTATTTTGAACTTTAAGGCCTGATTTCGGGGGTCAAAACATCTTGAAATCAGCTGTAACTTCGGGATTCTCTCTAAAATCATCATATCTGATGGCCCTAAAAATTTGGTGAAAAGTTGTTGGGACCATGGTGCCCGGAGAGGACCATGGCGCTCGGAGTGCACACGGTCCCAGACATTTTTCCCAAAATTTTAGGAGTGCGACCCAATCATAAAATAAAGCTTAACCCCAAGAAATTGGCAGGAGATTCAATCTCTAAGTCGGCCTAAAGTGAAATTAAGACCTAGGGTTTCATATATAAGAGCTCTCTTTCTTCATTGGAAAGGATCCGGATTTTTGGTTTCAGGGACCTGCTATGCAGCGAAAGAGCAGATCTTTGGAGACTTCAACAACAATCAACATCCATCCATCAAGCATTCATCAATTTCATTCATCCATTTAGGGCTTTGAAGACATTGAAGAGCAATAGGGGATTACCGACTGAAGATTGGCTTGTACCCCTCCCTTGGGGGTTGGGTATGTTTTCATGTCTTTCCATAAGCCTCATTATATCATTTGTATTCATGCTTTAGATCACTTTGCATCTTGATTTGGAGCATTTACATTATCATTTACAAGCAATTAGGGTTTACTTTCTAGGTTGCTCTAGTTTGCTTACTTGCATTTTAGGATCTTGCACACACACAAGGTCTGCACACACAACTTTTACTATACAACTTGGCTATTCGTGGAGGTGGAAATCACCAAAGCAGGGGTTTGACTAAGGCAAAACCCTATATAGCCGCCCTACAACCCTTTTCAGATATAAGTGCAGATTTTCGAATTCAAAGGACACCGCAAGTTGCAGATCCGATGGAAGTAGACTGAGATGGGACAACATACCAAATTGCAGAGCAGAAACCTAGGATAGGGGCATGGGGCACCCTGGTCCTAACAGGACAGGGGTGCTAGGTGCCTTGGTCCCTAGGACAGGGGCGCTGGGCACCTTGGTCCCTCAGACAACAATAGTTTTCAGCACTTTTCGACAGCTTTCAGGTTGCCAAAAGGAGCAGTTTCAGGTGTAGAATCAGGTCAGTGGCGCATGCGCCCCCATCCTGAACATTTCCACTCAGATTTTAACCCCAGGTACACATCTGCATTCTCCTTTTATCCTTGTGTTTACAGCTTTTCATCACTTAATCTCAATCTTGCAATCTTGTTACTAGTTCATACTTGCACTCTAGGGCTAGTAGTTGAACTTGCATCATTTTATCTATCATTTGCAACAAAGGAATAGAAATCCTAATAGGTAGCCCATGGCTCTCTCTTCCACAAAAAGAAGTAGCCAATTGTGTGATACCTCTAGGCTCTTTCGTATTCCACAAGTGTGTGATTGAAAGTGAGATTAGGGCATGTTTGCTTAGTGTCACTTTTTCCCCCACACATTTTTGGTGAACCCGACGTGAACTCCAATCTTCTCTAATTCTGATTTATGTTTTCAAATTTGAATGTTTATGCTATTTCAAATTCAAATTTGTATTTAGAAGTTTTAATTTCTTGCAAGATTCAAAAATTTAGAGGAAATTTTTGCTAAAACCCTAATTTTTCAATTCAAAGTTGAACTTGTGGATAGCTTAATTGGGATCACTAATTTCAAATCTGATTTAGGAACTCATTTGAATCATAAATTTCATTTTCTAAATCTACATTCTAAGTGCTTTCATTGGTTATAATTGAACATTTCCTTCTATTTTGCATGTGTTATCATTTGAAAGAGGAAAATTGTTGTCATGATGCATTTATTTCATAGATGTGATAATGGGTTAGCTTCCCTTGTTTCAATTTTTCCTTCTCCTAAAAAACCTCCCCCCATCTATAACAAAATTTTAGTTCCTAAAAGAGTTTCTACCAATCCCTTTGAGACTCTCCCATGCTCTAAGGATGAAGACTTTAAGAGTGATCTTGACAATTCTCCTAAAATGTGCCCTTCCTATTTAGCTATCCTAGAGGAAGAGA
Source organism: Cryptomeria japonica (assembly GCF_030272615.1). Classification (NCBI taxonomy): domain Eukaryota; kingdom Viridiplantae; phylum Streptophyta; class Pinopsida; order Cupressales; family Cupressaceae; genus Cryptomeria; species Cryptomeria japonica. The sequence continues at coordinate 470,188,524 of NC_081409.1, read as the reverse complement.
ATGATATCATAAACACCTTTCTTAATGTTACTTCACCTTCCCTACATGATTCCTCTCTAAGTGAAAAGGTATTGATGGACATTGACTTATTTTCTCCTAAAGTAGGTCCTTCTAATGGGGGCATGTTAGTGCAATAAGAGGTTATGAACACTTCTTTCAAAGATCTCCTTCCTAAGCATGAATCTTTGGAGAAATATGTTCATGTTCCTCCTAAAAAACACTCCCTTCATGAGGATCCTTTTGTGCAAGAAGATGACATTATCCCTATATTTCCTAGTGATGGCATTTCCTTTTCCAACAAAATTCCCACTAGAGATGATGAATTAATGATAAATGCTTACCCTTCTCCTAAAGTTTGTCTTACCCATAAGCATCCCTTAGAGAAAGAAGATGAAATAATAAGCAATTTCCTTAATTCCCTCTCCCCTAAAGATCATATTGAACATATTTTGAGGGAAGAGGATGAGTTTAACACATCTATTGATGCTCTCCCTCCTAAGGATGAGGAATTAATAAACAATGTTATCTCCTCTCCCGAAATTGACAATACTTCAAACATTCCTTTCAACAACTTCACTATTTGGGATGAACCATTAGAAGAAGGTGTAGACTATTCTATACCCCAAGAGAGAACCCTAGCCAAAGGGGATTAAATCAAGATTGAAAACTCCCTTGATAGTTTCTCACCTTCCTTGAATCTCAATCATTCTCCCTCTAAAAATAAAGCATCTCCCTCTCCTCAACTTGGTTTTACTCATAAGGATACCCTAGTTCAAAGCAAGATGGTTAACATCTCTTTCAAAGATCTCCCTCTCAAAAGTGAGACTTTAGAAATTAATGTTGATCCTTCTCCTAGAGAGTTTATTCCCCATGTAGATCCTTTGATGATAGAGGATGATATGACCTTTCCTAGTATTACTCTTCCTACTAGAACATCAATGCCTGCCCATTGTCTCTCTCCTAAAATTGATTTAACCTGTGATGAGATTTTAGTGCAAGAGAAGACTATCAATAATTATTCCAACACTTTTGTTCATTCCTCTAAACCATCCTCAATCAATTTGATACATGTGAATGAAACACCTAACAAACCTCTGTTCACTGTCCAAGGTGCTTGTCCTTCTCAAAATTCTCAACCTTTAAATAAGCCTATCTTAGTGGTTCAAGGTGGTTATGCTAATGATTCTTTTTGCACTCCTAAGAAACCTATTATTACTGTGCAAGGAGGTTATTCTACTAAGAGCCCTTATGAGTATGCTAAGCAACTGACTAGAGAGAGTTATAATGCAGTTGCTCATACCTATAACATAAGAAACAATAGGCAACCTAATCCTCCTCCAGTTATCCCAACTTCACTTCCTCCTTCCCAACCTATTATTCCTCAAGCTCCTCATATTTCACAAGTTCTTGGTAAGGAATATGATCTCATAGAACAACTTAAAGCTACCCCTGCTAAGATATCCCTTTGGGATTTGATCCAAACTTCTTCCGCTCATCATGGATTGTTACAAGGTGCCTTGAAAGATTTGAATGTTCCTCCACCTAATACATCTAGTAATATAGTGTCTTTGGTTAACTTTGTGATGAATCCTAAAGCTCAAATTGTGTTTACTCAAGATGAGTTGCCTACTAGGGAAATTCAACATCAATATGATCCCTTGATGATTGTGGTTATCATAAATGACACTGCTATAAGATGAACACTGGTAGATAATGGTTCTGGCCTTAATGTGTGTAGCATTAATCTATTGCATAAGATGAATGTGGATACATCCCTTATTGAGCCTGACTCTCATCCCATTCGAGACTTTGATAATGTGGCTAAGTCTTCATTAGGTATTATCACCTTAACCATCATAGTGGGACTTGTTACTTTGCCTACTCCTATCCATGTTATGTCGGGAAATCTAACATACAACTTGTTATTAGGGAGACCTTGGATTCATAGTATGCAAGCTGTCCCCTCTACATTGCATAGACAAGTTAAATTTATTTATAACAATAAGACATATACCTTGATAGGTGATACTAATTTTCAATCTTGTTTGCAAACATCTACTTCCAAAGGGAGTTCTTCTAAGCCTTTCTCTTCTAGTGATGACTCGTTAAACAAGATACCTATGGATGAATCATCATCCTCTGATGATCAAAATTCTTTGGATGAGCCTAAAGTTCCTGAAGAAGATTCTTCTCAACTTGAATCTACACATGAAAAGGCTTTTGATCCTGAGAAGGTTCTCACAGAAGATGATTGGGGATCTTTAGACTTTAACCCTACTTTTGTAGGAGAATATAGAGTGCCTAAGATTGAGAAGGGAAAATCTAAGGAAGAAACTAAAGAGAAGCCCACTTTGTCTAAGCAATTCAATAACAACTTTGTGGCTACCTCCGATTCAAATAACTCTTCAACATCTTCCTCTAATACAAATAGCACTGAGACCTATGGGGCATCACCATCTCTCTCTGATTTAGCATCCCTTTATGGTCATGGTTTTCACATTTTGGCTAAGAGTGGCTATAGTGGAAATGGTTGTGGCACAAATGAACAAGGAATTAAAGTTCCTTTAGAACATAACATGCATGAATATTCATTTGGACTTGGATATAATCTTTCTAAACCCACCAAAGCATCTAAAAGACCATCTCTCAATGTGAATGCTATATTTAGTAGTGATGATGATCTCACTTCAACTAAATCATCTTCTACTTCTATCAACTCTCATTCCCCTCATAAGGAAATCTTGGCGATGAACAAATCTCTTTATGAATCCCCTCAAATTTCTAAATCCACTTATGAATCTTTATCTCCTAGTCATCATAAAGTCCTTTCCTCCAGGGACAAGGCTCTAATAAATTACACTCATCCCTCTTCTAAGATTTCTTGTGACTTTTCTTCTTCAATTTTTATCATTTTATACATGTTTTTGATCTCACTTATAGTTGAGCATTTAGCATGTCATATTCAAATACCTCATTCAATCTATCATGTCTTTAAATAACATTAATGGCTATTATGTTGCTCATCATTATGTGACATTGGTAGCTCATTTACTGGGGGCTCATTGTCATTCATGATGGTACAATTTCAAGTGCAATCATATTTTTGAAGCAACATAATAGCCTAATTCTCTATGTTATCTCTTGTTCCTATGGGGACAAGAGTGATTTCATACATCTCTTCCTTTTATGGTTAAAATTTCCCTTTGGGGTAATAGTGTGGAAATATTGATCATCTTTTCTTTAGAATCCTCTTTTCCTAGATATGGGAGAAGATGTGTATTCTCTTTCTTATCCTACCCACTTCTTGTGAGGAGCATTTTACATACACTAATGTCTTGCTTGCATGAACTCATGTGAGTATGTAGAAAATTTTGCTTGTGTCTAAATCTCTCCCTAGAAGATTGTGTAAGTCCTTCTCATTGACCTTATCCTTGGGAGGCAATGATCTTTCCTTATTTTTATCTAAGGATCCACTTTTTCCTATTTCGTGGATGGTGTGAACTTTATTACTTGATGTTATTCCTTGTATGCATTTGTTGTTGTTTGTTCAAGGATTCTCTCTTACAAGAGGTGTAAGTCCTTGACTACAACCTCTTTTCCACTTGGTAAAATACATCCATAATGAATTCACTCTCCCAATTGGGTTAAAAAGAGCGTCATCCTTCATTAAGAATCACTTTCACCTCGCAAAAGAAGGAAGTATTGCATTCTTATTCTCTTCTTTGTCTTATTCTAGAAGATGTTATATTTGTCTAAGACAATTCCTCTCGGGGATAGGTGTCTTTTGTACAAAGATCTCTTCTCCTCTAAGGATCTCCTTTACACATACTACAAGATATCCCTTTTTCAACTATCTTATCTTTTCTTCTCTTTGCATTTTGTCTCCATTTACATCCTTCATCTTGTGTTAGAGAACTCTCAAATCCTCACACTCTTTATTGTTTTGGAATTGAGATTTAGTCCTCTTTCTTACCAAATGATTCTCCATTAGTTTTTGATCTCATATCAAATCTTCTTGTGAGCATTTGTCATCAATATTCTTTAACAATTCGAAGTGGTAAACATGATACCCTTTTTCAACTCACTAAAATTAGCAAGCCGAAACAGGGGGGGGCATATAGCTACCCTCAAATTTTCATCACCTTCCTTAGTAAGCATTAGGTGATTTTGTGATCTAACATGTGTTTTGTAGAGTGCGGTTCCTAACTGTGTACTGCAGATACCGCTGGGGGCTTCGTTCGACAGACTTATGGATATATCCTTTTTCAAATAATGTTTACTTTTCTGTACTTTAGCTTGCATATGCACGTAGTGTTCATATGATCGCTAAAGTGGGGGCTAAATGTAGCATCGTAAATTGTATGCACTTGCTAGGGTGGTACAATTTCACACCTAGTTTAGCACCCGCCTTGGCGCATTTTGCATTTTGCATTGCATTTCCCCTTTAGCACTTAATTAATTAAATTAATTAGGTCTAAGGTTCTATTTTATCATCTCCCATATCATAAAGTTGGGCCCTTTTCATTAAAGTGTGCCCCTTTCATTTTATTCCTCCAATACATCATTTAATCAAAAACCCTAATTAGGTCCTATTTTGAACTTTAAGGCCTGATTTCGGGGGTCAAAACATCTTGAAATCAGCTGTAACTTCGGGATTCTCTCTAAAATCATCATATCCGACAGCCCTGAAAATTTGGTGAAAAGTTGTCGGGACCATGGTGCTCGGAGAGTACCATGGCGCTCGGAGTGCACACGGTCCTGGACATTTTTCCCAAAATTTTAGGAGTGCGACCCAATCATAAAATAAAGCTTAACCCCAAGAAATTGGCAGGAGATTCAATCTCTAAGTCAGCCTAAAGTGAAATTAAGACCTAGGGTTTCATATATAAGAGCTCTCTTTCTTCATTGGAAAGGATCCGGATTTTTGGTTTCAGGGACCTTCTATGCAGTGAAAGAGTAGATCTTTGGAGACTTCAACAACAATCAACATCCATCCATCAAGCATTCATCAATTTCATTCATCCATTTAGGGCTTTGAAGACATTGAAGAGCAATAGGGGATTACCGACTGAAGATTGGCTTGTACCCCTCCCTTGGGGGTTGGGTATGATTTCATGTTGTTTTCATGTCTTTCCATAAGCCTCATTATATCATTTGTATTCATGCTTTAGATCACTTTGCATCTTGATTTGGAGCATTTACATTATCATTTACAAGCAATTAGGGTTTACTTTCTAGGTTGCTCTAGTTTGCTTACTTGCATTTTCGGATCTTGCACACACACAAGGTCTGCACACACAACTTTTACTATACAACTTGGCTATTCGTGGAGGTGGAAATCACCAAAGCAGGGGTTTGACTAAGGCAAAACCCTATATAGCTGCCCTACAACCCTTTTCAGATATAAGTGTAGATTTTCGAATTCGAAGGACGCTGCAAGTTGCAGATCCGACGGAAGCAGACTGAGATGGGACAACACACCAAATTGCAGAGCAAAAACCTAGGACAGGGGCGTGGGGTGCTCTGGTCCTGATAGGACAGGGGCGCTGGGTGCCCTGGTCCTTCAGACAACAGCAGTTTTTAGCACTTTTTGACAGCTTTCAGGTTGCCAAAAGGAGCAGTTTCAGGTGTAGAATCAGGTCAGTGGCGCATGCGCCCCCATCCTGAACATTTCCACTCAGATTTTAACCCTAGGTACACATCTGCATTCTCCTTTTATCCTTGTGTTTACAGCTTTTCATCACTTAATCTCAATCTTGCAATCTTGTTACTAGTTCATACTTGCACTCTAGGGCTAGTAGTTGAACTTGCATCATTTTATCTATCATTTGCAACAAAGGAATAGAAATCCTAATAGGTAGCCTATGGCTCTCTCTTCCACAAAAAGAAGTAGCCAATTGTGTGATACCTCTAGGCTCTTTCATATTCCACAAGTGTGTGATTGAAAGTGAGATTAGGGCATGTTTGCTTAGTGTCACTTTTTCCTCCACACACAATCAATTTCAATAAATATTAGATATTTTGAGAGCAGTTTCCACATGCATGATGTAAAGAAATTTTTTCAATTGGGGAAAGAGGACACCTGGTAATTTGTGATGCAGATATGATCTTTTCCCTCTTCTTCATATTCTCAGTTCTTCTCATTTGTAAGGGTTCTAGAATTTTTGTGAGAAGGCTCCATAATCCTGGTTTCCAATTCTGAGTTTTTCTTTCAAGTTTGTACAATGTAGTGCTTTCTTTTAGTAATGGAGTATGATTCTTGTTGTAGGTGTTTCTAGTTGCAGGTTCCTATGTATGTAGGGCATGCATAAATTCACACAAAATTGTCTCTAAGATGTGTTTTAATTTTATTCAAATTAGATTCTCAAGGAGGATAAAGTTTGTCAATAGCAGTTGTGTTTTTGAGTGTAATGCTTGTTTGTAGGTATTCTTCAAGAAAGAATTTAAACTCTATAAGAAAACATTAATAAAATGGGGCTCATATTTTGGATGTGATATTTCTATGAATGAGTTGAGTAATGCATTTATGTAAGGCATTAATGTAGGAATATTCAATGATGAATATGGATTTGCAGTAGAAGTTTTCATTTACAGTTTGATGTATGACTCCATGTCCTTGGATAAGGCACTGGTCTTGTAGATTCTAGGGATTCACAGAGATTTAAAAAATCATATATCCATTTACTTTTATGTTTGCAATTATAGTTGGTTCCACTTATCTCATGCTCCAATTTAGTTGAGATGTCAATGTAGATCTAGCCCATCTACAGTAACCTCCTTGTTGTTGAGCGTTTTGAGATTTATCTGCTTTCTATTGATGCTGCCATATGTCTATAACTGGTTGTATTTTATGCATCAAAGGGTGTCCCCCCTAGGTCTAGAAGAACCTGAAGTGCAGGAGGATCATTAGGATCCTATGTTATGTTGTCCAAATCTTGAATTTCTTCATTGTTTGAAACTGGATATTTCATAGATCAATTGCAGGTGAACTTGGGTCTCTCATTTTTTGAGAACAACATGTTGAAGGATATAAGGGTGGATTGTAATGAATCGGTAGTTATTCACTATGATAACTCTATTGTTATGATATATCAAAGAATCCATTATTTCATTCTAAGACAAAGCACATATCTATCAAGTATAACTTTTTGAAAGAGAAGGTGGAAGCAAATGAAGTCAGACTGGTTTATGTGATCACTAAAGAGTAGATTACAGATATCTTCACTAAACTATTGCCTAAGGAATCATTTGAGTACTTCAGAGATAGATTGGGGGTTTCTGCCCCTCTAGTAGAGACCTGAATGATGTTGATTAGCATTAGTCTAGCATGCACTTACAGAGATACTATTCATTCCAGATTGATGTGTTGGTGCTACTACCCAGGGGGAGTAGTCAGCTGTGTGGTTCAGTGGATTTATGATTTTTCTTTGATGTTCATGTTAGATTTCTAGCATTGATGTCAAAAGGGGAGAGATATATGTGAAAAGAAAAGCTTAACAGAACATCAGTCAAGGGGAGAGATCAAAGCTTAACAGAGATATCATTCACATGGGGGAGTTTGTTAAGTTCATTGTTATATCATCTTTTAGGAGATTATTGACTATCTTCCTTTGGGGGAGACATGTTTGGCATTTCTTGGCACTTGGATGTTTTTCACATCGAGTGTTGTCATCAATGTCAAAGGGGGAGATTGTTGGAAATTGGAGGAATTGATTATGTGTTGAATTTATGTTTTGTCATTGATGGCAACACTAGTTGTTTTGGTTGTTTACTGGTTTACCATAGGTTCTGGTAGAGTGGTTGGTTTATGATATTGATCTAGTATGCTTTGGTATGCTTTGGCTTGTGGACTTGGTTTACATCTGTCATTCATGCTATTAAGATGGGTATCAAGATTAGTTGGTTTAGGATTTTATGACTCAAGAGCTATCATTTGTTCTAGTAAGCCTTTTGGTCACTGGTAAGGGTTTTGTCGATAGATCTTTGTTGAAGACCTTTTTTATGCAAGTGATAAGTGGTGTTGGCATGGCTTCTAGATGGCTTTTGGGATGTCGTTGGTTATCTTGTTCATGTTCTTGTTGATTGGTGGTGTTGGATTTGGGTCCAGACCTAATGCTATCTTATTCAGCTAGGTTATGGACCGGTTTATGTAACGTGTTGGTGGATGATCTCGATGCATTACTGGTTGGGTTTATTGATTTGATTATGTTGTTTCAATCTCACTCCGACTTGGTTGATCATTAGATTGTGGGTTTAAGTTATGAATTTATTGTATTATCTTTTAGGTGGCTGACCTAATTATTTAGGTCCTGGGTTGGTATAAATGTGATGTAAGATCTCTTGGTAGATCATGGGCATATTCAAGGGGATTAATAATATTATGGTGTTGGGATTACTCTGTGTACGAATAAAGTTTTATTCATATGCAGATGTTTTTGGTCTATTATAGGTGATCGAATTGGGTTTGTGTAAGAGGTTTAATACCTTTGGTACTGAGATTAACCAAAACTGTACTCAGGCATAGGAGATGCTATTCTTCTAGTTCACTCTTCTTCTGGATTGTAGTCTGGATTAGTTTTGTAATCAGTGAGGCTCCTTTTGTGATGAGCAGTGCGCTCTAGGTTGTTGGCCTTCTTGTATGTGCAAGCCCCTCTTATTGTAATCACATACTTACTACAAAAGTATTATCTGACTATGGGTAGGATTCCCACCGTGGTTTTTCCCTTTACTAGGTTTTCCACGTAAAAATCTTGGTTTTATCTTTTGTGGATGGTTGGTAAATGTTCTATGGTTTATATTTGTGCTTAACTATTATATCTGCTATTCTAGTAGGTGGTTTATGTATTCTAGTAATAAGGTTTTAATGCTTAAAGTTCTATAATATGTTGACAACAAATTCTCCCCCCCCTCCTCTAAGTTGTCCTCGAGTTATCTGAGTTGTCTAACAGGTACCTCATTGTATTCTATGAGACATTGATTATTTTATGTGATGTTATTACATTATTTGAATCGCTTCACAATTCTTTATTGTTTTAAGTACTCTTGTAGAATATTGGTTGTATGCATTGCATTATAACCCCTTTTTGTTGTAATATAGTTGATCTCTCTTTTGTGGAGTGTGGGTTTTTCTGAAAGGGTATTCCCTCATAAATTTGGTGTTACGGTTTTATTAGTTTAAATGTAAAAGTTAGATGTGCATCTAATATGTAATTGTTTAATGGTTTGTAATAAAGTTTTGTATTCACTCTCCTATTTGATTAGCATTGGAAGCATTATTATTCACCCAACTTTTTTTCAATTGGTATTAGATCTTGGACACCATTGTTATCTTTGTTAGGTTGAAGGATTTTTTGTGTTGATCTTCTTTTAGTGAATTTTTTATAGAGAATTATTTTGTAACCTTGTTGTAGCTAAGAGATGGCAAGTACATCTGGCAAGATTGAGATGAAGAAGTTTAATGGTGACAATTTTAAGTTGTGAAAAATCAAAATGGAGGATAAGCTTGTGGATAGACATCTATGGGCTAGGATTTCTTCAAATAAACCTATTGTTGTACCACAAGTTGATTAGGATACAATGTATTAGAAAACCAAGGGTTTGATAAAAATCTATTTACTTGATTTAGTGCTCTTGAATGTCCACAAAGAGAAGACTACAACTGAACTTTGGAAGAAACTTGGAGATATTTATCAAGGGAAATCCTTAATAAATAAGTTGTTCCTAAGAAAGAAGTTTTATTATCTAAAGATGGAGGAAGGAGGATTTATTAGAGATCACTTGGATGTATTCAAGATGATTATTTCCCAACTAGGTTTTCTTAGTGTGAAGATTAATGATCAAGACAAGTGCATGCTTCTATTATGCTCTTTGCCAAAATGGTGGATCGCATGGTAGTCACTATTGGAAGTACTACAACCATTTTCAAGATGGACGATTTGGTTGTTTTAGTTTTGTTTGAATACATGTGAAGGAAATATTTTGGGATGACTAATAAGGCCCTAGTTGCCCATGATAGATCAATGGATAAAGACAAGAAGAAGGGAAATAAGTCTTAGTCTTTTGGGGGATCTAAGTCTCCTAGAAAGTCCAAGGTGAAATGTTGGAATTGCAGAAAACCTAGTCATATGTGAAAAGAGTGCAAGGAGGAGAAGTTAAAAAATTAAAAGGGATTTTTCTAATATTGACTCTAAAAAAATCTCTCAAGATGATGCAATTACTTTTGTTGCAACCTTGCCAACACATGTGTGAGAAGATGTGTGGCCAATAGACTTAGGTGCCACTTTACACATGCCCCATAATAGAGGTTGGTTGTTGAAGTATAAAGACTATAATGGTGGGAATGTGTATATGGGTGATGATTCTCAGCTAGCAATCATTAGTCACAAGAGATTTAAAATCAAATTACCTAATAATAGAATGAATAGGATCAATGGTGTAGTGCATATATATCTATTTTAGCATGAAACCATCTTTTAGTAACAAAGTTGAATGATATAGGTGTACAGGTTGTTTTCTTGAGTGGAGAATGAAAGATGACAATAAGATCTATGGTATTGGCTAAGGGTGTTTGGATAAACACTCGCTACAAGATAGATGTATGCACTATTCAATGTGATAGATCTAATGTACCAAAGAGGAGATCTTTGAATTCTTAATCCTTGTAATCAGATCAACCAAAAAACAATTACTGTTTCTATATTTTATGGCCCTTAAGGTACCTAAGCATGCAAATGCTTTAGAGATGAAGCTTCTAATAGAGAAAATAATGTTATGGTACTAGAGATAACCATATTTGTGAGAATGTTCTTAGAGCCCTAAAAGAAAAGAGCCTTGTTGAAGGCCTTGATTATTGTAATCTCACGTTCAATTTTTATGAACATTGTGTTTCTTTTTATTCCATTTCTTGTAAGTCTTCTAGGGTTTTGGATTATATTCATGCAGATGTGTATGGTTTTATGAATGTTCCCTTATTTAGATCTACTCATTTTGTCTCATTTATAGATTACTATGTTGGAAATATGAGTTGTCATTGATGTCAACTTGATGTCTAACAGAATGTGTTATTATTTAGGAGATGATTGTTGTATGTATGGTAATTGATGTATTATATGGTGTGTGTTTAAGATGTTTGAGAGTAGTTGTACCATTTTATATTGGTCAAAGATATAGAAGATAATCTAAAGATTCACAAGATGGCAATATATCAGTCCAAAGTAGATGGTATGTATTGCCTCATATGATTCATGATTTTTTTATATGTTGAACTCATATTGGTTGGTGTCTACATGTTTAGGAAATCAATACTATGATGTTTGAATTCAATCATCGTGTTTGGTATTTGAATAAAATTTTCTAAGTGTTGAGGCTGGACATTTTCCTATAATTGTGAGCTAGTAGTTTGCTCTGGATTCTATGGCATGGCATGATTTGGGTGTGCAATTTTGGAATCAAGCTAAGGGGTATGCCAAACACCATTATATCATTTTTAAGGACTTAAACATTTATACATAAAAAATTATAATGGTAAAATTTTATACATAAAAAGTTATAAGGGTATGAACTTTGGATCATAGTCTATTAGAAAAAGGTTTTCATGTTGGCTCTCTAGAACACTCCACATTCTACCACAATGAGTGGTTTGATATAAAATTTTGGGAAGATGTTGAGGATGGTGTATTGGAATAGTGACAAGTTTCAAGGGTGTTGGTACTTTGGCATATGATATTCATCATGTTGTTGTTACTCAGTCTAACCAATCTATATTGTGTTGGCCAGATCAGTGAACTACTTTCTTTGTACTAGCTTTTGATGAATAGTTACTTTTGGAAATGATTGAAGAAATATTTATAATGGTTTATATATCTTTTTTTTTTTCTTGGCGAAAGTGGAAAGACACTAATATATTATTAATATTAATAAAACTAGTTCAAGGGCTCCTATAGGAAAGAACTAGGAAGAAAACCTCCATTCCTAGCCTAAAAAATACAAATAACATAATGATAGAAAAGATAAACCACCCACCACCAACCCCCAGTTACATGTATGTAAAATAGGTACATCAAAACTTGCTACATACATCAAAAATGTTGATGCGGTTATAGTCATGGCCTCATTCCAATGTCATAAACATATGTTCTAAACCGCAACATTTAACTCTTCTCTTATCATCCTTACCGGTCGCTTGAGCATCACAATATTCTTGTTTGCTGGTTTGTTGTCCCATTTACCAGTTAACTGTATACCTGAATCCACTATCGGTAAGGTTATAACGGTTGGGCTAAACTGGTTAGGCTAAACTGGTTGGGCTATATTGGTTAGGCTATACTGGTTAGGTTATGTTGGTTGGGCTATACTAGTTGGGATATACCGGTTAGGCTATACCGGCAACAAAAAATAGAGCACTTAATAGTTATCATCTAAAAATTGCCCCTTAATCTTTCGAAGAGGACCTAGTCAGAATGAAGGATTAGCAGCACAAAGATTATTGGGATGGAGGAAAGCCTATAGAAAAAATAAAGCAGTGTGACCTTCAAAGAGCACTATGTAATAAGGGCCATAATATCTGAAGCAAAACTGAACAAAATCTGCATAAACTCAAATGATATTTCATACATAACCATCTAAATCTTCACTAAATATCATCACCTGTCAATGCCAAGAAGAGCCAGTATCAAAATTGTAGAGCCGAAAGAAAAATTTGGAGACTAGGGCAACTATTCTTCCATAGGTTGTATGCATGATTCTTCACTAGCTTCATTCAAGCTCAAGTTCTGAAAGTGGAGAATAGTGATTTCCAAATTCAACTATGACAAAGCCAGAGTGAATTGAGACGAAGATTGCCTTTCGGGTAAACTTAGGTGATTGGTGTTACTTTGCAGCCAAGTGTGAGCATCTGGACTTGAAATTGCCGATAGGCTAGGGACATTGTTGTCATGCCCCATGATTGCAAGGAGAGCATGAAGATTTGAATAAATCCTACTTCTTGTTGTAGAATCAAGAGCTCTACCCATATTCTGAGTTGCTTGTTGAAATGGCCAAACTAAAAGTAAGTCCAATGAGCACTTAATACTATCATATATGATGATAAAGTCATCTCGACTCTGCAAGTAATGTCTCGAGAAGAGACAACCAATATTTTCTTTACCATTCCAAAGATCATATTTTTGAACCACAGAAAGTAATTTATTACCCAATGTGAACTCAGTTTTCATGACCTTACTTGCAATACTCTGTAAACTGCTCCAAGATTGAAGTAAGTTGAAGTAGTCACCGGTGAGGAGGGACCTCAAGGAGATCAGTCCAAACTGGTCAACAAGAGTAAACACAATGGAAACACACAGATATGATGGAGGCAATGCAGAATAGATATTTTTATTGCATGAAATTTGATTACATCCAACCAGTAACAACCAGGTTACAACATACCGACACACAAGCCTGGTAGAATAGGTCACAACCAGGACCTTGAATCGAAAGATCTATCTTCTAGGCATAGTCTATCTATTTGATACTCTGATTGATTCTAATTGATTTCATTCTAAAGCATGATTATAAATATATATTGATCCAAAGGATTCACTCAGCCTAAAGGGATCAAAACCTGAAGAGCAAGACCTAACATACAAAATGAACAAGGTCGGCCTCCGCCGAGAGATTCCTCCAGAAAATCCAAAGGATGAAATATAGAAATTTGGACACACACCAAGAAATATTGAGATCAATGCTAAAGGCTCCACAAAATTTTAGAATGGGTTCCAGTAGATCACCGTAATAGGTCTCAAGCAACCGGTAACAAAGGAACAACCGGTAACAAGAAACTGCCATGGAAACCAGTAATGTAATCTTGTCGAAAAGTGATCCAAATGAGATGTGGTTTGAAAGAAAGAAATTTGATCAAGTCTTCAAGTAGAATCCAACTCCATAGGATCCAATGAGCCAAAACCGGAACACATAGAAAGGAAAATTGAAACTACAAATAGAAAAACAAAACAAAACAAAACAAAAAAAATAAAAATAGAATGGAAAATATTTTTGGTTGATGCAATATTGTTGTGAATAGGGGATGCTCCTACATCAGACATCTGGGGTTAATGAAAAGTGAGCCTCTCACTTTTATAGGGTCAAAGGGAAACCAAGGCAGTCTACCTCTGCCTAAGAAATCCAAGATGAATCTTCAATTGCTTTGCTCTTCTACTTCACAAGATATTCTTTATACTAATTGTTTTGGGTACTACGCACAATCCTACTATCCAAAATCTCTTCGATCTGATCTGGTTCTTTCTGGGGTAATTACTCTTCCAATTCTACAACACTATTCTCACTAAATTCTAGTTCATGGTACTCATGAAGATCTGCAATGTTGAATAGAGGTGAAATACTTAGACTATCTGGTAGCTCCACTTCATATGCGTTTCTAGAACTGAACTTTCTCAAAATCTTACAAGGTCCAAACTTCTTCATCCTCAACTTGTTATAAGTTCCAACCAAGAATCTCTCTTTTCTCAAATATACCATCACTTCATTGCCAAATTCAAATTCCTTATGTCTCCTCTTCTCATCTGCCTTCTCTTTATATTTGTTGTTCATGTCTTCCAAATATTGTTTAACTTGAATATGCAATGCTGCCATGTGATTTGCAAAATCTTCTGCACCTGAACTCTTTCAGTCTTCATTGCTAATGTCTCTCAATTCTTCTATTCCTCTAGAATGCACTCCGATAACAATCTCAAAAGGTATTTTTTCGGTACTTCTATTCACTGAATTGTTATAGGAAAACTCTGTTTGTGTAAGGATCAAATCCCAACTTTTGGTTTTATCTCCAACTAAACATCTCAACAAGTTTCCCAAACTCCAATTAGCTACTTTTGTCTATCCATCAGTCTATGGATGAAAAGTATAACTAAAATTCAAATATGTCTTCATCTTCTTCCAAAATGCTCCAAAAATAGCCAACAAACTTCGTGTTTTTGTCAGAAACTATGCTCTTAGGTAATCCATGCAATCTCACCACTTCCTTGAAAAATAGGTTCGCTACATGTAATGCATATGATGTCTTCTTACAAGGTATGAAATGAGCCATATTTGAAAATCTATCCACTACCACAAATATAGAATCATTCCCTCTCAGTGTCTTAGGCAATCCAAGTACAAAATCCATGCTTATATCCTCCCAAGGTCTTACTGGTACTATCAAAGGTTTATACAATCCCACAATCTAACTACTATCTTTTGCAACTTCACAAACTCTACAACTTTGCACATATCTCTTAACATCCTTATGAATCTAGGGCCAAAAGTACTACTCACTCACCAATGCAACTATTTTGTCAATGCCAAAATGTCTAGCTAAACCTCCATTATGTTTCTCTTTTATTGGTTTCTCTCTCATGGAACTCTTAGGTATGCATAACTAAGCTCCCCTGAATAACACCCCATCCTGAATGAAATAAGCTGACCATTTTCTCCTATCCACCACAATCGGTTCTCTACATGTTTTCCAAGGTTCTAGAAAATCTGGGTCTTCATCATACAAGGTCTTCAAATCTTCAAAATCTAATACTGTCACTCTCATCTCTGTTAGAAAATTCCTTCTCCTACTCAATGCATCATCAACTTTGTTAGATTTTCTAGTTCTATGCTTCAACACAAAGGTGTAACTCTGTAAGGATTATACCCATCTCATATGTCTTTGATTCAACTTACTTTGATTGTTCAAATACTACAAAGCTTGATGATCTGTATACAACACAAACTCCTTAGGAAACAAGTGGTGTCTCCATTTCTTCAAGGCTTGAATTATGGCATAAAATTCCTAATCATACACTGGATATATCTTTTAGGCATCATTCAATTTCTCACTAAACTATGCTACTGCTCTCCCTTCTTGACTCAAAATTGCTCCTATTGTTGTTCCACTTGCATCACAGTCCACTTGAAATACCTTATTGAAATTTGGTAAAGCTAACATAGGTTGCTCAATCACTTTCTGCTTCAACAATTCAAAAATTTTGTTTGCTCCAATGGTCCATTTTAATTCCTTTTGACCTCCTCTAATGGTCTCAGTCATAGGGTTACAAACTGAACTGAAATTTTTGATAAACTTCTGGTAAAAACATGCCAATTCATGAAATGATCTTACCTCTCCAATTCTTTCTGGTGTAGGCCACTCAACAATGGCTTTCACCATCTCTTTTGAAACAAGATTATCTAAACTACCACTATCAATAACAACTTTACAACACTTACCAGATATCTTACATCTGGTCTTGAACAAGTTCTTCCTTTGTAAGGGTTCTTCATCTCCTCGGGTATGACACAAAGCTCTCCTCATCATCAACAATTCTCCATCTTCAGGTTTATTGTCTGATTTGGTGGGGTTTTCTTCCACCACTACTTATCTTCTGGTAGCATCTATCTTCTTACATTCAAGTACACAATATCCTTCTCCTCCACACTTAAAGCAAGTTCCTCTAAATGTCCTCTTGTCTTGTCTTCCAAAGTTTTCATTTCGGTAACCATCAAGTTCTCTCCCCTGATAGAAGTTTATACCATCCTTCTGGCATGAATTACCTTCTTTTCTCACTTCCTTTTCCTTGTTCTAATCTATAGTGGTTCCTCTTCCTTTGGTATATCCTCTTCCTCCTTGAAATATTCCTCTAGTAAACCTTCCACCTCTACCTCTCTATCTCTACTCATGTCTTTTGTTCAATTTATCATTAGCCTATGGTGCATACTAGTAAGCCTCTTCAACACTCTCCAATTTGATCATACTGAGTTTATCTTGTATAGACATCCGCAATCCATTCAAATATCTTGCAATTTGTTCAACTTCATCATCAACATGTCTGGATCTGATTTTCAACTTGTAAAATGCTTTGGTGTATTCCTTCACACTAGATTCCTTTTGTCTTAGGTTCTACAACTTCTGAAATAAATCCACTTGATAGTTCATTAGAACAAACTTTTATTATAACTTAGCAATAATTCGATCCCATGCCTTAATATTATCTTTACCTCTTCTTTGTCTATCAAATTGCAAATCTCCCACCAAAGAGATGCATGACCTTTCAACCAGGTACAGGCATATTTCACCTTCCTCTCTTCTGTAGTGTTTTCAAAATCAAAATACTTCTCCATCTCGGAGATCCAATCCATCAATTTATTCAAATCTAACTTCCCATCATATTCCAGTGGGGTAAAATGAGGTTTAGTGTTCACCCTATTCAAAACCCCTAAAAACATTTCTTCATTTGGATTGACTACTGGTAGGCTCACTTATTCTATCGGGGCTTCTTCTCCTTCATCTTCACTTACATCTTCAATATGTCAGCCTCTTCTTTGTGTTGTCTCCATGGATTCTAACTGGGATTCTATTTCTCGCAACATCTCCAACACATTAGGGTTTGTTGCATTCCTACACACTCCATCATTTCTAGTTCCTCTTCGTGCCATTGATTCACGCTAGTCCTTTGCAATTGCAAGTCAGATCTGTAATCTACCACCCTACAACAAAATTTAGGACACGCAACCTCTGGAACAAAACTTTGCTTTGATACCACTTGAAGCAGCCATCAGTGAGGAGGGACCTCAAGGAGATCAGTCCAGACTGGTCAGCAAGAGTAAACACAATGGAAACACACAGATATGATAGAGGAAATACAGAACAGATAGTTTTCATGCATGAAATTTGATTACATCCAACCGGTAATGACTAGGTTACAACATACCGACAGATAGGCCTGGTAGAATAGGTCACAACTGGGACCTTGAATTGAAAAATCTATCTTCTAGGCACAATCTATATATTTGATACTCTGATTGATTCTAATTGATTGCATTCTAAAGCATGATTATATATATATATATCGATCCAAAGGATCTAGTCAGCCCAAAAGGGATCAAAACCCAAAGAATAAGACCTAACGTGCAAAATGAACAAGGTTGGCCTCCGCCAAGGGATTCCTCCAGAAAATCCAAAGGATGAAATGTAGAAGGTCAGCCACATGCCAAGAAACATCGAGATCAATGCTCAAGGCTCCACAAGCTTCAGAATGGGTTCCGGTAGATCACTAGAATAGGTCTCAAGCAAGCGGTAATAAAGGAATAACCAATAACAAGAATCTGTCATGGAAATCGGTAATGATATCTTGCTGGAAAGTGATCAAAATGATATGCAGTTTGACAACAAGAAAGATGATCAATTCTTCAAGTAGAATCCAACTCCACAAGATCTGGTGAGCCAAAACTGAGACACAGAAAGGAAAATTGAAACTGCAAATAGAAAACAATACAAAAAGGAAAATGTTTTTGGTTGATGCAAGATTGTTGTGAATCGGGGATGCTCTTGCATCTTAATTCCAAGACATTGGATAGGAAAATGGAGACTAGCTGAGATGGAAATATGACTCTTTTCTCCTGCAGGTACAACACTTCTTCACCAATAATTTTCTTCACACATCTTCTACAATATTGACACTGAACGTTAAAACCCTGACCGAGCTGAGAGTCAAAAATATGATCTTCAAAAGGTGTTTCCCAATCTTCAACCTACAAGAAAACTCTATAATTTGTAGGTCGATAGTCCATAGTTAAAAGGAATTCACTGAAATACAAGTCACAGGAGCCAGAGGAAGATGAAACCAAGCTCAATGAGTGCATTGCAAAGGGCTCTCGAGAATGATAATCAAAATTTAACTTGGATACTGTGCATAGAAAGAATGATATGTGTGGGAATTTAAAAGAAGAAACACAACACTAGAGGTCATGTAGCATGCGCTCAACCTACAACACATAACAGTATACACATGCGAAGTACAAAATAAAATGAATGTTAATAATTAGAGAAAATGGAAGAAAAAATCCTTTAATTGTCATGATTAGTAGCCCATTTGAGTGAATGACAATATATATATCTGGCCTTATACTTTGACTACCATGCCTTGCCCATACAAAAAAAAAATCTGAGTGATCATTAAAGATTGATGTGCATATGTGCGATCTCAGGTTTGTTCATTAATGATTATCTCTGCTAGTTGAGGAAAATCTGCCCAACTGAGCCCCAATCTGGTTGAATCTTGTTGGTGTAATTATTTATTCTTATAGGATATAATTACACTTTACTTAAGTTAACTTAGGATAATGCATCTCATCGTATTTTGGATATGAGACACTTAGGGAAGTGTGTACATAGGGATGTAGCTTGTAGGAGAAATTCCACCTTTTGTGGTCTTATCTTCTTGTTACATTCCACCTTCGGTGGGTGATCCACCTCATGTGGAATATTATATTGTTTCTCCTACCTACCCCTACTTTTTCTTATCTACCCTTGTTTCTCATTGAGTCACATGTCATGATTGTGTGCTCACATATCCATTTGGCCTTGCCTATATAAGCAAGCCCATATTCATTGTATTGGTTAATCCAGATGATCATTTGTATATTGATGAGAATACAGTTTGTTATTGTCATACTATTGTTTCTCTTTGTGCTTTTCATTGTGCCCTTGATCTTGGAAAAATATCACGTGGTATCAGAGCCATTGGGGCTTCATTGATTGGTTTTGGGAGACATCTTGGAAGGCTTCTATTTTTTGGATCTAAGGTACTACACATTTTGGAGGCATCATAGAGAATTTTCGACCTCACCATTGAATTTGGGAGGCCGTTTCCATAAAAATCAAGTATAAACTCGACCTATTTTGGTGAAAGTCAGATTTTGGGTGTGGGGAAAAAATTTGCCCAATTTGGGTAGTACGGTACAGATATTTCGAAATTTAAAAAAACAAAAAGAAAAATTTCTACAAAAAAAATAAAAATTTTACAGGCAGGAAATTATTTTGTTGAAAAATTGTCAAAAAAAATATATTAAAAAAAAAAATTGTTTTGGGTTTTGGGGGAGTCATTTAACCCCACCCTCGACCCACTTCATACTATGCAGATTGTCTGCACACCGCCATACACTACCCTATCTTTGGCCACACCTCCACCCATCCCAACTGGCACCTTGCATCTCCATTCTTTGGTAGCCCTCACATCTACATCCACCGATGACCTTAGCAGTTCTGGCCTTGATGACCCTCGCAACCTGCTAGCCACCGGCTTCAGCCTAGCCCACCGGCCACTGACTCCAGCCCAACCCGCTGGCCACCAGCAATCGACAACTTGCCAACCACAACCACTATGACCACCGACACCAGTGCTCTAGCCACCAGTTCATGTCTACCATGTCAGCATTTGATAGGCTTTCCCCCGGTGAATCCACGACCGCCACGTGGCAGGAGGCCACTAGCCCATGGAAAAACATAGTGCCATGTCATCCATACAGTCATCTGCCATGTCATCTTTTCCATATGGTCATCCAGGGGGTGTGATGACCATTTTGATGGTCATATGACCGTCAAATTTAACATAGTGATTTGCTAATGTCAGCACCTTTTTGAAAATTTTAGACTCCTCTCCATTGAGTAGTTTGGTTTTTTGGGTCGACTTTGGAGGCTCATAACTTGCTCAATTTTTCTCCTTTTTGGGTGAAATTTTTTTTAATTTGGGCTAATTTTTTGTGCTCTCCGCAGTGGCGTGGTTATTTTCTGATTTTGGTGCATAGGTTTTTCAGAATTTTCAGGTTCTCTCAGCAGTACCTCTCCAATCCTTGACTTCAAAGGCTTCGTTTGGGCTCATACGACCTCCTTTTCAAGTGCCATTTTTTTGAAAGTGCATAATTTTTTCTCTACTTTCATAATCTATGATTAGTTTTCACAGATTTTGAGTGGATATTGTACTTTAGATATTGGTCTTTTTTAGCCTACTTGGTACTTGTAATTTGCTTGGATCTTAGTTTAGATCTCTTGCATTATCAGTTTGAGTCTCCTTTGACCTCTTTGAGGCAATTGTAAATTTGAAATCAGAAGTCCACTTTGCCATTTCTTACAAGTGGCCCATTGTACACACACTAAGTATAAAGTGCCAAATCATCAATTTGGAGGGGGGGTTCTTTGATTGAGAGAATTTGGGGGGGGGTGTCTTGTGTGATTGTGCCTCTCTTTCCTTGTGCTCTTTCATTTTGTTTTTATGAGTCCTCATAATTTCCACCTTTAACTCCTCATAATTATGCATCTTGGAAAATTAAAGCATGGAGCAAATTAATGGAAAAAGGACTCATGCATTAGATAGATGGAACCATAGCAACACCTGTTAGGTCCCGAGAAGAACAACTGAGAGGGGGGCCCTGAATCAATTTTTAACCATTTCTAAGTAATTTATAAACCAAATACAATTTAATCCAACTTAAACTTAATGTCGGTAAACCAAATTTAAGTGTCGGTAAAATAGATTAATAGATATACTAGTACCGGTGAAACTTAATGCATGAAACAGAAAGAGAAACAACATCCATGACACATAACACAAAGATTTTGGTGTGGAAACCTAGTAAGGGAAAAGCCACGATGGGAAACCTTACCCACAATCAGATGATACTACTACAAATAGTATGTGTATACAAATGGGGTCTGCACATGCAAAAAGGCCAACAACCTAGAGCTCACTGCTCAATCACAAAATAGGAGTCACACTGACTACACAATTGGATGGTTAAATCCAATGATAATGTACTGCTCAAAATAGCATCTCTAATGCTGGATTCAATACCGATTAAGCTCTAAACATGAATGTCACAAACACCTTCATAACCTTCCTTCAAATAATGTGCGTGATTTGCACAAGGATCTACTTATTTTCACTCTTTAATATCCACACTCACTCATGATTACCACGATCTTCTCCAAGATCTATGATCATATATACAAAACCTAAGACCAAATGTATAGGTCGGCTCACTAAAGATTTTACAATTAAATCAATTACAATTAAGTCTTGATGTGATACAACATGTCGGCTCACCACATTAACCAATCAATAGAACAATCTCCATAATGTGTCATGTTGATCTGGAATATCGGTCCATAACCTAGACCTATTTTCTGGCTAAGACAAATCTATCAACCCAATTAGACCAATAAGAAAAACACAAAAAACCAAATTTCCAATCCATGTTTTCAACGTAACCAAATGATCTCCAAGATATCATTGTTGTCGATGAACCATATAACCTGCTGGTAAACATATACTAGTGACTGTGCATAAGCCACTAACCATACCGGTGAACCATATAACCTACTGGTAAATGTATATTGGTGACTGTGCATAAGCCACTAACCATACCGATGAACCATATTGCCGGTTCAACAACATACCAATATAACTATAGTACCAAAACAACAATGTAGACCTCTAGGAAGATAAGTGTTGACATCAATGACAAAATCAATGCAACACATGACGAAGTCATCCATAATACCAATAATCTCCCCCTTTGGCACTGATGGCAACACTAGATGGAAAAACATCTAAGTGCCAAAAAGAGAATGCCAAAAACCATTAGACCAACAATCTCCCAAAGATAGATCAATACAAAGTTTGTTACAGAACCAAAACCAAAAGTATATCTCTCCCCCAATGAATAATCTCTCCCTAAATACAAAGTATAAAGTTTTTCCATAGATATCTCTCCCCCTTTGACATCAAATGCCAAAGCAATTTAAGAATTTAGAACTTAACATTCAGCCAACTACTCCCCCTGAGAAGTAGGTCTCCTCCATCAAAGCCGAAAAAAGATTTTTTTGTTTAGTTGTTACCGGTTTGATGCCAATCTTCAACATCTAAGTCTCTGTCGGTGGGGAAATTACCCCAAGCTGCTCTCTAAGTACAATTAGTTGTTTCTGCAACATATTCTGATTCTGCTATTGATAAAGATGTATAGGTATGCTTCTTGTTGATCCATGAAATCAATCTACAACTAAGAAAGAATGCACCGCAAGTGGTACTCTTTCTGTCATCTACATCTCCTATCCAATTTGCATCAGTGTATGCACATTAATCAAATTTTTCATCTTTAGGATACCATAAACCAAGATTTGTTGTGCGTTGTAGGTACTGAAAAATCCTTTTAACTGCTGATTCATGATTTTCCTTAGGATTGCTTTGAAATATTGAAACAATACATACTACATTCATTATATCAGGTCTTGTTTGTGTCAAATACAGTAAACCTCCAATCACAGATTTGTACCCTATCAGATTAATAGGAGCTAAATCATCCTTCAATGTCAATTTATCAGTTGTAGTCATAGGAGTGCTTTCCGGTTTGGAATTTTCCATACCAAATTTCTTCAAGAGTTCCTTCAAGTACTTTGTTTGACATATGAATATACCTTTATCTGTTTGTGAAATCTGCAAACCTAAAAAGAATTTTTATTCTCCAATCATAGACATTTCAAATTCTTCTTGCATCTTGTTAGCAAAGTCCTTACATAATCCATCTTCACCTTCAAAAATGATATCATCTACGAAGACTTCAATAACCAAAATATCATCATTGGTAACCTTGTAATACAAATTGATATTAGCATTACCTTTTGTGTAACCAAGCTTCAAAAGATATATATCCAATCTAGCATACCAAGCTCTGGGAACTTGCTTCAAGTCATATAAAGCTTTCCTTAACCTGCAAACCATATCCTTATTATGTGTCAAATAAAATCCACCAGGTTGTTCAATGTAAACTTTCTCCTCTAGATCTCCATTCAAAAATGCACATTTTACATCCATCTAATAAACGTTATAGTTCTTATGAGCTGCAAATGCAAGAAATAGTCTAACTGCCTCAATTCTAGATATCGGTGCAAAGGTTTCATTATAATCTATTCCTTCTTTCTATGAATAACACCTTTACAAACTAATCTTGCTTTGCTCTTGATTACTTCTCCATCCTCATTAAGTTTATTCCTGTATAGCCATTTAGTTCCAATTACATTTTTGTCTTTAGGTCAGGGAACTAATGTCCAAGTATTGTTCTTTTCAATTTGTTCTAATTCATTTTCCATTGCTTTTACCTAATGTTCATCCTTACATGCTTCAATAATAGATCCTGGTTCAATTTGAGAAATTAAACATACCTCTTCATTTGTCAGTCTTCCTCTATTCATAACACCTTGATTCTTGTTTCAAATTATTTGATTCTCTGAATGATTCAATCTTACATACCTGGGTTTATTCTGATTTACATTCATAGGTTGTTGTTCTTCAGTCACAGTTGAGTTTTTTGATGATGTCAGTGTGACTAGGTCTTCACTCTATACCGGTGCAATCTGTGTCGGTTGATCTATGATCATTTCAACTGCAAGTTCTATAGATCTTGAATCTCCTCTAAAGTGTTCATCTATCTTCACATTAGTACTCTCAATGATTTTCAGTAACCTTTTATTATATCATCTATATGCCTTACTTCTAGATGAATAACCAAGAAATATTCCTTCATCACTTCTAGGATCAAATTTGAAAAATTACTCATCTCTTCTAATATAACATTTGCTTCTAAATATTCTAAAATACTTAAGAGTAGGAATATTACCAAACTATAGTTCATAAGGGGTCTTACCGGTTTCACTTTTGATGTGAACTCTGTTGAAAGTATAAACTGTTGTATTCACTGCTTCTCTCCAGTACACATGAGGTAGATTTGCTTCCATTAACATGGTTCTTGCTGCATCCAGAATAGTTATATTCTTCCTTTCCACAACTCCATTCTATTGGGGTGTCCAGGGTACTAATAGTTGTCTTTTGATTCCATTCACTTCACAGAATGTATTAAATTCCCTAGATGTAAATTCTCCTCCTTGATCTGATCTCAAACATTTGATTTTATTGACAGTTTCATTCTCTACCATTGCCTTGAATATCTTGAATCTTCCAAAAGCTTCTGATTTCTCCCTGAGAAAAGTAACCCAACACATTCTTGAATAATCATCAATTATTAGCATAAAGTATCTATCTCCCTGTAGACTTCTTGTTCTTGCTGGACCACATAAATCAATATGAATTAAATTAAGAATATTATTGGACTTCTCAGTAATGCTCTTAAATGTTGTTCTAACTCACTTTTCCATTTGACATTCCTTACATACCGGATTTTGAGGTTTCACAATCTTAGGTAAATCCCTTACTGCCTTAGTTGAACTAATCTTTACAATGCAGTCAAAATTTAAATGACAAAGTCTTTTATGCCATAACCAACTTTCATCAATGTGTGCAATTAAACATGTCTTATCATTGGTATTCAAGTGAAAGATATTACCTTTAGTCCGATTACCAGTTGCAATCTCCAATCCAATTTTGTTTATGATTTTGCATTTTCCATTCTTGAATTGTAACCGAAATCCCTTTTTCCACTAACTGACCAACACTCAAAAGATTATGCTTTAAACCTCTACATAATAAACATTGTCAGTATTGTGCTTTCCATCCAAAGATATAGTGTCTTTTCCTTTGATTAAATGAGCTTTATCATCTCCAAACCTTACTAGACCTCCATGAATTTCTTGAAAAGATAAGAATTTGCTTTTATCACCAATCATATGATGAGATCATCCTGAATCTATAATCCATTCATCCTTTTCTTCAATTTTTGCTGCCAGTGCCTGCTCTACCAGTTTGACAATGGGTGTCGGTGAATATTCTTTTATTGCAACAAAAGCCCATCCACTATCTGCTAGATCTTTATCTAAATCATCTATAACACCTTCATCTGCATAGTAGAATGACTTATCTCTGTTTTTCTTAAATCTATATCTCTAATATTTAGGGTTAGGCTTATATGATCTTTTTGCTTCCTCCCTTAATCTTTCATGTCTATCAGGACATCTAGATTCTATATGACCAACTTTATTGCAATTAAAACATTTGAAAGATGCTTTACCTTCATACTTGCTTCCCGTTGGACCTTTAGGCATTTTCCTTGCAAATAGTGCTTCAAGTTCTTCAAGTTCTTGAAGTTCTTTTCCATAAAGTGCTTTCCAATCAGTTTTGTCAGATGATGATGATGATGCTTTGAAAGCTAAATCAGTCTTTACAATAGCAACATGACCAAATTCCTCAAGTTCAAATGCTGAATGTTTTCCAACCAAAGTATCTCTAGAAATTGAAGTATTAGGCATTGTTCTCATTTCATTAATAGCAATAAATTTCATTTTGTAAGCTGGTTGCAGTGCTCTTAAAACTTTAGATACAATTTCATCTTCACTTAAGGATCCTCCACAACATTGTATTCCTAAAACAATTTCATTAACTCTTTCCATGAATGCAGAAATTCTTTCATCTTCTTCCATTTTCAAATTTTCGTACCTGACCTGGTAACATTCCAGTTTTGCAATTTTGACAGTGGTATCTCCTTCATTTAGTGTTTCCAGTTTATCCCAAATAGCTTTAGCAGTAGATCTGTCTGATAATCCCATGATTTGTTGATCTGATAATGGGCTCAGAAGTGCTTCTCTTGCTTTGCAATAATTGTTCATGTCCTTAGCCAATGTTGGTCGATGAGATTGATTCAGAATAGGAGCAACATAGCCATTCTTTGTAACATCCCATATATCTCTTCCAATGCAGTTCAGATGTGTTTCCATTCTAATCTTCCATATGCCATAGTTAGTTCCATCAAGCTTCAGACTATCCTTCCTTAAAATATTTGATGCCATAGGATCTCCTCAAGCTATTAAGCTTCTGCTAAAAGAGGACTAGGCTCTGATACCAATTTCTAGGTCTCGAGAAGGAAAACTGAGAGGGGGGGGGGGTGAATCAGTTGTTAACCAGTTTTCAGTAATTTATAAACCAAATTCAATTTAATCCAACTTAAACTTAATGCCGATAAACCAAAGTTAAGTGTCGGTAAAATAGATTAATAGATATACCAATACCGGTAAAACTTAATGCATGAAACAAAAAGAGAAGAAACATGCACAACACATAACATAAATATTTTGATGTGGAAACCCGGTAAGGGAAAAACCACGGTGGGAAACCTTACCCACAATCAGATGATAGTACTATAGATAGTATGTGTATACAAATAGGGTCTGCACATGTAGAAAGGCCAACAGCCTAGAGCTCCTTGCTCAATCACAAAATAGGAGTCACATTGACTACACAATTGGATGGTTAAATCCAATGATAATGTACTGGTCAAAATAACATCTCCAATGCTTGATTCAGTACCGGTTAAGCTCTGAACATGAGTGTCACAAACACCTTCACAACTTTCCTTCAAATAATGTCTGCATGATTGGCACAAGGATTTGCTTATTTTCACTCTTCAATATCCACACCCACTCATGATTACCACGATCTTCAATAATATCTAAAATTAAATATACAAAACCTAAGACCAAATGTATATGTCAGCTCACTAAATATTTTACAATTAAATCAATTAAAAATAAGTCTTGATGTGATACAACATGTCGGCTCACCACATTAACCAAGCAATAAAACAATCTCCATAACATGCCTTACTGATTTGGAATACCGGTCCATAACCTAGACCTATTTGCCAGTTAAGACAAATCTATCAACTCGATTAGACCAATAAGAAAAACACAAAAACCAAACTTCCAATCCATGTCTTCGACATAACCAAATGATCTCCAAGATATCACTATTGTCGGTGAACCATATAACCTTTTGGTAAACATATACCAATGATTGTGCATAAGCCACTAACCATACTGGTGACTATGCATAAGCCACTAACCATTCTGGTGAACCATATTGTTGGTTCAACAACATACCAATATAACCATAGTACCAAAACAACAATGTAGACCTCCAAGAAGATAAGTGTTGACATCAATGACAAAATCAATGCAACACATGATGAAGTCATCCATAATACCAACAACACCACCTGATCCTAAGACTGATCCTAATGCTTAGTTAGAATGGCTCACTAAAAATTGCATGGCTCTTGGAACTTTGTGTAAGTATGTATCAAATGACCTCATTTTTCACATTGAGAAGTGTTCTACATTCAAAGAGACTTGGGAAATATTTCAAAAATTGTATGGTCAAGTTGATGAAATCAAAGGTTACAAGATTGGTAATGAGCTCACCGACTTGGATCCCAAGAGTTTTGATACAATCCAAGATTATGTCACCAAATCAAATGAGCTAAGAGAAAATATTAAGGATTGTGGAATTGACAAAAAGGATGCTCAGTTGATATTCAACTTGTTGGACAATCTTGCACCTGAATATGCAACATTTGTTTCTAGCTTCCAAACTCATCATTTGCCAATGGGGAGTTCCTACACTATGCTTTCATTTGATGCTTTCATAGAAATATTGATGTTGGAACAATCTAAGTTGTTGAACATGGGGATTCTAAAGTCTTTAAATTCCAAGGCTTTGGTGGATAATCAAGGGAGTCAAGGGAGTCAAGGCAAAGATTCCAACAAGAAGAAGAAGCAATCTAAGTCAAAGACATAATAGGAAAAACAATAATCATCCTCTCCATCACAAGGCGATTTTTCATCCTCTTCCAAGTAGGGAATCCACCTAAGAAGGATAAACCAACTTGTGCTTATTGCAAGAAGTATGGTCATGATGAGCATTGATGGCACACCAAGAAAGTTGATGAGTTGACACATCTCCTTAAGAAGAACAACATCGATTTGCCATCCACCTACAACAAGAAGGATTCATCTCCTTCTTCTTCCTCATAGTCTAAGGGAAAAGGCAAAGCATTTGTGGCTACAACAGGTTCTTCACAACAATGGACACTTGACTTAGGTGCCTCTTATCACATGGGTTATACAAAGGAGCAATTTTCTTCATTGGAGCCATCAAAGGTACCTCACATTTATATAGGAGACGATACACAAGTTGAGGTTGAAGGGAAAGCTTCGATTGACATGGATGATAGAACATTTGAGAATATTCTTTATGTTCCTAACTTGTCTACCAATCTTCTCTCTATCTACCAAATCATTCACTATGGGGATGGAAAAAAGGTTGAGTTTACACCTGATATAGTTGTCATAAAGGAAATTGATAATGATGCCTTGGTAGCAGTGGGACAAGTCAATGACGATTCAAGACATTATTCATTCTCCCACTTTGTGCCAAGTTCTCCTTCTAGGGCCTTTCTTACTCATTAAAATTTAGAAAGTAAGATATGGCATGAGTAGTTTGGCCACCTCAACTACCCCTATCTTCAGTAGCTTAGCACTAAAGACATGATCATAGGTCTACTTCGAATTAGTTTTTCAGAGGGTGTATGTTCAGGATGTTCCATGGGCAAGAATCTTAAGGAGAAGTTTGATAAGGGGAAAGCTTGGAGAGCTTTGGAAGTTCTTCAACTTGTTCACAATGATGTAGAAGGTCCATTTCCATCACCTTCATTGATGACTAGTCCCGCTTCACTTGGGTCTATTTTCTTGTTCATAAGAGTGGAGTGTTTGACAAATCTCTAGACTTCAACGCTCATGTGGAGAAGTAATCTAGGAAAGTGGTCAAGATTCTTCACACAGATAATGGAAGGGAACAAGTGAACAAAATACTTGAGGATTTTTATACATTTGAGGGGATTGATCTTCAGCATTCAGTTGCCTACAGTCCATAGCAAAATGGAGTTACAAAATGCAAGAATAGAACTCTCAAAGAAATGGCTAGTTGTATAATACATGCACGTTCTCTTGATCCCACCTTTTGGGTAGAGGCTATCAGTTGTGCCATACACATCCAAAATAGGGTTCCTCACAAAGATTTTATGGGTATTACTCCCTTTGAGGCTTGGGCTAGTAGGAAACTGATTGTGAGACATTTCAGAGTCTTTGTTTGTCTAGCATGGGCTCACATTCCTCCATGAAACACAAGGCATTGGAACCTCAGAGTCGGCCTTGTATTTTTGTTGGATATCCTGAGGGTGTTAAGGCATATCGATTGATGGATCCTGAGACACATGAAGTGTTTATTGAGAGGAGTGTTTATTTTGAGGAAATCTCTCCTATCTTAGCCTCTCTACCTCCTCCATGTTCCTCCATTATGGATAGTGATGTGAGTGATTCAAATGATGAGACTCCTTCAACTCTAACTCATAGGGTTACACCTCTACAGGGTCCACTTGTAGTTGAGGAGCCTCATTGGGCTTAATAAACACTTGAGTCAAAGGGTTCTCTTGTTGGGGATCCTTCAGATACATAGAGGACTCGATAATAGAATCAGGACCTTCCACATGCATACATTGCTACCGCTTCTGATCCATAGATATTTCAGGGAAGCATTAGGGGTTCCCAAATGGGACCAAGCTATAGAGGAAGTGTATAGCTCCCTAATGAGGAACAACACATGGGATTTAGTCCCTCTCCCTAAGGGGAGAAAGATGGTTTGATTTAAGTGGATCTATCAAACCAAGTTTGTAGCAGATGGTAGTGTGGATAAGTATAAGGCTTGACTTGTTGTGAAAGGTTTCTCTTAGGTTCCAGGTGTTGACTGTACTGAGACCTTTGCGCCCATAGCCAAGATGAACTCCATTCTCTTGACACTTACTATTGTTGTAGCTCATGGTTGGGTTGTACATCAGATGGATGTGAAGAGTGCCTTTCTTCATGGGGATCTTGATGAGGAGATATATATGGAGCAGCCATAGGGTTTTATCCAAGATTCTTCCTTGGTTTGCAGATTGAGGAAATCTTTCTATGGCCTTAAGTAGGCCCCTAGGGCTTGGTATGCTAAGATGGATTCTTTTCTTCTCTTAGCAGGGTTCACTAGGTTTCATTCTGATTCGAATGTCTACATTTTGCAACAGGATGATTCACACTTGATACTTGTGCTCTATGTTGATGATTTGATCATTATAGGGAGCACCGTATCCATCATTAGCAGTGTCAAATATGATTTGCATGATAGATTTTCTATGACTGACTTGGGTCTTTTGCATTACTTTCTCGGGATAGAGATTTTATAGTCATCTTCCAAGATTGCATTATCATAGTTGAAGTATGCTCTTGATCTACTTGTACACTTTCATATGGTTGATTGTAAGCTTGCATCGACTCCCTTTATTTCAAGAGTCAAGCTTGAGGCTAGGTGCTCTTCTCCATCAGTTGATGCCACATTATATCATTAGCTTGTGGGTAATCTGATCTACTTGACTTACACATGCCCTGATATTTCATTTGTGGTTGGCATGGTTTCCCACTTTATGTAGGAACCACATGAGCTTCATTAGAAAGCTTGCATCCTTCACTACATCCAAGATACACATAATTATGGGATTCACTATGCAATAGGCATAGGAATTCACTTGGTTGGTTACACAGACTCTGATTGGGCTAGCGATCTTGATGATCATAAATCTACTTTTGGTTACAAATTCCACCTTGGTTCAGGCCCCATTTGTTGGCAGAGCAAGAAGTAACATTCTATTTCTCTCTCTTCGAATGAGGCTGAGTATCAAGGGGTTGTTAATGCAGCGACTGAGACTATTTGGCTTCAGCATATTCTCATAGAATTTGGGTTCTCCACTCCATGACTGACAATTCTACATTGTTACAATCAGAGTGCTATTGCAATCTTGAAGAACCCAGTCCAACATCAGTGGACCAAACACATCGAGATTCATATGCACTACATCTAAGAGCTGATTCAGGACCATGTCATTGATTTGCAGTATTGTCCTGCAACGAAGCAGGTTACATACATATTCACCAAACCCTTGACTGAGAGTAAGTTCCAATAGTTGTGAGCTCTCTTGGGGGTGCAGGATGTCTCATTAGGGGGGTTCAAATAACTTCTCCTTCCTCTCTTATGGGGGGACTTTTTCCTCTTTGAGGTTTATCCTTCTTCTTTGAGAGTCTTTTGTACATTTTTCTCTCTTTTGAGGGGGAGTTTTTTCCCACTAGGTTTTCTCCCTTTCTCCATTTGTGAGAGATTGCATTGCATAGGTTTTCTTGCATTTTCATATTGTACATGGGTACCTTTCATGGCCTTGTAGTTGGGACCCATCTTGCATTGTTGACTTGAGTCTTCATTCCCCTAAGTTGCACTTAAGGGGGGGTGTTGGTGTAATTATTTATTCTTATAGGATATAATTACACTTTACTTAAGTTAACTTAGGATAATGCATCTCATCGTAGTTTGGATATGAGACACTTAGGGAAGTGTGCACATAGGGATGTATCTTGTAGGAGAAATTCCACCTTTTGTGGTCTTATCTTGTTGTTACATTCCACCTTCGGTGGGTGATCCACCTCATGTGGAATATTATAATTTTTCTCCTACCTACCCCTACTTTTTCTTACCTACTCTTGTTTCTCATTGAGCCACATGTCATGATTGTGTGCTCACATATCCATTTGGCCTTGCCTATATAATAAATCCCATATTCATTATATTGGTTAATCCAGTTGATCATTTGTATATTGATGAGAATATAGTTTGTTCTTGTCATACTATTGTCTCTCTTTGTGCTTTTCATTGTACCCTTGTTCTTAGAAAAATCTCACAAGTCCAAATTAAGTGTTATCGCATCCCAAGTTTGCTAGAAAATCCATTTCTTTATTTCCCTCTCTCAAAGTATGAGAAATTAATTGATCATGAAATGTATCAATGAGAGACCATATTTATTTTAAAATGTATTCTATTTTCCAATTTGACAATGTTTTCTTGATGTAGGCATTAATATTAACACTTGAGTCTCCTTTGATATGAGTTTTTGAAAGGCCCAAGTTTTTGGCTAATGATAAGCCAGTCAGTATAGTATATGCTTCTGCAACATTGTTTGTTCCAGGGGGAATAGAAGAGGTTTTGAAAGCTGTCAACTTGCCTGAATGATCCCTAATGCAAACACCAATACCCAACTTACCTAGGTTACCTCTTAAGGAACCATCAAAGTTTACCTTCATATAACCAATGGGTAGTGGCTTCAATTTGACATTTTCTCTATCAATAGATTCATGACTATAATTGTTACAAGCAGGGGGAGATGGAGCAACCAATTGATATCAATTCTGAATCATTGATCCATCCCAAGAAGGGAAGAGGAGATTATTCTTAATGTTTTTGTGGATGAAGGCACTAGCTACTTTTGATATAGACTTCTCTATTCCATCCAAAAATTTGTGAAGCAGGGAGGTATTCTGTCTAAAAATTCATTTATTTCTTTCCCACTAGATAGACC
The DNA here is from genome assembly GCF_030272615.1 of Cryptomeria japonica. Classification (NCBI taxonomy): domain Eukaryota; kingdom Viridiplantae; phylum Streptophyta; class Pinopsida; order Cupressales; family Cupressaceae; genus Cryptomeria; species Cryptomeria japonica. The sequence goes on along the minus strand of NC_081409.1, from coordinate 470,155,461 downwards.
AAATTACTATTGCAAGAGCACATCTCCATATACATGCAAAAATTGAAGTGGGAAAAAGCATTGGCCAAGATTGAAACAAATCCCAAAGTGTGAATGGTAGTGGAATTGAAACATTGAGCTTGTTCATAATGAAGATCCAACACTACTGAGCAAAAGAGTAGTTTAGAAGAAAATGGTCAACTATCTCAATGTCTTCATTGCATAATACACATCGCAAAGATTGGGAAATTTGTAGTTTCTCCAATTTATCACTAGTCAATATCTTCCTATGCAATTCCAGCCATGCAAAACAACCTGCCTTAGGTAAGACAATGCTATTCCAACAAAAAAGAATGCTTTGTGTTTGAGATTTTGGTTTTGAATTTGTTGAACTACTCTATATCCCGTCTTGATTGTGTATGAGCCATCCTTTGAAGGAGCCCATATTAACTCATCCTTATCCTTTGATAAATAGACTACCCTATTCAAAAGTGTATCACGGAACATAGATTTGAGATCTGCAACTATAGGAAAATCTAATACTTCTTTCTAGATGACCTTTCCTGAGAAAAGTTTGTTGGCAATTTGGAGGAATTGATATGTGTTGCATTGATGTTTTGTCATTGATGGAAACACCAACTATTTTGGTTGTTTACTAGTTTTTGGTTGGTTTTGGTAGAGTGGTTGGATTATGATATTGATCTGGTATGCTCCAGTATGCTTTAGTTTGTGGAATTGATTTGGATTTGTCATTCATGATATTCAGATGCATATCACAATCAGTTGGTTCATGATTTGATGACTCAGATTCTATCATTTGTTCTAGTAACCCTTTTGGTCATTGATAAGGGTTTTACTGACAAAGATTTGTTGAAGATATTTTGATGCATGTGATAAGTGGTGTTGGTGTGACTTATAGATGGCTTTTGGGATGCTATTGGTTATCTTGTTCATCTTCCTATAGATCAGTGGTGTTGGATTTGGTTTATGGCGACCTATTTTGGGTTTGGTGTTATCTAGATTATGGACCGGTTTATGTAACGTGTTGGAGGATATTCCTAATACATTATTGAGGGAATTTAATGATTGGTTTATATTGTTTTTGGCCTAAGTCAACTTGGTTGATCATTGGATTGTGGGTTTACATTATGAATTTATTGTATTATCTTTTAGGTGGCTAACCTAATTGTTTAGGTCCCAGGTTGGTATAAATATGATGTAAGATCTCTTTATAGATCATGGGAATATGGGATTATGTTATGGGATGGTTATCTATGTGTGAATAATGTTGTAATCATATGCAGAGTTTTTTTATGTTGGCAATTGACACTCATTGGATTCATATGTTGTCATTGATGGCAACATGGCAACATGGTAACTTGGCAACAAGTTCATAAGGAAGCATACACCGACATATATCACTAGGAGGCATTCACCGAAAGACATTGACATTGGAAAATCCAGGGTTACACCAGCACCGACATCGACATTGACATCCAACACTTCAGTGAAGCTGACATCAGGCTTGGACTCAGGAAGTTTTATTTGTAAAATCATTTTGTAATTATTATATAAGGCTGACATTCCATATCTTTTGTAATGCATTGTAAGCCGACATAAGGCATATTGTTTTTGAAGGGTATATAGGTCAGTTTGTTAAGATCATTATAAAGATAGATGAGAAAGATTATAATAAGGATGTAGGAGACTGTATAATGCAAAGCATATGTATGTAGATCATTTGTATGCAAATGTTATATCATGCAATGATCTATATATAGTTTGGAAAGCATTCTTGGAGGAGAGGAGATACTAGTAGAGGTGTTTAAAGTTTATGAACTGGTACAGAGTAGAACTATAACCGAAACTCTTATTGGCATAGTAGATGCATTTTGTGAGTTTATTATTACTATTTTATTTCAGCAGAAGCTTGTAGTTAGTTAGACTCTTTTTATGATGAGTAGTGTGCTCTAGGCAGTGTGCCTTCCGGCATGTGTAGGCCCCCATTTTATATAATATCCTTTCATATGGCCAGTGAACTGATATTGTGGGTCACAAATCCCACCATGTTTTTTCCTCTTTGAGTTTTTCCACATATAAATTTTATGTGTTATGGTTTTCATTTATGTGGATGGTTTATTTGCTTCGAGTTATGTGTTTCTTCATTTACCGGTTTATATGTGTATGTTATAAAAGGGTAAAAGTATATCTTACCGACAAAATAATGATTCAACCCCCCTCTCAGTGTTCTTGGATCCCAACAATTTGTATCGGAGCCTAGTTCCTCAGAAGAAGTTTAATAGCTTGAGGAAGATCCTGAAACTAGAATCATTGAACATGGCTATGGAGAAGCAACTTGAGATGGCTCTTGAGGATTATGATGCTGAAAGGATGAAGAATTTAAAATTGTAAGATGAATTGAATTCTGCTAATGAATTCATTCTTGTCCTGTAAGAAAGGTTATCATCTACTCAAGCTAAGAGAAAGGAACTTTTGCAAATCCAGGATGATGAAGAGAAAATTGCACTTAAGGAACAATATCAGAAACTGAGTCAAGCAAACATGCTCATGAAGAATAAAATTCAAGACTTGACTATGAGGTTATCAAAAGACATTAAGGACAAAAAGAAAGAAGAAAATATTGTTGTATCTTTGAAGAACAAATTTGATGAATGTGGTAGATTGACTCATGAGAATAATCTATTGAGAACTGATTTGGCACACTCCCAGAATAATGAACAAGAGCTTGAAAGAAAAATAGCTACTCTAAGAGATGATCTAACTACTGCAAGTGAGTATAAAGAAAGATTCAAGATTGGTGCTGCACAGTTGGATGACTTATTGAAAAGACAAAGGCAGAATGATTATTCTAGAGGACTTGGATTTGTACAAGGTGAAAGCTCTGGTACAACAAATGAAGATCAGACAACTGGTATTCAGAACTCATTAGACTAGAGGAAACTGGTAAGGAAATATAATTCTTATAAGTTCAATGGTAGATGCTTTATTTATAATAAATTTGGGCATATGGCTAAACAATGTATAAATAGAGCAAATCAAAACTACAATTCTATTCGCGGTCAATGCACAAATTGCAAGAAATATGGTCATAAACCAAAAGATTACAGAATGAATGTCAAATGTCATGCATGTGGAAAGTTTGGTCATTTGGCTAATCAATGTAGGTGAAGGAATGACACTGGATATGTTAAAGCAATTCAAAAGAACAATGTTACATGTTATGCATGCAACAAAATAGGTCATATTGCTAGGTACTACAGAAGCAAGACTCAATCGGTTAGAAATGATAAAGAAAATGAGAAAGGAAAGAAGAAGGTAGATGAAATACAACAAGATCACACCAAGAGATGGGTTAGAAAATCTAAAGAACCAAGTGGAGATGGATCTACACCAGTAACTCCACCGATAGAACAGAGCATTCCTATGTTGGCATCTGCATGAGGATTGCATTAATGATATGTTATGTTGTCATTGATGTCAAATAACTAGTAATGATATTGTTGATATTGTTGTAATATTGTTACTAAAATCGGTAGGAAGAATTTATGGAGTGAACCAGTAACTGTTGTAAACCTTATCTATTGATGTAACCGGTAAACCCTACCTATTTTTTTTATAAACCCTAACTGATTTAGTTTGGTGAACTGGTTATATTGGTTTATGATCTAATGATGAGTGGTAATGATTATGACAAGTATGATTATTGTATGAAGACAATTCCAAGACATTTTTGTGAGTTGTTGTAATGGTTTTTGTCTAGAGAATGAGAAAATGTATTGAATCTAATGCAAAGCATGTGATGAGTAACTAAGTTTGATGAAGTGGTGATCAAGGAGCAATCAAGGTTTTCTTGATTGATGTGTAGAGATTGCTATGTAATCAAACGGTCATACTTGAACCGATTTGTTTGTAATCTCTATGAGAATTAGGCTTTTGTTGTGTTACCAACCTAATTGATTTGTTTATAAGGTTGATGAAGTTGTTTAGTTTAATGAGTTGGCAAAGAGTGAGCACAGATCAGTTGAGTGTGTGGTTGTCGAACCAGATGATGTATCTACAGTTTGAGTAAAGATAGATAGGAGCATGAAATGGATCTGATCAAGCAAGTGTAGTTTTATTCAGACAAATCAACAAACTCCTGTTGTTTTCTAACAATTATAGCAGAATTGAAATCCCCTAACCAAGTAAACTCTAACAAGCTTGGTGTTATTCAAATCCTCTAACAAGGTGATCCATTAGATTGTATTTTTAAATCCTCTATCAAGGTTACTCCTTACAGGATATTGCTTCTAACAAGGCATCTATTGTCAATCCCTTAACCGGGTGATTCCTAACAAGATTAGTTCTTAACAGGACTTTTTGTAAATCTTTAATAGGCTAGGCTCCTAACAGGGTGAAATTCAAAAGAGTTCAGATAGTTATCTTGTGAGTCTCATCTCACCATGGTTTTTACCTATTTTGGTTTCCACATCAAAAATATTTGTGTCAAGTGGTGATTGTTTTTGTGGTTATGTTTTCATGGTTGATTTACTTAACTACTTAACTATCTTGATAAGTCATGATAACCGGAAGCATTGAGAAATGAAGAATTTGTTTACTATTAATTTGTTGTAATAGTCAACCAGTTTATCCTATGAGTTTTTATCTTGACAGAGGTATTACATTGTTAGTTTTAAGTTTACTTTGAGAGATTGATTTTTGAGATTGGTGAAGTTTGTATCAGTTTTTTTATCTACTGATTCACCCCGCACCCCCTCTCAGTAGTTGACCAGATACTTATTCTTTTGTCATACCATTAATTGGTATCAGAGCATATCAGGTCCTCTAAGGTTTAAGCCTAACAACTTGAGGTAAAGATCTTGCAGATCATGATGAAGAAGGAAGGTCTGAAGTTTAATAGAGAGAACTACAAGATATGGAGTGATAGATTGAAAATTTATATCAACAGTCTAGGAAGTCAATATTGGGAACATGTTGATACTAAGTATGTTGCACCTATTGGAATGTTGACTGATGATCAAAAGAAAGAGCAAGAAGAAAATCATCAAGCATTGGAGGCTATTATTAGTTCTTTGTCTGATGCAGAGTATGTAGATGTTCATGGTCTTGAAACTGCATATGAGGTATGGAAAAAACTTGAAATTTTTTATAGCGGTGATGAACATGTTAAGATTGCTAAAGAAGAGAGTCTAAGAGGAAAGTTTGATGATATGCGGATGGCTAAAGGTGAGAATATCTAGTTGTATGGTCAAAGGATAAAAGATATAGTCGGTGAAATTAAGAGTGTGGGAGGTAAAGTGGAAGATTCCACATTGATCAGTAAGGTATTGAGAACCCTACTATCAGTATATGCTATCCGAGTTGCAACTATTCAGGAGCTGAAGTCCATTGACAAAACTAAGGTAACTCTTGACTCCATCTTTGGCAAGCTTACTACTTTTGAATTAAATGGCTATGATGGTAGTGTACAGAAATATGAGTCTGCATTTAGAGCTTCTATTTCTAACCCATCTATGAGGAAAAGTAGAGGTGCCAGTCATAGTTATGAATCCAAATCTAGAAGAGAAGCTGATGATAAAGACAATTTAGTTGAGATTGAAGAATTGTTGTCCAAGTGGTTGCCTAGACATATAGGTAAATATAGAGGTAAATTACCTTTGAAATGTTTTGCATGCAACAACATTGGACACTTTTTTGCTAACTGTCCTAATGGTGATAATGAGCACAAATGAGAGAAATTCAAGAAATACAAGGGTAAAGGCAAAAGAGATTGTCTTATTGTTGTTGATGGTGGTAAAACTGGTGAGGAATCTTATGGTGATGCTATTGAAGACATTGTGTTTGTAGCCATTAAAGAAGAGATGCCAGACTAGGAGGCATTAGTATCCAAGATGGATAACTCTGATGATTGGATCATTGATAGTGGTTGTTCACATCACATGACCGGTGATTGGAGGAAATTTGTTTCTCTGAAGGAATTTGATGGTGGAGTTGTAAGATTTTCTAATGACTCACCCTACATGGTTAAAGGTAAGGGAACTATTTCTCTTAATGGAAAGAGTAGTGTAGATGATGTCTATTGGGCTGAAGGTTTAAAGAATAATCTTTTAAGTGTGGCACAACTCAATGAAAGAGGATAATCATTGGAGTTTAAAAATGGCATGTTCAAAATCTATGGCAAAAAAGGTGAACTGATTATAATCGGGAAGCAAACTAAAGGTAACTTGTTTCACCTTAATCCTAAAGTCAGCAACTATTTAATTGCAAAGATATATGATAGTTGGCTTTGGCATAGGAGATTTTATCATATAAACTTTGATAGCATTGTTATAGTGAGTAAGTCTAGGACAATGAGAGGTTTGCCTCAGTTAGACAAACCGGTTAATGCTCTATACAAAGAATATCAATTAGGAAAGATGACATCCTCAACTTTCAAGAGCAAATCTTTTTCAGTGGAACATTTGTCAGATTTGGTTCATACAGATCTTTGTGGACCAATAAGAACAAAAAGTATTCAAGGTGACAGATATTTTATGATCTTCACTGATGATTTCTCAAGGATGATGTGGGTCACATTCTTGAAGGATAAGGCTGAAGCTTTTGGTAAGTTCAAGGAATTCAAGGCCTTAGCTGAGAAAGAGAGACGTAAGAAGATAAAGTGTTTGAGGAAAAATCAGGGTGGTGAATTTAATTCTGAGGAATTCACTAGGTATTGTGAAGAAAATGGTATCAAACAACAGCTTTCTACACCTAGGACACCACAATGGAATGGTATCATAGAGAGAAACAATCGGTCAGATGTTGAAGCTACTAGGACGATGTTGATACAAGGAGGTGCAGCGAAAATTTTCTAGAGAGAATCTGTCAGTAAAACTATCTACACTATGAACCAGATTTTGGTAAAGAGAGGTAAGGACAAGACTCCTTATGAATATTGGTATGGTAGATCATCTGATGTTAGTTATTTCAGAATATTTGAAAGCAAATGTTTTATTAAGAGAGGTGATTATATTAACAAATTTGAGGCTAAAAGTGATGAAGGTATATTTCTTGGCTATTCCACCAAGAGTAAGGCCTACAAGTGTTTTAATAACTGGACACAGAGAATTATTGAGAATGTTGATGTTCGAGTGGATGAAAATCCTAAAGTCTCAGAGGAAACTAGTTTAGAGAAAAAGGATGAAGATCCTTGCATTTTGTTTTTTGAACCAGAAACTATGAAATCTGAAACCGGCAAAGCAAATATTGATGTACCACTTCAATCAGAATAGATAAATTCAGAAGAAGATGATGATAATGAAGAAGTTGAACCTAAAGATAATGATCATGTTATTCCAAGATATGTGAGACTAAATCACAATCCTGAATAGATTATTGGGGATAAGGATTGTGGAGTACTAACCAGAAGAAGAATCAGAGAGAATTCTTGCATGATCTCCACTATTGAACCAAGAACTGCTAAAGAAACATTTGGTGATGATCATTGGGTTAAAGCTATGGAGGAGGAATTAGATCAAATTGAGAATAACAACACATGGACCCTAGTACCTTGACCAGTAAATAAAAATGTAATAGGTACTAAGTGGGTATTCAAGAACAAGTTGAATGAAGATGGTGTTGTAGTTTGCAACAAAGAAAGGTTGGTTTTCAAAGGTTATGCACAAGAGGAAGGAGAAGACTATGGTGAGACTTTTGCACCAGTGGCAAGATTAGAAGGTGTCAAAATTTTACTTGCATTTGTAGCACACAAGAAATTCAAGGTATACCAGATGGATGCTAAGTCTATATTTTTAAATGGGATACTAGAAGAAGAAGAATACATTGAGTAGCCAGATGGTTATGCTCCGACTGATAAGAAAGACATGGTATGAAGATTACATAAAGCTTTATATGGATTAAAGAAGACATTGTGAACATGGTATGAAAGGATTCATACACATTTGATGAAGATAGGATTTCTAAGAACCACTAATGATAGTAACATTTATCTCAAATCTGAAGGAGATAAAATACTAGTCAGTGAAGTATTTGTTGATGATATCATATTTGGAGGTAATGATGACTTGAGGAATAGTTTTGCAGATGAAATGAAAAATGAGTTTGAAATGTATTTAGTGGGAGAAATAAATTTTTTCATAGGCTTGCAAATACATAAAATGAAGAATGGTATTTTTGTCACACAGTCCAAGTATGTGAAAGAGGTCTTGAAGACATTTGGCATTAGTGACTATAAACCAGTTGGGACACCTATGGTTACAAGTTGTAAGTTGTCTAAGGAAGATGAGTCCAAATCTATTGATGAGAAGTAATATAGGTCAATGATTGGGAAATTGCACTATGCTGTTCACAATAGACTGGACAGCTCATGTAGTTGGCATAGTTGCTAGATTCCAGAAGAATCCTAAGGAAACACATTTGATAGTAACCAAAATAATTTTTAGATATCTGAAAGGTACTGTTGATTATGGGTTATGGTATCCATATGGAGGAAATTTTGACTTGAAGGTGTACATAGATGTAGATTGGGTAGGAAATGTTGATGAACAGAAAAGCACAATGGGTGGAGCATTTTTTCTTGGAGGAAGACTTGTTTCATGGAGTAGTAAGAAGCAGAGTTGTACTTCACAATCTTCTACTGAAGATGAGTATGTTGCAGCTTACATGAATTGTACACAGGCTATATGGATGAGGCACATTTTGGAAGGTTTTAAGATGAAGATTTCCGAACATAAAGATTTTATGTGATAATAAAAGTGCCATAAATATTTCCAAGAATCATGTTTTGCACACACAAACCAAACATATTGAATTGAAATATCATTTCTTGAGGGAAAAAGTACAGAGTAAAGATGTGATCTCGGAGCATGTTTCTACCAAGGAGCAGCTTGCAGATACTTTTACTAAATCTCTACCTAAGACTACTTTTGAGTATCTTAGAAGTTAGTTAGGGGTTATCCCTCTTCATGAAGTCAATTAAGTATGATGTAGATTACATCAATCCTGGAGCTACTTGTAGAATTTTATAGAAGGATTGGTGTAGAAGTGGATTTATTCCATAGGGGGAGCATCAAGTTGCATAATGTTGATGATGCACAGTGAAATTTGACATTACATGTTTTACTTTAAATTTGGCATTGCTGTCAAAGGGGAGAAAAATTATATGATTATGGGAAGGAGAACCAGCGACAAGCTAAAGACATGGAGAGCATGGTGAATACTTGGTAATGTAAACCAAGATTCCTATTCACAATCACGCAACAATCAATGGTATTGATATTTGTATTGCCATCAATTTCAAAGGGGGAGATTGTTAGCATTTGCTTGAAGATTGCATTAATGATATGTTATGTTGTCACTGATGTCAATTAACCGGTAATGATATTATTGATATTGTTGTAATATTGTTACTGAAATGGGTAGGAAGAATTTATGGAGTGAACCGGTAACCGATGTAAACCTTATCTATTGATGTAATCGGTAAACCCTACCTGTTGTTTTTGATAAACCCTAACCAATTAAGTTTGGTGAATTGGTTATATTAGTTTATGATCTGATGATGAGCGATAATGATTATGACACGTATGATTATTGTATGAGGACAATTCCAAGATATTTTGGTGAGTTTTTGTAATGGTTTTTGTCTAGGGAATGAGAAAATGTATTGTATCTAATGCAAAGCACGTGATGAGTTACTTAGTTCGATGAAGTGGTGATCAAGGAGAAATCAAGGTTTTCTTGATTGATGTGTAGAGATTGCTATGCAATCCAAAGGGGGAGATTGTTGGAATTTGCATGAAGATTGCATTAATGATATGTTATGTTGTCATTGATGTCAATTAACCAGTAATGATATTGTTGATATTGTTGTAATATTGTTACTCAAACTGATAGGAAGACTTTATGGAGTGAACCAGTAACTGATGTAAACCTTATCTATTGATGTAACTGGTAAACCCTACCTATTTTTTTATAAACCCTAACTGATTTAGTTTGGTGAATTGGTTATATTGGTTTATGATCTAATGATGAGTGGTAATGATTATGACAAGTATGATTATTGTATGAAGACAGTTTCAAGAGATTTTGGTGAGTTGTTGTAATGGTTTTTGTCTAGGGGATGAGAAAATGTATTGCATCTAATGCAAAGCACGTGATGAGTTACTAAGTTAGATGAAGTGGTGATCAAGGAGCGATCAAGGTTTTCTTGATTGATATGTAGAGACTATTATGTAATCCAATGGTCATACTTGAACCGATTTGTTTATAATCTCTATGATAATTAGGTTTTTGTTGTGTTACCAACCTAATTGATTTGTTTGTAAGGTCGATGAAGTTGTTTAGTTTAATGAGTTGGCAAAGAGTGAGCATAGATTAGTTGAGTGTGTGGTTGCTGAACTGGATGATGTATCTGTAGTTTGAGTAAAGGTAGATAGGAGCATGAAGTGGATCTGATCAAGCAAGTGTAGTGCTATTCAAATAGATCAACAAACTCCTGTTATTTTCTAACAATTACAATAGAATTGAAATCTCCTAACTAGGTAAGCTCTAACAAGCTTGGTGTTATTCAAATCCTTTAACAAGGTGATCCATTAGATTGGATTTTCAAATCCTCTACCGAGGTTACTCCTTACAAGGTATTGCTTCTAACAAGGCATTTGTAGTCGATCCCTTAACCAGGTGATTCCTAATAGGATCAGTTCTTGACAAGACTTTTTGTTAAGCTTTAATAGGCTAGGCTCCTAATAGGGTGAACTTCAGAAGAGTTCAGATAGTTATCTTGTGAGTCTCATCTCACCGTGGTTTTTACCTATTTTGGTTTCCACGTAAAAAATATTTTTGTGTCAAGTGGTGAATGTTTTTGTGGTTATATTTTCATGGTTGATTTACTTAACTACTTAAATATTTTGATAAGTCATGATAACCGAAAGCATTGAGAAATGAAGAAGTTGTTTACTATTAATTTGTTGTAACAGTCAACCGGTTTATCCTATGAGGTTTTATCTTGAGAGAGATATTACATTGTTAGTTCTAAGTTTACTTTGAGAGATTGATTTTTGAGATTGGTGAAGTTTGTATCAATTTTTCTATCTACTGATTCACCCCCCCTCTTAGTAGTTGACCAGATACTTATTCTTTCATCATACCATCATCCTGCATCGACAGGAAATTCTATCAATAACTGAGGCATACGCCTCAGGGGTTGGCAAATCTATTGCAAATATCGCATATTCCCCGGAGGAGTCTGAAAGAGATCTAGAAGAGATCTGGAGAGTTGTCTTAATCATTGATAAAGGTTTACCCGACATAAGGTTGTGAAACCAACATCCAGTAGGGTATATTATGAAGAAATAATGACAATGGCTGAGAAGTGAACTAATGTTGAATCTTGGAAAGATCAAGTGTTAAGAAAGGAACTTTTAGCTTCAGAAATCTCATTGTTTTTTTAATGCTTTACTTCATAAATGAGCTACCTAGTCTAGGGAAGAAGCATTGGGATCATGACATATTGGTAGGTATGGAAATCAAGGAAGCAATCACTAGTCTTGGTACCAGTAGGGATGAAAAGCTTTGGGGCTATTTCAAAACATTTCAGGAGAATATGAGACAGAGGGAAAGAATATCAAAGCATATTGTGGAGAAGTACTCCACTGATATCTATTTTATGGTGAAGACTGATGAAACTCTTATGGAGGTAGTAGAACCTAGGACCTTATGGATCACTGAGCTTGGATATGAAGTGGATGATAGCATTTTTGAACTTTATGCAAAAATGCTTCGTGAAGCTCCATTGGATGATAAGACAAAACACTTTGGTACTGCTGAAGAAAAGGCTCTTGAAGTCAAGATTGGCTTCGATAGGAAAACAAGAGAGAAGAAAATTGATAAGATGTCTGCATTTGTACAGAATGTAATCCATAAGATAAACACTCAACTGGGTTTTGGATCCAAACCGATGAAGGAATCGGCAATGGTTAGTGCTCCTGAGGCAAAGAGGCCCAAAACTTTCATTTGTTCTGTCACTTCTAACTCTGAACCAGAGGATAATGAACCTCTAGCATTCAAAGGGGTACAAAGAAAGAAAGTTGACCAACCTCCTGTAGAAGAGAAGAAGGTGGAGCCAAGGAGAAAGATTGTGAGAAAAGTAACAAAACCTACTGCACCCCCACCTCCGGCAAGGAAACCTATTCAGAAGAGGAAACTAGTCACATCCACTCCAACAACCCACAACAAGAAGAAGAAGAGTGATGATGCTACTAAATCTAGTAAGGCTACAATCACCTGTGCTGAATTAATCAATGAAATAACCAAGGATGAAATTTTGAAATATGTATCCATTTACTATGAAGATTTAGAAGATAATGAGCAGAATGAGATTGAAGAGGCAATATTTTTACACATAGATATATATAAGAAAGCCTTAGTAGAAATTTTGAAGGAAATTCATCTTTCAGTGTATAATGAATTAGATGCTAGAAGACTTTATGCAATCAAGAGGGATAGAGAAATTAAGGAATTAGAACTTTTGGGTATGTGTGGTTCAATAAACAATGAGGAAATGAAACAATGCATTGATGTTGCAAACAGAACAATTTTTAGTAGCATACCCCTGCAAATAAGCCTAATGTTGGGCAGAGTAAATGAGGTAGTAAATGAGACCAAAGATGGTTGGACCCAATTCTTCCAAAAGAATCCTGGTATTCTCACCTCCCAAGAAGAATTTGTAAAAGCAACAACTTCCACCATCCCAGATAGATCTAAACTGAAAGGTATTTTGGATAGTTTGGCTCCAATTTTGAATAAACTGACAATAACTATAAGTATACAGACACCATCAACAATAAAGAAGAGTGTACAGTCAATACCGCTAGAGACAACTTTTGAACAAGGCAATATATAGGGTACTGACAATACTGTGGATAATACTCCATCGACAGTAATAGATATTACATCAAGTGGTGAAGCCACCAGTGCTAAGGAGGATAAGGTAAAGGGAAATGAGACTATACCGACAGTTATATTGATTCCCCAGCAAAGGTTTTAGAAATTGACACTTTTCAAGTTGAGAAGAAATCAATCACTAAGATGAGTCCCACTGAGTTAATGATGATGGCTACTCATAAACTAATAAAGGAGGGATCAACAGATAAAGGAATAATAGATCACTCAATCACAATGTTGCACAAACTAATTCCTGATTGTCAGATTGAAAATGAAGAAAGCCCTTCTGACAAGCTCAAGGCATTAGCTAAGCATATATCTAACAAATTTCAATCTTTGCAGAAAATTTCAGACCGACAGGAACTTGAGAGACTTACTATGGCTAAAAGAGCCACTTTTGATCCGCTTATTGAAATAGTGAAGAAGAAAATTGAAGGAAAATTGATTCTTATTGAGAATTGTTTGAAATAGTGTACAAATATCTACAGGGTCTATTGTAACATAGAAACTCTTACAACAAATGTAGATAGCAGATTAAAGGAGTTACATGATAAGGTTACCAATATTGCAAATTCTTTTGATGGATTAACCTCACTAACAACATTTGTTGATGGACAAATTTTGTCTTTGGAGAACCAAATTTTTTCTTTTGAGAATGAAAGAGACAAGATCATTCGGAGAGAAAAGAGTCTTAGAGGATTGGTGAGTCCAAGATTAGATTCACTCTGTGTACATAAGAGGGAATGTATGGATATGATTTCTAAGCCAACACCAATAGAAGTTAAAGAGAAGGAAACATTTGCACATTTACTGAGTGGACTTGTATCCATATCTGATACCTTCAGAACTGGCTAAGATACATATTTACAGTTGCTAGACAAGGCTTACCCAGAAATTATGAAATTGGTCAAGCTTCGGTAAATTAATTTGTATTTATTCATTCTTTTAATTCTTTCACCGATCTTTGGCATTGATGCCAAAGGGGAGGTGTATATAATGTGAAAAATATCAGACAAAAAAATATGGGAAGGATATCAAAAAGGAGTGTATTGCTCAGGGGGAGCATACTTCAGGTTCAACCGGCAGGGAATCCATTTTTCACATGAGTGTTGCCATCAATGCCAAAGGGGGAGATTGTTGGCAATTGACACTCATTGGATTCATATGTTGTCATTGATGGCAACGTGGCAACATGGCAACATGGTAACTTGTTAAAAAGATTCATAAGGAGGCATACACCAACATACACCGACATTAGGAGGCATTCACCAGCAGACACCAACATTGGAGAATCTAGGGTTACACTGGCACCGACACCGGCACTAACACTAACATCCAACACTTTAGTGAAGCCGACATCAGGCTTGGAACCGAACGATTTTTTATTTATAAAATCATTTTGTAATTATTACATAAGGCCGACATTCTATATCTTTTGTAATGCATTGTAAGTCGACATAAGGCATATTGTTTGTGAAGGGTATATAGGTCAGTTTGTTAAGGTCATTATAAAGATAGATGAGAAAGATTGTAATAAGGATATAGGAGACTATGTAATGTGAAGTATATGTATTTATATCATTTGTATGTGAATTTTATATCATGCAATGATTTGTAGATAGTTTGGAAATCATTCTTGGAGGAGAGGAGATACCGATAGAAGTGTTCAAGGTCGATGAAGTGGTATAGAGCAGAACTATAACCAGAAGTCTTTTTGGCATAGTAGATGCATTTTGTGAGTTCATTATTACTATTTTATTTCAGTAGAAGCTTGTAGTCAGTGAGACTCCTTTTGTGATAAGCAATGTGATCTAGGCAGTGTGCCTTCCTGCATGTGCAGGCCCCTATTTTATGTAATGTCCTTTCATATGGCCAGTGAGTTGATATTGTGGGTCACAAATCCCACCATGGTTTTTCCTCTTTGAGGTTTTCCATGCATAAATTATGCGTGTTATGGTTTTCATTTATGTGGATGGTTTATTTTCTTCAAGTTATATGTTTCTTCATTTACCGATTTATATGTGTATGTTATAAAAGGGTAAAATTATATCTTACTGACAAAACATTGATTCACCCCCCCACTCTCAGTGTTCTTGGATCCCAACATTTTATTAATCATAGGTGATTGAATTGGGTTTGTAATAGAGGTTTAAGACCTTCAGTATTGAACTTAACTGGAATTGTACTCAGGCATAGGAGATGTTATCTTTGCAGTTCACTCTTCTTTCTGGATTGTAGTCTACATTTATTTTATAGTCAGTGAGGCTCCTTTTGTGATGAGTAGTCCGCTCCAGGTTGTTGGCCTTCCTCCATCTGCAGGCCCCTCATTTTGTAATCAAATACTTATTGCAGAAGTATTATTTGACTAGGGGTAGGCTTCCCACCATGGTTTTTCCCTTTACTGGGTTTTCCATGTATAAATCTTGGTGTCATGCATTCTGGATGGATGGTAACTATTCTATCATTTATGTTTATGTTTATGTTTAATTGATATATCAATTATTCCAGTATTTGGTTTATACATTTCGGTATTGAGTTTATGTGTTCTAGTAATAAGGATTTGAATTCTTAAAGTTCTATAATTAGGTGACAACTGATTCACCCCCCCCCTCTCATTTGTCCTCTAGTTATTTGAGTTGTCTAACAATTGGTATTAGAGCTTGGTCCTCTCTATAGAAGATTAACCACTTGAGGAAGATCCTATGCCATCTAACAGTTCAAGTTCATCAAGTACATCTGTAGCTGTTATCCAGAGAGAAATTCCTAGGCTTGATGAAATAAATTATAGGGTATGGAAGATTCAGATGGAGACTCATCTGAGATGCCTTGCAAAGGAAATTTAAGAGATCACTAAGAAAGGAGTTACACCTTTTAATCCAAAATTTGGTAATCCTCCTTTGGTAGGGCTAGATAAGGAGCTTGAGAATGATTGTAGAGCTAGAGAAGCCCTTTTGTGTGCACTTTCTGATCAGCAAATACTGGGACTAATTGATAAATCAACTGTAAAGGCTATATGGGACAAATTAGAGACTCTGAATGAAGGTGATCCTACTATTAAAATTTCTATACTTGATGGTTACTGGGCGAGGTATGAGAACCTGAAGATGGAAGAATATGAAAGGATTAATTCTTTTATGGAAAAAGTTAATGAGATTGTTATGGGAATTCAATATTGTGGTAGATCTCTGAGAGAAGATGAAATAGTTTCTAAAGTAATGAGAGATTTTCCATTGAATTATAAGATGAAGGCTACTACAATTAATGATATATGCTTTTGAACTTTTCATGAATCTACATCATCTACTAGCAACAGTGATTGGAAATATTTATATGCGAAGAAAATAGAGAATATGAAGAAAGAAGAAGAAGAGTTTGAGCAACTTGAAGCCTTATTTTCAAGACGAGTACCTAAAGGACTATCAGGAAGTAAGTATGAAGGAAAAACACATTTTAAATGCTTTGCATATAATAAGATAGGTCATTTTGCAACTACATGTCCTGAAAGGAATTCAAGATTTGAAGAAAGACCTAGAAGATCTTTTAGGCCTAACATTGATTATCGGAACAAGCATAAGTACAAGCGAAACAAAGACAAATTGTAATGCCTCACCAGGAACCCTAAAGGAAAGCAATATGACTAGGAAACTAAAGGGTGGAATATATATATATATATATTAAATATTAAGTGCATTAATTATAACAATTGCAAGTTTAATAACATAACAGAAGTCTAACACATGATTTCCTAAGGGTTACTAATGAAGATTAATTTGTAGATTATATTAACACCATGGTTAATCCAATTGTCCATTTAATTAGGTAAATTAAATGCTTAAGATAAAACCTACACATACATCTAAATTCTACAATGAAAGAATCAAAGTATTCCAATGCATTTATTTATCCATATTTCATTTATACATAAGATCAAAGCAACTGAATTAACATACATTCCACCAATATAATATTACAATATCCATAAATACATGGCTTCCAAAAATACCACATAATCCAAAAGTTACAATATGAAGGTTACATAAAATTTTGATACAATGACCACAAGGTCTCAATTGAACAATGATCACGAACAAGAGTTGGTACATGAACCATGAACCAAGAAACACCAGTGAAGCCTTTCCTTGCCTGAAGATACAATCCAGAACATCCGTTGGGAAGTGGCACTACCACCCAACCATGTTATCCTGAAATGGAACCACCCCACCATGCTAGGAGATAGTAGAAGACCCTCAAGCAAGCAAAATAAGACAAGTACAAAAGAACTACATGTCTCTGCAAACATCTATGTGACTCAACTCAAAAACACTAGTGACTCTAAGGAGAGAGTGTCATCACATGCCTTATGGTGGTTACCTTGGTAGGCCTCCATAGGTCCTGACCCCCATCCTAGGATATCTTGGTAACCTCTCCCGAACCTCCGACTCCATCTAAGCCTCATGAGGACCCTACCAATCCTTTTGTGAAGACGAGGTGATAGGTTTGTCATTCCAGGCCTTCTCACCACATCCTGAGCCTATAGAAGCACTCAACCATGTGCAAGGCACATTATCTTAATTAATATTTTTAACTACCCACCCCCTAATCAATTATTAGGTTATCACTTCTTAACTGAATTCCGAGGGGTTATCCTACCATCCACTTCGGGCGCGGCCCCTGCTCGAAAGCCACTCTCTCTCATAGGACACTAACAGGAAAAGGTCTCTCTCTATGAGAACTCTATGGCAAAACAGATAGCCATAACTAATCCTGACAAACCACAGGTGAAGTATACACAATCACTAACCCAAGATTGACTATTTAGAACAAAACACACAATGGCTCATATCAACAGGGTTATACAACAACACCTGACCAAGGGGGTACAACAACATATGGCATAATGACAACTCAACTAGAATTACAATGGAATTAAGTTGGACTACAAACACCATTTAAACAAGATCCTAATACAGGCAATCTTTTCTTTAAACAGCCAAAAGCATTAAACACTTGCAATTAAAGATTTTCCAGAAAATAAGAAAATACAACTATATTAATACAAGGATATCAATGTTGTCATTTGTCCAATAAGGTTAAATAAAATCTCATAAAAATTAACCCCCTAATGTATTTCCAAGCATAAAAATAAAATCTTAAATTACAAGCTTTTCTGAAAAATAGCTAAATTCTGAATTAATTAGCACAGTATTAAAATAATACTTAAATGATATAATGTCCAAAAATTAAAATAAACTTATATATATATATATATATATATATATATAAAATAAATTAATTAGAAACCAAATTTTATGTCTCTGGCATGGAAATCCGAAAGTACCATATTTCGGTTTGCATGAAATTTATCTAGGGAGCAATGAAAATAAAACCCCTTGCTACCTTATGGTAGCAGGTACTACCATAGGTAGTACATACTACCTTATGGTAGCACTGCTACCGCACAGTAGCAGGTACTACCATAGGTAGTACATACTACCTTATGGTAGCACTGCTACCGCACAGTAGCAGGTACTACCATAGGTAGCCTGCTACCTTACGGTAGTCACTGCTACCACCAGTAGCATGCTATCACTAGTAGTACTGCTACCGTTTGGTAGCTGTACTACCATCAGTAGTTGCTACCAACATTTTTTTTTAATTTAAAATTTACAATATCATCAGAATATAACAAATTTCCTTTTCCAATAAAATTCATTTCTCCCAAATTTATTTAATTAAATTTTCCCCATAATAATTAAATAAAACAATTTCCCTATAACCTTAATAACACAATAAATTTAATTGAAATTAAATTTATTACCATAGTAACTAAATAATCACACAGAGATGCACAAATACTAAAAAGGACAACCATAGCCAAATATCAAACAAAATTCAAACAAGAGGGAATATTTTCTCTGGTAAATCCCATTTCTCCCAAATCTTGCAATTTTCATGCACAATAAAAAATCTTGGAAAAATTTGTCATATTAACTTTTCCCAATTTTCTCAAAATTTTAATCTACAATCACCTAGGAAACAACTTCTTTCCATAAACTAGAAACCAATTTCAGGAATTGGACTTTAGCCAAGAACAAGAAATAACCAGAAAATATTTTGGATTTGACAAATATTTTAACACACACATCATTCAGAAAGAGGGAAGAAATAGAAATATTTTCTTTAAAAACAACCAGAAGAAGCCACCCAACCTGGTATAGTTTTCTAGAAGTACTTTGTAGGAGAGATTCAATCCTTCAACAAGCTTCCAAATAATATTTCTTCACCAAAATCTCTGCCTCTTTCCCGTGACTCTCAAAATAAAAAGATATCTTCCCCTTTTAAACTAAAATTCTAGGTTGCATATATTTTTCCCAAAAACCCTAATATTTAATTTTAGTAATTAAAAAGCTATTTTCTTTTTCTTTTCTAATTCCTAACAAAGGAATAAATTAACATGCAATAAACAAAAATCATTTTTTTTTCTTTTCTTTTCTCATGCAAATTAATTAAATTCCTAAAAAAGGAATTAAAGAAATACTTTAATTCTAATTTATTCTTTTATTCATTTATTTATTTATTCTTTTATTCTTTTAATCATTTATTTATTTAAAATTCTAGGAAACAATAAATGAAATTAATCTAATTTATTTTTCACTAAAATTTAAATAAAATATATTTCTAATATCATGCAGCTTGCAACTTAATTTAATAGCTTCTTTTAATTAATTAAATTTATAATCTCAATGCATAAAATACATAATTTAAAAATACCACTATGAGATAACTCCATAAATTTAATTAATTAATTAAATTCACTAAAACACACAAACTAAACAAACCCCAAGCAAAGACTCAGAAAAAGTCAAACGACAATACATGAAGGCCCAACAAACTGACAGGACGACCGACTGACGACACTCACAAGAGTGTAACTGGGTAAAAAAAGGGTCAACTACTACCTCCTCCACTTCTATCGGACAAATATAAGGCATGCTCAGACCTATGAAGCTAGGTGGAGA
The DNA here is from genome assembly GCF_030272615.1 of Cryptomeria japonica. Taxonomy (NCBI): domain Eukaryota; kingdom Viridiplantae; phylum Streptophyta; class Pinopsida; order Cupressales; family Cupressaceae; genus Cryptomeria; species Cryptomeria japonica. The sequence goes on along the minus strand of NC_081409.1, from coordinate 470,135,503 downwards.
CGATACCCCGTACCTACCTGGTATTGGAACCTGCAATATCCTGCATCATCGAACCACACATGCATAATACAATATAAAAAACATGAGATGTACACCGATGAAGGAGAATCATGACATTCCCTTTCTCACTGGAGTGAGTGAAGGAAAATCGTCTCCTTGCATCCAATACACTCACAGACATGCAACATATAATTTCACATTGCATATATAAAATTAAGTGTCAGTACATAGAAATAATCCATAAAATGCCATAAATCACAAGTATTGAAATACTGCAAATAAATTATGCACCTCATATCAAGATAAAACATGAAATAATGTCATATAAGTCTGAATAACACATCATGGTAATGTATCCATTGAAAGTAAACAATAATAAAATAGGAGTCTAAAAAGTTCAAACGAGGAGGGGTACTACACAAATCATGTTACTTTGTTGATGCGGAAGGTGTGACTGATTCTGACGATGAATCGATACAAGATTCAACTAGTGGATCCAGTAATGGAAATGAATCGGTATTTTTGGCTATCAAGGAAGATGATATGATACTTGAAGAGAAGACCCTTGCTGCTAAAATTGAAGACAATGATGAATGGGTAATTGATAGTGGATGTTCACATCATATGACTAGAGATAAAAAGAAGTTCTTATCTTTGCAAGAATTTGATGGTGGTCTGGTTAGATTTGGAGATGACAAAGCATGCATGATCAAGGGAAGAGGAATAATATCATTGGATGGTAAGCATAACACTGATAATATTTATTATGTTGAAGGTTTAAGGCATAATCTTCTGAGTATGGGATAGTTGGTTGATAAGGGACTTTAGTTATAGTTCAAGGATGGAAAATGCAAGATTATCAATGGATCTAGATTGGATATTTCAACTGGTACATATACTAAAGGTAATATATTTCATTTGAACTTCGGTGAGAAGACATGTTTGATTGGACAAATTGATGAGAGTTGGCTATGACATAAGAGGTTGTGTCATATGAATTTTGACTGCATTGTGAAGATCAGTTCTACTAAGGTAGTTAGAGATATACCTAAGATTGCAAAGCCCTATAATCTGGCATGTAAGGAGTGTCGAATGGGAAAGCAAGTCATAACTTCTTTTAAGACTATACAAGACAAATCCAATGATGTTCTTGATCTTGCTTATACTGATTTGTGTGGTCCTGCTAGAATCAAAAGTTTTCAGGGTGATAGATATTTCATGATAATCATTGATGACTATTCAAGAATGATGTCGGTTACCTTTCTAAGGGAGAAGTTTGAAGCATTTGAAAAGTTTAAAATCTTTAAAGCTAAAGTTGAGACAGAGACAAGATTGAAGATTAAATGCTTAAGGTTAGATTAGGGTGCAGAATTCACATTCGATGATTTTAACAGCTGTTGTGAGAAGAATGGGATAAGGAGATAGTTGTCTACACCCCAGACACCTCAATAGAATGGAGTTGTGGAAAGAAAGAACATAACTATCTTGGATGCAACTAGAACTATGATGATGAAATCTAAGTTTCCTTGTGTCTATTGGAGAGAAGTTGTAAGCACGTTGGTATACACATTCAATAGAGTTCATATCAAAGGAGATACCGGTAAGACACCTTATGAGTTATGGTTTGGTCATATACCGACAGTTAATTATTTCAAAATATTTGGTAGTAAATGCTATATCAAAAGAGATGATTCCATTGGAAAGTTTGATCCTAGATGTGATGAAAGAATATGACTTGGTTATTTTAATGTAAGATTGCAGAGAATTGTGGAGAGCACAAATGTCAAGGTGGATGAGAAGAATCAAAGTCAAATCAGAACTTATGAGAGAGAACCAGTAGTGGAAATGATCATAACTAAACTGGTAGCACCTACACTAGAACATAATGTTGAACCAGTTACTCTGACAATATCAAAAAATTTAACAATAATTGAAGATCAGGACAAAGGAACAAAAAATTAGAAGACTCCTAGGAATGTAAGGTTGAATCATTGAGAAGATCAGATCATTGGAGACAAAACCAAAGGAGTGATGAAAAGAAGAAGGTTGGCTGCTGATGAAGAATGTTTAATTTCTCAAGTTGAACCAGCATCAGTAATTGAATCTTGTAAAGATGAATGTTGGAAAAAATCTATCGAAGAAGAATTAGATCATATAGAAAAGAATAACACATGGACTTTAGCTCCCCGACCTAAAAATAAGAATGTTATTGGAACTAAATGGGTTCTTAGGAATAAATTAAATGAAGATGGAAAATTTGTGAGGAATAAAGCTAGATTGGTTTGTAAAGGATATTCTCTATAGGAAGGAATTGATTATGGTGAAACGTTTGCACCGGTAGCTAGGATTGAAGTTGTGAGATTATTTCTTGCTTATGTTGCACATAATAACTACAAGGTTTATCAGATGGATGTTAAGTGTGCATTTCTGAATGGAGATTTTGAAGAGGAAGTTTATATTGAGAAACCTGATGGATATTCACTTTCAAATGACAAAAACATGGTTTCCAGATTAAAGAAAGCTTTATATGTATTGAAATAAGCCCCTAGAGCTTGGTATGCAAAATTGGATAAATATCTTTTGAAGATTGATTTCACTAAAGGTAATGCTAATAGTAATTTATATTATAAGATCAATGATAATGACGTATTGATTATTGAGGTCTTTGTTGATGATATCAATTTTATAGGTGAAGATAAGTTGTGTATGAAATTCTCTAACAATATGAAGAATGAATTTGAGATGTCTATGATTGGGGAGATGAAATTTTTCTTAGGCTTGCAGATCACTCAAACTGATATAGGTATTTTCATCTGTCAAAGTAAGTATGCTAGGTAGTTGCTGAAGAAATTTGGTATGGAAAATTCTAAACCGATTGGTACTTTGATGGTTACAAGTGAGAAATTGATAAAGAAATATGCATCTACACCGATAAATCCTACAAGGTACAAGTCTATGATTAGATTTTTGTTATATCTAACTTAGACTAGACCAGATATAATGAATGCAATTTGTATTGTATCAAGGTATCAGAGTGATCCTAGAGAAAATCATGAGAGTGTGATGAAAAGGATTTTCAGGTATTTGCAGGGAACAATTGAATATGGTTTGTGGTATCCTAAAAATGATGACTTTACATTATGTGCATATATAGATGTAGATTAGGCTAGAGATGTTGATGATCGGAATAGAACATCCAATGGAGCTTTCTTTCTTGGAAAGAAACTTGTTTCATGGATCAACAAAAAGTAGTCATGCACCTCTTTATCTACTACTGAAGTTGAGTATGTTGCTTCTACTACTAACTACACACAAGTTCTATGGATGAAGCAAATGTTGAAGGATATAAAGATGGATTGTAATGAACTGGTAGTTATTCACTATGATAACTCTGCTGCTATTGATATATCAAAGAATTCGGTATTTCATTCTAAGAAAAAGAACATATCTATCAAGTATAACATTTTGAAGGAGAGGGTGGAAGCAAATGAAGTCAAACTAGTTTATTTGAACACTAAAGAGAAGATTGTAGACATCTTCACTAAACCTTTGCCTAAAGAGTCATTTGAGTACTTCAGAGATAGATTGAGGGTTTCTTCCCCTTCGGTAGAGACATGAGTGGCATTGATTAGCATCAGTCTGGCATGCATTATCAAAGCTATGACTCATTCTATATTGATATGGTGGTGCTACTACTCAGGGGGAGTGGTTAGATGATTGATTTAGAGGATTTATGATTTTTCTTTGATATTTATGTCAGATCTTTGGCATTGATGTCAAAGGGGGAGAGTTATTCTTGTGAAAAACATAAGGGAGAGATATATATTCATTAGGGGAGTTTGGTTTAGAGCTTCATTGCTATATCATTTTGTGGGATATTATTGATTGTCTTCCATAGGGGAGACTTGTTTGGCATTTCTTAGCACTTGGATGTTTTTCACATCTAGTGTTGCCATCAATGCCAAAGGGGGAGATTGTTGGCAATTTGGAGGAATTGATTATGAGTTGCATTGATGTTTTGTCATTTATGGGAACATCGACTATTTTGGTTGTTTACCGATTTCCGATAGAGTGGTTGGATTATGATATTGATCTAGTATGCTTTGGTATGCTTTGGTTTGTGGAATTGATTTGGATCTATCATTCATTCTATTTAGATGTATATCATGATCAGTTGGTTCAGGATTTGATGACTCATATACTATCATGTGTTCTAGTAAGCCTTTTGGTCACCGGTAAGGGTTTTATCGACAAAGCTTTGTTGAAGATCTTTTGATGTACGTGATAAGTGATGTTGGTGCATCTTCTAGATGGATTTTGGGATGTTATTGGTTATCTTGTTCATGTTCCTATTGATCAGTGGTGTTGGATTTGGTTTATGGGGACCTATTTTGGGTCTGGTGTTATCTAGGTTATAGACCGATTTATGTAATGTGTTGGAGGATGTTCTTGATGCGTTACCGATAGGATTTAATGATTGGTTTATATTGTTTTCAGCCTAATTATACTTGGTTGATAATTGGATTGTGGGTTTATATTATGAATTTATTTTATTAACTTTTAGGTGGTCGACCTTATTTTTTAGGTCTCAGGTTGGTATAAATATGATGTAAGATCTCTTTGTAGATCATGGGCATATGGTATTATGCTATGGGATGGTTATCTGTGTGTGAATAATGATGTAATCATATGTAGAGGTTTTGGTTGATCATAAGTGATCAAATTGGGTTTGTAAGAGAGGTTTAAGACCTCTGGTACTGAGCTTAACTGGAACTATACTTAGGCATAGGAGATGCTATCTTTGCAGTTCACTCTTCTTTCCAGATTATAGTCTGGATTTATTTTGTAGTCAATGAGGCTCCTTTTGTGATGAGCAGTGTGCTCTAGGCTGTTGGCCTTCCTACATGTACATGACCCTTATTTTGTAGTCACATACTTACTACAAAAGTATCATTTGGCTGTGGGTAGGATTCCCACGGTGGTTTTTCCCTTTACCGGGTTTTCCATGTACAAATCTTGGTGTCATGTGTTCTGGATGGATGGTAACTATTTTGTGATCTATGTTTATGTTTAATTTCTATATCAATTATTTTGGTATTTGGTTTATGCATTCCAGTATTGAGTTTATGTGTTCTGGTAATAAGGATTTGAATGCTTAAATTTCTGTAATCTAGTGACAACTGATTCACCCCCCCTCTTAGTTGTCCTTTGGTTATTTGAGTTGTCTAAAATATTCTACTACACTAACATAGTTAATGAGTTTATAGCCCCAACAACTAATTTTTAATTGCATTACCTCTTTCAGTTCCTCATTTTGGCTTAAGGGTGGGAGACCATTCCAGGAGTCTTCCTAGAAATGAATGCTCTCCCCATTATGCATTTCCCGGGAGACATAGTTAGATATCACCTCTCTAGATGAGATCATGAAATTACATATTGTTGATCCCTTGGGTGGATCTAGGATTGTAATAATCCTAAGTGGGTCAATTGAATCAAGATACTTTTCTTGCCTAATTTTGCACCACTTTTTTTGAAGATGACTATAAATTTTCCAAATGATTTTTCCCCCAAATGTTTTGTTTCTTATTGATAAATCATGCATTCCTACCTCACCCACATCTTTGGTAAGGGACATGTTTTTTAAGGAGATCAAAGGAATTTTTTTTCTTCATTCATGTTTCCTTTCCATAAGAATTCTTTGATTAATTTCTCAATTTGTTGGACAACAGAAGAGGGGTCTTTCAACATTGAAATGTAGTAATTAGGAATGGCAGTAAGAACAATTTTAATAAGCAATATTCTTCTTGAAAGAGACAACCACCTAACTTTCCATGCTGAAACCCTACTTTTAATTTTGGCAATGGTATTTTTCCAATAATTAGCCTTATTAGAGCCCACAAAGAGAGGCATGTCGAGATAAGTAGAAGGAAATCCTTCTAATGAGAATCCCAGAATCTTGACAATCCTCTTTGATATCACAACATTAACATTAAATAAAAAGATCTTGGACTTTTGTGCATTAATCTTTTGATCTAAAATTGAAGTATATAGGTCTAGGTCTGACTTAATTTTCTTAGCTTCTTGAACATTTTCTTTACCAAATAGGAGAGTGTCATCTGCAAACAAGGAATGAGTGACTGATATGCAAGTGCCCGTTATAGTTGTTCCTTTACAAAGCCCTTGTTCATGCATAAGAGAAATTATTTGACTAAATGCTTTTGCCATGATGATGAATAAGGCTAGGGACAATGGATCCCCTTGCCTTACCCCTTGAGAAGATGGAAAAAAACTAGCTGGGACCCCATTTATAATGACTAAAAATGGCACCAGAAATGCATGCTTTAATCCACTTGCACAACTTGTTAGCAAATATATATATCTTGTTTGATGGTCTACATGGTATTTCTCTTTCTCTTCAGTGATAACAAGACAAAAAGCTAGCATTATTAATAGCAAGGTTGATGTATGAGCCAACCAAGCACATTCCTTCAATTCTAGTTGATCCTAAACTATCTTATTGACCTTGAAGAATGTGGTACGACACACTTGTTGTTTAGTTAAGTCTTGGATTGATCCACAACCTATTTTTAAGTGATGATAAATGCATTTAAGGTCAACATATGGTGTATTTCATGTTTCATCTATTAGGTCTTATTTGAGCCGACCAAATTGATTTTTTAGGATGTTGCAAAGGATATATAAGAAAAAAAAATTATTTGTGGAAGGGCATGTGTTGATGTGAAGTTTTTTAATGTGGGAGATAAATCTTGGTAATACATTAGATGAGTATGAAGTATGATGAGCCCCATTTTATGATCTTTTATTTCAAATATTTTAAGTTGTTTTGGGACTTTATCTTACATTTTGAAGACATGAACCTTGTGTTAATATCCTTTTTAAAACCATAATGTTGATGAACCTTGCTATGTCTCCAGTCCTTTGTGATGTTGTTATGGATGTCATATGAATGCAATATAAATATGTTTTTATTTATAAATGGTTTAAATGTTGTATTTTAAATAATTATGAATTTTCCCTTTGCATGTTCATCCTGCTCAACTCTACATTTGTGTCCAATGTTTGTTGATATCAATGACAATTTAATGCCAACAAGGGCAAGATATAATTGTTGGAAAGAGACACTGTATAGATGATTAGATGTTTTCATTGATGTTGAGACATGGACCAGCTAGGAATCAAACCTAGAACCTTCCATACATTGTTGGAGCTCTCTACCACTGAGCTACTGGCCCCTCTTGGACTAGTCCATCGTCAATCTAGGTGTGGCTTATTTCCAACACCAACACCCCCCTTAAGCTGTTGGTATTATGGATGTGTTGCATTGGTTTTGGCATTGATGTCAGCACTTATCCTTCTAGAGATCTACATTGTTGATTTGGCACTATGGTAATATTGGTTTACTGTTGAACTGATTGTGTTCACCGGCAAGGTTAGTGACTTATGCACAGTCCTCGGTATATGCTCACTGACAGGCTATATGGTTCACCGACACTGATGATGACTTGTTATCATCTAGAGATCACTTGATTATGTCAAAGACATGGTTTGGATACTTGGTTTTGGTGTTTTGGTTATTGGTCTAATTGGGTTGACATATTTGTTGTTACCGACAGATTGGTCTGGGTTATGGACCGATATACATTATCTATTCCAGATCAGCACGACGCATTATGGAGATGATTTATTGATTGGATATTATTGTAAATATATTGAGCCTACATGTTGTATTGCATCAAGACTTATTTTGTATTGATTTGAATGTAATATTCTTAGTGAGCTGACCTTAGCATTTAGTCTTAGGTTTTGTATAAATGTAAGATCTCATTTGTGAGATGAAGTGTGGAATTGTGGTATGTTATTATAACTTGGTATGTGCGAATATTGAAGATCATATGAGAAGACCATAGAGAAGGTTCAAGGAAGGTTTGAAGGTTTTTATCAGAGCTTAAACCGGTACTAAATCTAGCATTACAGATGCACTTTGAAGCAGTACATTATTCTAGGATTTAACCATCCTACTGTAGTCATTGCGGCTCCCATTTGAGAAATGTTCTCTAGGTGGTTGGCCTTTCTACATGTGTAGATCCCATTTGTATATGCATACCATATGCAATAGTATCATCTAATTGTGGGTAAGATTTCCCACCATGGTTTTTCCCCTTACAGGGTTTCCACATCAAAAATATATGTGTTGCATGTTGTGGATGTTGTTTATCTTTCTATTTCATGCATTAAGTTTCACCGGTATTGATATTAACTACTAATCTGTTAATCAGTATTAAGTTTGGTTTACTGGTATTAAGTATCAAGTTGGATTAAGTTATAATTGGGCTGAAATTCATTGACAACTGATTCACCTCCCTCTCAATTGTCCTTCCAGTTTCTAACAATTGGTATCAGAGCCAAGTCCTCTTTTTGCAGAAGTCTAACAACTTGAGGAGATCCTATGGCAATGAACATTTTCAAGAAGGATAGTCTGAAACTTGATGGAACTAACTATGGTATATGGAAGATCAAAATGGAGACACATCTGAATTGCATTGGAAGAGACATATGGGAAGTTACAAAGAATGGCTATGTTGGTCCTACTATGAATCAACCTAATCCACTGACATTGGCTAAGGACATGGACAATGATTGCAAAGCAAGAGAAGCACTCCTGAGCGCATTATTGGATCAGAAAATCATGGGATTATCAGACCAATCTACTGCTAAAGCTATTTGGGATAAATTGGAAACATTGAATGAATGAGATACCACTATCAAAATTGTAAAACTGGAATGTTACCAGGTCAGGTATAAAAAGTTGAAAATGGAAGAAGATGAAAGAATTTCTGCTTTTATGGAAAGAGAATGAAATTATTTTAGGAATACAATGTTGTGGAGGATCCTTAAGTGAAGATGAAATTGTTTCTAAATTTTTAAGAGATTTTCCACTAGCTTAGAAAATGAAAGTAATTGCTATTAATGAGTTGAGAATAATGCCTAATACATCAGTATCTAGAGACACCTTGGTTGGAATATTTTCAGCATTTGAGCTTGAGGAATTTGTTCATGTTGCTACAATTAAGACTGATTTATCCTTCAGAGTATCATCATCTACAATATTATCATCATCATCATCTGACAAATCTGATTGGAAAGAAATTTATGCAAAATAACTTGAATATATCAAGAGGGAAAATGAAGAACTGGATGAACTTGAAGCACTATTTGCAAGCAAGATGCCTAAAGGTCCAGTTGGAAGTAAGTATGAAGGTAAAGAATCATTTGAATGACTTAATTAAAATAGAGTTGGTCATATAGCATCTAGATGTCCTGATAGACATGCAAGATTGATAGAGGAAGCTAAAAGAACTTATAAGCCTAACCCTGAATATCGGAGATACATATTTAAGAAGAACAAAGATAAATCATGTTACTATGTTGATGAAGGAGTTATAGATGATTCTGATGAAGAGCCTATAGACAATGGATGGGCATTTGTTGCAATAAAATAAGATCAACCGACACCTACTGTCCCACTAGTACAGCAAGCCCTGGCAGCTAAAATTGAGGAAAAAGATGAATGGATCATTGATAGTGGATGTTCACATCATATGACTAGTAATAAAAGTAAATTCTTATCTTTTCAGGAATATAATGAAGGTCTAGTAATATTTGGTGATGATAAAGCTTGTTTAATCAAAGGAAAAGGAACTATATCTTTGGATGGTAAGCACAATACTGACAATGTCTAATTTGTTGAAGGTTTGAATGAATAATCTTTTGAGTGTTGGTCAATTAGTTGAAAAGGAATTTCAATTGCAATTCAAGAATGGAAAATGCAAAATCAGAAATAGAACTAGATTGGAGATTGCAACCGCTAATCAAACTAAAGGTAATATCTTTCATTTAAATAACAGTGATAAGACATGTTTGTTTGCACATATTGATGGAAGTTGGTTATGACATAAGAGACTCTGTCATGTAAATTTTGATTGCATTGTAAAGATCAGTTCAACTAAGGCAGTAAGGGATATACCTAAGATTGTGAGACCTCATACTATGGTATGTAAGGAATGTCAAATGGGAAAGCAAGTTAGAACAACTTTTAAGAGTATTTATGAGAAATCCAATAATCTTCTTGATTTATTTCATACTGACTTGTGTGGTCCGGAAAGAACAAGCAGTTTGTAGGGAGATAGATATTTAATGCTAATTATTGATGATTATTCTAGAATGTGTTGGGTTACTTTTCTCAGGGAGAAATCAGAAGCTTTTGGAAAATTCAAGTTATACATGACAATGGTAGAGAATAAAACTGGTAAGAAAATCAAATGTTTAAGATCTGACCAAGGAGGAGAATTTACATCTAAGGAATTCAATACATTCTCTTAAGTGAGTGGAATCAAAAGACAACTATCAGCACCCCAGACACTTCAGCAGAATGGAATTGTGGAAAGGAAGAACAGAACTATTCTGGAAGCAGCTAGAAGCATGATATTGGAAGCAAATCTACCTCATGTGTACTGGAGAGAAGCAGTGAATATAGCGGTTTACACTTTCAATAGAGTTCACATCAAAGGTGAAACCAGTAAGACCCCTTATGAACTATGGTTTGGCAATACTCCTACTTTTAAATACTTCAGAATATTTGGAAGCAAATGCTATATTAGAATAGATGAATATGTTGGTAAATTTGATCCTAGAAGTGATAAAGGAATATTTCTTGGTTATTCATCTAAGAGAAAGGCATATAGATGTTTTAATAAATGATTGCAAAAGATCATTGAAAGTGCTAATGTGAAGATAGATGAACACTTTAGAGGAAATTCAAGGTCTGTAAACTCTGAACCGATAGTTGAGATGATCATAAATGAACCAATATAGATTGCACCAGCACAAAATGTGGATCCAGTCACAATGGCATCATCAAAGAATTCCACAATGATTGAAGAATAACAACATGGGAATAAACCCAGGTATGTGAGACTGAATCACTTAGAAAATATGATAATTGGGAATAATTATCAAGGTGTTATGACAAGAGGAATACTGGCAAATTAAGAGGTATGCTTAATTCCTCAAATTGAACCAGCATCTATTATTGAAGCATGTCAAGATGAACATTGGATAAAAGTAATGGAAGATGAATTAGAACAAATTGAAAAGAACAATACATGAACATTAGTTCCTCGGCCTAAAGACAAAAATATAATTGGAACTAAATGGGTATTTAGAAATAAACTAAATGAAGATGGTAATGTAATCAGGAACAAGCAAGATCAGTTTGTAAAGGATATTCACAGAAAGAGGGAATTGATTATAATGAAACCTTTGCACTGATAGCTAGAATTGAGGCAGTTAGATTATTTCTTGCATTTACAACTCATAAGAACTATAAAGTATATCAGATGGATGTAAAATGTGCATTTCTGAATTGTGATCTTGAAGAGGAAGTTTACATTGAACAACCTGATGGATTTTTGGTTTGCAGATTAAGGAAAGCTTTGTATGGATTGAAGCAAGCTCCTAGAGCCTGGTATGCTAGATTGGACAAATATGTTTTGAAGCTTGGTTACACTAAAGGTAATATTGACAACAACTTATCTTACAAAGTGACTAATGATGACATCTTGGTTATTGAATTTTTTATTGATGATATCATTTTTGGAGGAGAAGATTGATTATGTAAGGACTTTGCTAACAAGATGCAGGAAGAATTTGAAATGTCTATGATTGGGGAGATAAAATTCTTTTTAGGATTGTAGATTTTACAAACTAATAAAGGTATATTCATATGTCAAACAAAATACTTGAAGGAACTATTGAAGAAATTTGGTATGGAAAACTCTAAACCGGTAAGTACTCCTATGACTACAACTGATAAATTGACATTGAAGGATGATTTAGCTCCTGTTAATCTGACAAGATACAAATCTATGATTGGAGGTTTACTGTATTTGACACAAACCAAACATGATATAATGAATGTAGTATGTATTGTTTCAAGGTTTCAGAGTAATCCTAAAGAAAATCATGAATCATCAGTAAAAAGGATTTTCTGGTATCTACAAGGCACAACAAATCTTTGTTTATGGTATCCTAAAGATGAAAATTTTGATTTATGTGCATACACCAATGCAAATTGGGCAAGAGATGTAGATGACAGAAAGAGTACCATTGGAGGTGCATTCTTTCTTGGTAGCAGATTGATTTCATGGATAAGCAAGAAGCAGAGTTGTACATCATTATCAACATCAAAATCAGAATATGTTGCAGCAACAACTAATTGTACTCAGGTATTATGGATTAAGAAAATGTTGAAGGACATAAAGGTAAAATGCAAAGAGCTGATAATAATTTATTGTGATAATTCAGCAGCAATTGACATATCAAAGAATTTGGTATTTCACTCTAAGACTAAGCATGTTTCTATCAAATATAATTTTCTAAAAGAGAATGTTGAAGCAAATGAAGTAAGATTGGTTTATGTGAATACTAAAGAACAAATTGTAGATATCTTTACAAATCCTTTGCCTAAGGAAACCTTCGAATATCTTAGAGAGTGGCTTGGGGTAATACCCTCACCGATAGAGACTTAAATGATTGAAGATTGGTATCCAACTGGCAGAAGCTAACAGAGAAATCCTTTTTCATCTTTGATGGAGGAGAGCTACTTCTTAGGGGGAGTAGTTCATTGTATGTTCTGGTATTTATTGCTTTGGTATTTGATGTCAAAGGGGGAGAGATATCTATGGAAAACATTATTCCTTAGGAGAGATTATTCATTGGGGGAGAGATATATACTATTTGTATTTTGGTTTTGATTTCCAGTATTGATCTATTCTAGAGATTGTTGGTTTTTGGATTTTGGCATTCTATTTTGCAACTTAGATGTTTTTCCATCTAGTGTTGCCATCAAGGCCAAAGGGTGAGATTGTTGGTATTGGATGTGTTGCATTGGTTTTGTCATTGATGTCAACACTTATCCTTCTGGAGATCTACATTGTTGATTTGGCACTATGGTTATATTAGTTTACTGTTGAACCGGCACATTGTGTTCACTAGCAAGGTCAATGACTTATGCACAGTCACCAGTATATGCTCAATGACAGGCTATATGGTTCACTGATATTGATGATGAATTGTTATCATCTAGAGATCACTTGATTATGTCAAATACATTGTTTGGATACTTGGTTTTGGTATTTTGGTTATTGGTCTAATCAGGTTGACATATTTGTTGTTACTGACAGATTGGTCTAGGCTATGGACTGGTATATGTTATCTATTCTAGATCAGCATGACACGTTATGGAGATGATTTATTGAATGGATATTGTTGTAAATGTATTGAGCCGACATGTTGTATCTCATCAAGACTTATTTTGTAATTGATTTGAATGCAATATTCTTAGTGAGATGACCTTAGCATTTGGTCTTAGGTTTTGTATAAATGTAAGATCTCATTTGTGAGATGAAGTGTGGAATTGTGGTATGTTATTGTAACTTGGTATGTGTGAATATTCAAGATCATATGAGCAGACCATAGAGAAGGTTCAAGGAAGGTTTGAAGGTGTTTATCAGAGCTTAAACTAGTACTGAATCCATCATTGCAAATGCACTTTAAAGCCTACATTATTTTAGAATCTAACCATCCTACTATAGTCATTGTGACTCCCATTTGAGCAGTGTGCTCTAGGAGACATGTGCAGACCCCATTTGTATACACATACTATCTATAGTAGTATCATCTAATTGTGGGTAAGGTTTCCCACTGTGGTTTTTCCCCTTATAGGGTTTCCACGTCAAAAATATTTGTGTTATGTGTTGTGGATGTTATTTCTCTTTCTGTTTCATGCATTAAGTTTCACTGGTATTGATATTAACTGCTAATTTGTTAACCGACATTAAGTTTGGTTTACTAGTATTAAGTATCGAGTTGGATTAAGTTATAATTAGGTTGAAATTCATTGACAACTGAATCACCCCCCCTCTTGGTTGTCCTTTTGGTTCCTAACATAAGCCACAATGCTCATGTGCTTGGGGCTCCTAGCCTGGACCTCGCTTTGATACCATGCTGGGACATGGAATAGCTAGGACTCAAACCTAGGACCTTCCATATGCTACTGAAGTTCTCTACCACTGAGCTACTAGCTCCTCTTAGAACAGTCCATCATCGTTCCAAGTGTGGCTTATTTCTAACACCAACACCCCCTCTTAAGCCACACCTCTCATGCGCTTGGGGCTCCTAGCCTAGACCTGGCTCTGATACCATGTTGAGACATGGACCAGCTAGGACTCAAACCTAGGACCTTTCATATGTTGCTAGAGTGCTCTACCACTGAGCTACTGGCCCCTCTTGGACCACTCCACCATCAGTCTGGGTGTGGATTATTTCAAACACCAACAATTGATGGAAACTTATGTTAGATATGCCATCCACATTTCATGATTTGTTCATACCGGAAGAGTGATTTAGTTTTGGAGAAGTCTGGTGAGATAAAATAGGACATTTGGCAGTGTTTAGTATTTTGATTGGCAAATCATTTTGGTTTGATATTTGGTGTTGTGGATCTCTGGAAAACATTGTGGATGTGTAATCTACCTTATTCCAAGGTTGTTGTCTCTGGTGATAATTCTTGAGTGAGTTGGAAGGTCCGATATACAAGTTTTTGGTTAGAATAGTGTTCATCAATAGTAATGTGTGGATATTCATTGTGTGGATCTTGTGGATCGATTTTGGTGATCATTTGTGTGTTTGAAGATGATTTTATGACATGTAGGAAGCATGTGGAATATTTGTTTTGGTTTGCATATGCATTTGAGTTCAGATTGAGTCGATTGGTATACAAGTTTCATTTGTGTGTTATGCATTTTTGGGCTGATATGAAGAAGACATAATTTGATGTAGCAGATATAAAAGAGTGATTGATATGATCATTTTTTAGATCGATGGTTGTGTGGAAAGTATTTGTGAGTGATTGTGCATAATTTCACATGTGCATGTGAAGGATTTATGCTCTAGAATATAGTAGAACAACATAACAGAGTAGTATAGTAGAGCCGAGTATGATTATGTGTTTTGTGCTTGACTGAAACTATACTTAGGCATTTGTTGATGTTATTCAATAGTTCAAACCTTCTTTTAATCTCTTGTAATCATTTGTAAGGTAGTGAGCCTTTCAGGGTTGTAGCCCTTATTATAATTTGAGTTGTGAGCTCTAGGTAGTGTGCTTGAATGCTTGTGCATTCTCCTTATGTAATATTTCTATACTTCTAATAGAGTACACTAATATTGTGGGTCTCAATCCCACCATGGTTTTTTTGTTAATCGGGTTTCAACATAAAAATCCTAGTGTTATGGTGTTGTGGATATTTTATTTAAGTGTTTGCATCTTTGTTTTATTTATTGGCATTAAGTGGTTGAAGAATTAGATTAAGAATATTAAATATTATAGAACACTGGTTCACCCCCCCCCTCTCAGTGTTCCTTGATTCCAACAATTGTTATTAGAGCCTAGTCCCTTGGAAGAAGCCTAACAACTTGAGGAGGATCCGAGAAAGTGAATCAATGGATTTTGATAGTCTTAGACAACAACTTATTTTTGCACTTGAAGATCTTGATCAATCACAAACCAAGGTCCGACAAGTGAAAATAAACCTTAGGGATGTTGAGAAATTTATTGAATCATTGAAAGATCAAATGAAGAAGTCAAGAGAAAAGAGAAAGGAACTTGTTGATAAGCTAAAGGAGAAAGAAATCCAAAGTACTGATGATCAAGCCCTAAAGGAGAAGACAAAATAATGTGAGAAACTTGCTAGAGAGAATGCAGTTCAAAAGAATGAGATGGAAGCCATTATAATGAGATTGACAAAGGAGATTGAGGAAAGGAAGAAGAATGAGGAAAATATTGCTTAGTTATTGAAAGAAAAATCTGATGAATGTTGCAGACTTGATTGTGAGAATTCACAACTGAAGCTTGACCTACAAGACTTTAAACTATGTGAGGAAGATCTTGAAAGGAAGATCATTCTTATTAGATATGATCTTGAAGTTGAAAATGAGTAAAAGGAAAAGTTTAGAATTAGCTCAGCCAAGCTTGATGAGATGCTTGAAAGATAGAAGAATGCTAATGACACAAGAGGTCTTAGATTTGATAAAGGTTAAAGCTCCAAATCAGCACAATAGAAGAATAATTCAAGAAGGCCTCTAGTAAGGAAACCTAATGCCCATAAGTTCAATGGTAATGATTTTGTTTGTAATAAATTTGGTCATATGTCTAGTCAATGCAGAAATAGGATGAATAATAATGGTCCATCCTTCTCCGGTCAATGCTTTAAATACAAGTATGGTCATAAGTTAAATGAATGCATAAGTGTGATGAACAATTTTTAAAATAGGAGAAATGTCAAATGTTATGCATGTGGTAGGTTTGGACATGTTGCTAATCAATGCAACCCAAGAGGAAATCAGATGAACTTCATGCCTAGACAAGGATATGTTGTTTGCTATGCTTGCAACAAATGTGGTCATATTGCAAAATACTGCAAAAGCATAAATGTGAATTGGAATGGTCCGGTAAACAAGAACAAGAATGTGAAGGCAGATGAGAAAGGAAAATCAAAATTTGAAGAGATCAGATATCAAATGAAAAAGACATGGGTTAAAAAGAGTGATTTAAAAGTAGCGAGTGGATTCGCACCTAATTCTGGTGCTGGAATTACATCTGGTAACTGAACTAAGGCATCCAATCTTGGGGGAAATTTTCATGAAAATCTTATAAACCCCCTATTTGAGATCTATGCCTAATTTTGGCAGGTTGCAAAAGTTGAATCTGATGATGACTAATCTATCTAAAGGATTTCTGAAAGAGTATGAGTAGATTTGAAGATTTGGAGAGGAATTTGTGAAGATGTAGAGTATCTAAAAGTATTAGGGTAAAGTGTGTTTAATACAATGAAAATTTAGGTATGTGGAGAATAAAAAGTGAGTAAATAACTTCATTTATCACTTTACATTCAAAGAGAAGAAGAAAAGAGAGCCATGCAAGTAGAATTTTCAGCAACCGAAGTGTGAAAGGATATTTCTCTAGCGAAAGTCTAATCCGGTGGTAAAGGTATTTATCGGTGAAACCCTTTTCATGTTTGAAATTTAAATTGCAAGAATGGCTACCTCTGGTACTGCAACCCCTCTTGTAGTAGACATCACTGATCAAGCAAGGCCATATTTTAAAGAACACCCATTTATATCTATGAAAGATGATCCAAAGAACGTGTTTTCATCCATACCACACAAAATTTTGCATATTGAGGATGTTAGGGTTTACACACATTGAAATATTGAGGAGCTTGGAAGCATGTAGATGTTGAATTTATACACCAAGCACATGGCAGATAAGGCTGACCACTTGAAACCAAAATTTTAAGTATTGGAGAATAAGGGTTTTGCACAGTTTGCCAGATTTCTAATGTTTGATGAACCCAGATGGGTCCAGTACATGTTGAGTCAAATGCATGATGAATTCATATGGTTAAACAAGCCATACAAGATCACCAAGAATGTTATTAGGGTTGTGACAAGATTATGTTCATCTAGAGAATTACCCTCACTGAAGGTTGTGAAAAATGAAATTGTCACAAATGCAATCGGATCAAAGTTTGATCATAGAGAAATAAAATTTAATGATATTCTAGAGTACAATATTAATTTTTCTTCAATGGTGATTGGTTATAAGGTTTACTATTCTAGCAGGAAAAAATTTATTTCCAAAATAACCATCTATGCTACCTATGAGATGGTGAAAGAAGATAAGAAGTATGACCTCTGTGAACTGCTCCAGAGTGAGCTCATGAATAATTTGAAAAAGATAAAGGAGAACAAGAAACATCCATTCAAATATGGAACTCTGATTCTATGTTTGTTTTTCTACCTCATGAATGAAGTTATGGGAGTTGGATAGGTGCAGTGGGCCTTTGATAGACCTTTATGTGTGCATATCTAGGAATACTTGTATAGCTCTGATGACTCTAAGGTCCAAAATGCAAATATTTGGGGATACTTTAAGAATTTTTAGAAGGAGAGAATCCCTAAGTCCATAGTGGAGAAATACCAGGATACAATTTGTTTTATGGTTGATACAGATCAATGATTGATGGCAGTCATTCATCCCAGAACATCATGGATTATGTTAATGGGTTATGAAATAAATGAGCAAATTTTAGAACTTTATGCACAACACTTGCTAAGAAATTCAGTTGATCCCTCTGAGGAGAGGTTTGGCACTTATGCAGAGAATATAGAGATTTCTAAGGAGGCAGTCTGAGAAGTGAGGAAGAGGAACATCATCTCTGAAGTGCAAACTGCTAAGAAGGCTAAATTGAAAGATACTTTTTATAAACTAAGGCAATCAAGAAGAAATGTTCCCTCCTCCAGTCCTACAAAACCAACCAAATCTTCAGTCAATTCATCTGGTGGTGGTGAGAAGAGAAAGAAGATAGTAATATTTGTTACTATTGAAGATGAAGAAACTGAGCCAGATGAAGTGGTGAAGGAGGTAAAGGCCAAAGTTTCTAAGGATTTTAAAGTCACAAAGGAGAAACCATCTTGTGGAGCAAAATTTGGTAATAAATCAAAATCATCCAGAATCAATGAGCCAATGACACAATGAATATTTGAAGTTAAACCTCCTATTTCCTTGAATGAAATTGTAAATGAGGTAGTAAAGAATGGTAATTTGAAGCCTTTGATAGAATGGTATGACAATTTTGATGAAAATGGTAAGATAACTTTAGAAGAAGCTACTATAGAATATTTGAATGTATATAATAAATCTCTAATAAAATTAATGTCTGAAATACCTAAGAGTTTGTACAAAGTTTTGGATATGAGGAGAGAGACAACAAGGGTGGAAGAAGAGAGACTAAGAGAATATGTATTATTTAATTTATGCTTCGTGATTTCTAAGGTGGAGATATCTAGAATTCTTAACTTAGCTAACAATGAGTTCCAGAGTAAGACCAAAGTGAATAAGATAATGATTGGGAAAACTGGTGAGGTTATTAAGGATGCAGAGAAAATTTTGAGAAAAGTTCTATTACAAAATCTGTATGAGGTTAATCCTAAGAAAACCCAGGATGATCTAGAAGAGCAGACAAAGGATGATACTCCTTCTATTCTAGATGTACAGATAAATGATTAGGGTGAAGTAATTGTTCTAGAAGATACCAAAGATTTGGATGTAACTGATAAGGGTGAAGGAGATGCAGAAAAAGTAGATGAGGTTGAGGATATTCAAAATCCTCCAGTTGAAGATGAAATAGAGAAGGATGCAGAGAAGGAAAAGGTTGAGGTAAAAGAAAAACCCATTTGGAAAGAAAGAGACACTATAGGGGTAGTGAAGGGTAAGCTAACAATAGATGATCTAGAATTTGTGCAAGGACCAATCAACCTTGCCTCTCTTTCACCCATCCAGAAGATTCAATTAGCATCATTTCCTCAAGCAAAATCTGGTGAAGATCTCTTAAAAAATCACACTGAAGATAGTGAGCTTCCAACCTTGGCATTTGGTATTATATAAAAATTAATGCCCACATATCAGAAGAAAACTTCAGATTCCCCATCCGGACAATTGAAGAGTTTAATCAACTATGTGGACATCCACTTTGAGTCTTTTGATAAATCTGTTGAAGTGAAGGTTTGGAATGAATTCAATGCAAAAAATCTCTAGAATATGAAGAGGATGATTGTTGATGACAGGTCCTCAATAGATTATTGTGTTAAGAGTATTCAGGATAGTTTATTTGAAGGTGGCAATATTTACAAATCATGCTTATCACTATCTAAGTTCACTAAGGACATTGAGAAGAAATGCAAGGAGTGTAAAGATGAATTATCTTGGATATCTCAATCAATTGATCCACTGTTAGTTTCTCTAAGTAGTCATGAAGATCAAGTAATATCTATACTTAAAAAATCATAAGTTTGAGTCATGACAGGGAAAGGATAATTGGCAGAGTTAGTGATCTTCAGAGTCATATTGCACTCAAGTTAGACACATTCCTCAGTGATCTTAAGGATGCTAATGATGCTTAGGCTTCTAGTGAACCGATAAATCTTAAGGAAGTTGAGGCACATGTATATCTATTTAGTGGGCTTATAACAATTTTAGAATGCCTCAAGAAGGGCTGGGATAGCCACTTGCATTCATTGAAGAATATTTATGCAAATATCTTGAAATTTTTGTAAGGGCTATGTATATATATGTATATAGCATTTTGACTTGAATTTTTGGTATTCAGAACCCCATATTTTCCATTGATGTCAAAGGGGGAGTGGAGAGGAGTGAAAAATGTTGATCTTAGGGGGAGTTGTTAATTTTTGGAGTCCGGTTGGTAGATTGTAGTTAATAGTATTTTGGTTTTGGTTTTGACACTTAGTCATTTTTCACTAAGTGTTGCCATCAATGCCAAAGAGGGAGATTGTTGGCAAGAGACACTACATAGATTATCAAATGTTATCATTAAGGGAAAATGATGTTAGATATCCCATCCATAGTTTATGATTTGTTCATACTGAAAGAGTGATTGAGTTTTGGAGAGATCTAGTAAGAAAGAACAGGACATCTAGCAAAGTGTAAAGTATTTTGATTAGTAGTTCATTTTGGCTGGATATTTGGTGTTGCAGATGTCTAGAAAGCATTGTGGATGTGTAATCTACCTTATTCCAGGGTTGTGGTCTCTGATGATAATTATTGAGTGAATTGTAAGGTCGAGTATATAGGTTTTTGGTTAGAACAGTGTTCATCAGCAGTAATGTGTGGATATTCATTGTGTGAATCTTGTGGATCAATTTTGGTGATCATTTGTGTGTTGAGGATGATATGAAGACATGTGGGAAGCGTGTGGACTATATTTTCTAGTCCACATATGCATTTGAGTTTAGATTGAGATGACTTGGTATACACGTTTCATTTGTGTGTTATGTGTTTTTGGGTTGACATGGAGAAGACATAATTTGATGTTGCAGATATAAAAGAGCGATTGATATGATCATTTTTGAGATTGTTGGTTGTGTAGAAAGTATGTGTGAGCGATTGTGTGTAGTTTCACATGCACATGTGAAAGGATTTATGCTCTAGAATATAGCAGAATAGAGCATTATAATAGAGTAGATTAAGATTATGTGTTTTGTTCTTAACCAAAGCTATACTCAGGCATTTGTTGATGCTATTCAATATTTCAAGCCTTCTTGTAATATTTTGTAATCATTTGTAAGGCAATGAGCCTTCTAGGGTTGTAACCCTTATTGTAGTTTGAGCAATGAGCTCTAGGTAGTGTGCCTGAATTCATGTACATTCCCCTTATGTAATATTTCTATACTTCTAACAGAGTATATTAATATTGTCAGTCTCAATCCCACCATGTTTTTTCCCTTAACCGGGTTTCCACAGAAAAATCCTGGTGTTATGGTGTTGTGGATATTTGCTTTCTATGTTTGCATCTTTCTTTTATTCATTGACATTAAGTGGTTGAAGAATCAGATTAAGAATGCTAAATATTTCATAATACTGATTCACCCCCCCTCTCAGTGTTCTTTGACTCTAACAATAATGAATTACAAATTAAAGTTTACTTCTTTAGGACAATATACAATATCATAACATATCTCAACATAATAAAGTATTTCAAAAGGTGAAATACTGTAGAGGAAGCATCTCAAATGAAGATAGTGAAGTCCTCTTTGAAGATCAAATTTGAATCTATCACACAGACTTCACACACTTCATAAATTTTACAACTCTTACATCAATAAAAAATATTCACACATTGCTTTCATCAAAATAACAAATGCAACATTCTTAAATAATTTGTCCCTAATATATATCCTTTAAAGAATCAAAATTATCTATGAGGTCTATTACACTTGTGTGAATAATATTGTCATTGATGTCAAACCAGTCATCCAATTTTGGATTGCATAGTATTTGAGGCCTAGATATTAGTCCAGATATTATGGACATTATAATTTTTATGGTAAATGCAGTCTATATCTATGTGTAGTTTAGATGTTGCGGTTTTCGTCAAAAGTTATTGTGCAGTATGGACAACCCTTGATGATGTTTTTTGTGGTTTCATTTTCTCAGTAATCCCAACATACTAGTGTTAGGAGTTCTTATTGATCTCAGTATCAGTTGTATGTCTTGGTGTTAGAAGCTTTGTTAATTATCAGATGTATCTCTTCGAGATTTGTGTTGCGGTTTCCTTGGTTTGTGTGGAGTCTACATTTTGGAGATATTGGGGTTGATCTTATGATAATGGTTCATTATTCTTGGGTTCGGATGACCTTGACCCTTTTTGGTAATCTCGGTATATGCATTGGTAATCGGAGTATGAAAAGGAAGCATGTAGAAGTCTTGTGGAGACCGACATGAGCATATTGGTAATGTGTTGGGCTTGGATGACACAATATTTTTTATCTATACCCTTCAATATATATACATATACATATGTAGTGGTATGATAGATTGCACAAGGTGAATGTATGAGTGAAGCTGAGTAATGTGAAAAAGATTTTTGGCGGTGAAGATAGCAAAGTGTGTGAAGTGTGAGTTATAGACAACAAAGGCAATTAGTGTTGTAGTAGTGCAGTAGTCCTTTAATAGACCCATTGCAGGACAATTATATAGAGATCTCTAATTGGATCTACTATAGAGTTTGAGATTTTTAATCTGAGCTTAAACTTGAAACTAATCCCATGCATTTAGAGATGCAAACCTTTTCAGTCCAACCTTTCCAGTTACAGTGATCTTTTTGGTAGTTGGCCATCTTTTCTATATCTGTAGTGAGTAGTTCGACACTGAGACATTTGTGTAATCTAGCAGTGAGCCACCCCTTTGTAAACTCAAACTATTACTAGTTCTATTCTCCTAAGAGTTAACACTCTCTGTGGTTTTTCTCATTTGGGTTTTCCACATATAAAATTTGATGTTTATCTTGTGGTTGTGTTCTTCATGTCTATTCTACATTAACTACTTTATATCAGTCAAATGTGTTTGATAACAATTATAATTGGTGAGAAGTTTATTGTTTTCTAATCTGTGAGAATATTGATTCACCCCCCTCTCAATATTCTTGTGCTTTTGACCTGATCAACAAGGTCTACATAATAGGACCCAATAAGTGAAATGTGTGATAAGGCATAGGTCAGCATAATACGATCCATAATGTGAAACATGTGACAAGGCATAGTTAAGTCCAAAACCATAATGCATCATCAACAAGATAGATTTTGGATCAAACCAAAATATATTTATCTTTAACAAGATGATAACATGTCTCCTAATCATCCTTCAAACCAAAAGGAATAGTTCAGGATCAATCGCAATCAACAAAATATACTGAGTCGACATCATACAACAACTCCTTATTTAGAGATTGATCTAAACATAAACTAACATCCAAAACATAATTTGGACCACCAAAAAAATGTGTATTGATATAAACATATCCTCAATTTATATTTTGAAGCAACTGATCATTGACTTGTCAAACACTGTGTAGAACTAATAGACTATGTAGGAATAGTAAGAAAGAAATTATTCACCAATAGACCTGGAATTCTTGTCATAGGTCAATGATCCTATCTTTATCATGTTCCCAAATGTGCATTATTAAATTTTTCAATGTGGGAGAATGTGGAGAATTCTTTCATATACCCCAAAATTGTTCCTCTATCTAATTGGGACCAAAGAATTAAACGTTTGTAACTTATTCTATAGGAAATCAAATCAATTGAAAACTTGACAACATGCCAAAAATACATCACCAAATATAACTCCAAATCTACACAAAATGATCATGCAATATGATGAAATGTAAAGTAAAATATTAACCCACAGTCATAGAGAGCCTCATTGATTCAACACTTAGATAATTTCCATCAAACCCACAAGTGTGAAACTGAACAAAAGACAAATGATAGGAGATCTACCAAACATGCGAATACTAACCAAAGTTTCTTCATAATTAACATAAGTTTTACCATGAGAACCATACATACCAAGAACTCTAGACTAATATGCTATCAATTAATAAATCTTCAGTTTGACCTCTACATTTACCGACTAGCTTGTCAAAAGCATCTCCAATTTATGACCATTTGAAATAACATCTTTGACATCTGATATATACTAGTATCCATAGTGTATTATCAAACTAAGTGATAACACATATCATTAGACATCAGTGTTGAGATCAATGACAACATACATTGCAAACATTCTCTCAACCAATCAACAAGTCTCCAACAATCTCCCCATTTTTTATTGATGGCAGCACTATGTATGTTGGCAACAATGCAGAAAACTGAGAGGGGGGAATCAGTTTGCTCAAAAACTTATTGCAACTTAAACCACAAATCAGATCTGATAATTAATAGTTTAAAGCATGAAACAACACCAATATTTTTTATGTGGAAAACCTGGTTAAGGGAAAAACCATGGTGGGAACCTACCCACAATGAGATAATACCCTATTAGGAGTAAGTGAAATATTACAATGGGGAGTGCACATACATTCAGACACACTGCCTAGAGCTCACTGCTCAAATAAGAAACCCAGAAGAGCTACAACCCTTAGGGAAGACTCACTACCTTATAGGAAGTCTCACTGACTTACATTAGCATGCGGACAACAATCTAGATTACATGAACTATGAATATAGCATCTCCATATGCATGGGTACAATTTCGATTAAGCTCACTATCAAATCTTCTTTGCAACACTTCTTCACACAACTTCACACAACTTACCTGCTACTGAATGATTGATACAATATTCACACATAACATGATACCTCCCAATGATCATTACATTCATTTATACAAGTCATCAACCTATGAAATATAGGTTGGCCAAAACCCTCAATACAAATTACAAAATAATAACCTCACACACTACAACAATAAATACAGACCAAAAAAATATTGGCTAAGACATAGTCTGGACCTAAACAGCCACCACAAACATGAAACACATCCAATAATTATGCCTCGATCATCTGCAACATGCTACAATCACCAATAATGTTGCATAACACAAAGAACATCACCGAGCAAGAAAAATCTTCAATAACACACACAATAATCAATGTGGACTGTCAATACACATAGAGCATGATCTAGAAATATTCACAAGCAACGTGAATTGCACCATAACAACCACAACTAGGATTACTTTATCATCATCATCTCTCTACCGAAGCTCAAGAACACCAGCATAACTGACTATCAACCTGAAAGATTCGCTTGTGGATTTCCAAATCATGAACCAATCAAACTAAGGACAAGGATGCCAACCTCAAATCAACAGTCTCCCTTAATAAACTAAATTGTTTCTTAATTTGTTTCTTTTGTTCATGTATCAAATCCAATTGCATATGAAGTTTAACAATCTACACATGAAAGGATTCATCTATATCATACTCTGAGTCATATGCACTATTAATCAAAAAAAATTGGGACTCAATTGAGTCCATTTGTGATTTGATATTCTTTGTGCAATCTATCCATTTCAAATTGTATTTGTACAAATATGCAACTTCATCAATACTAACTAAAAACTTCTTTAGGTTCTCCTACAACTAGGTGCGAGCATGAGTACACCTGTCAAAAACCTTGGCCTTTCTCTTATCATTTAATCTTCTAAGTGCCTCCTATTTTTCTTTCTTCTCCATGGGAGTTGAATGATCTTTGAAAGAGTTCATCAGTAATTAATTTTTTTCTCCAAGGCAAAAGATGTGTCAATTTCTACCTCTAGTAATCCATCATGGATTATCTTCACAACATGTTCAATGAGGTTAGACTTCTTCATATGTTCTTTCATATACTCCTTTCTAGTTGATGTACTAAATACACCACTTGTTGAAATTTTTACATGGGGGAAATGGAAGATAGATCAATTTTCCCCTCATGATTAGGAATCTTTAATAGTTGTGGAGTCACAACTAGCTCAAATTGAACTTAAATACCTAATGCAAAAGAAAATGGCATTGTGGATTTAAGGGTGAAGCTAAGTCAATAAAGGTAGGCTCACGAGAATTAAGGTGGTGCTTCCATGAGTACAAAAGGTGGAATAAGACAATATGTGGCCACCATGGTGGATAAAAGTTGGTTAATTAGCAAAAGTGAAGGTAGAAAGACTAATTGTGGCCATCTAAAATGTATGTGTGGCACAATCAATGGCCCGGTATTAAAATACACACATGGCTACCAAATTCAAATTGCTCATGTCAAATGAATTAATACCAACATGAATAAAGTTTTCTATGAATTAGGAGCAATAAATTCATCAATCAAAGCACCATTTTTCACCTTACATTTGAATATTTAGAGGTGACAAAGCATAGCAAAGATGAGGTGATTCTAGTACAATTATAGAGTTAGGGTTTCAAAGGAGCGAATTGAAATAATGAAGCAGTTATCAAGGTAGTGCAACACATCAACATACCACATCACCCAAAATCATGAGGTATCAATTTTAAAGATAAAGATGGTTATATTTTCTTTTCCCTCTGTGAGTGCAAATATTTTTTGTCATATGTAAGAATGTAAAGATACCAAAGCATATTTTGGCTTGGGTAAATCAGATTTTGACATGTTTGCATTTGGTCTAAAGCTTATTTTTCTCCTTCATTCTCTATAAGAAGGAATTCAAGGTCATTTGCAAAGGATTCTGAAAATTCTCTTACATGGGTAGAATGTATAGGGCTTGAACTTTTGATAATAGAAGATAGTTACAAAGTTCTCCATTTTTTACAAAGAATTATATACACATTTAATTTGAAATGAATATAAGCAATTCTAGATTGTCTCCAATTTTAGATGTCTTTGTTGCATAAATTTATGTATCTAGGGTGCATTAATTTGTCTTCATAGTTAATTATGGATGTGTAATATGAATTACAAGGTTCTTTCAAAGAAGGAATTAAATTTTGTTATTATGTTATAGTAAGGTAGATATATTTTGTGGTGATCCTTAAGTAGAATTTGGAGTTGTTGCAGAAATATTTGTGCAAGGCATGTATATTGGATGATAAAATTGTGAATTATTTACACTATTTGTAAGAATTGGATTCTTTTTTGTTAGACTTTGTTATCCCAAGGATTAGGCACCGATCTGTGTTCTCTTAATTGTTTTTAGAATCGACACACCCATACAATCTTTTAATTTTTACTACTTAGGAGTAGTTTTAGTTTAGATTTTGGTCCCAATTGGTGAATTACTAGTGTTAAACCTAGAGGTATAGTTATATTACAGGGTGGATAGTATTTCGTTAGTCTATTTTCATTTGGATGCATCTACTTAGTTCACAATATTGAAAGTTAAGCCAATATAGATCTTTAGTATTACAAGTACACCCACCTGGGTCTAGTAGAGCTTGAAGAGTAGGAGATCCTTCAACATTTAGGTTGATATCTTATTCGTTGGCCACTAATCTGAAGATCTATAGGTTGAATTGAGTAAATTCATAGGAATTGTTTAGGCAATCAGTTGGAAACACTAATAGATTGGTGACTATGCTAGAAAACAATCAAATATTTGTTTAATTGTGTGTCCAATAGTTTGTCTTGGGTAGGAAGAGTTATGTTTGACCATCTATTGAAAGAATTTTTGAAATTTTTCACATAGTGAGTTAGTTATTTTTAAACAATTGTAAATTTCCATGTTGGGTGGTGACTCAAAGTAAATCTTTGATCTAGTTATTCATCACATTTGAAGGAGCTCATATGAATAATGAAAAGATTAAACATACTACAACACAAAGAAGCGTAAGGATTCTAAATTTTAAATTATCAAAGGATGCACAAGATTAAAATAAGGAAGTGGACTGAGGGAAGCATGTTGGCAATCTAGTAGGCCTAGTTGTAATGAACAAAAGGTGGACTGAAAAAAAAAAGTACTGTTAAATCCCTATCTACTTCTGATATTCTAAATAATAATGTTGAATTTTTATTTGATAGTGTAGAGGGTAGATTGCAGTTACCTAATTACCAAAAGGGGAAGGGGATTTTTGAACATTATTTTAGTGATTCACATACACCCATTTATGGGGTATAGCATACAAGTAGTGAGGATTCCTCTCCCAAAGAAAGTCCTTATTTCAATCAAGCTTTCCCAATGGCAAATAAGAATCCTTGTGAAACTAAAATTCCATTCTATATAAATCTCATTCAGGAAATGATTGCTAAGGAAAAGTTGAGTGAGAAAATTGAGAGAGTTAGGGTCTAAAGAGAATGTGGACAGAGGTATGATGAAATTTGAGTAGCTACTTAAAGTGTATCCAACCCTGTGAATGTTGTGTGATGAGGGCAAAACCCGAGGCACAGAAAAACACAACAAAGAGATGAAAAAGATCTATATTAAATTATTATCTAGAAACTATTTGAAATACATGTAATTACATATAAGAGGAATAAACCCTCATAGGCTACAAGTTAACAACTTACATATTTTTATGGAAAACCCTTACAATGCAATTTTCCAACCCATAAACTAAACTTCTAAAAACTCACATACAACAACTAATTCCCAAGTTTCATTATATGAGTCCTAAATAGCCTTTTTCACATTTGGAGCCAAAATTAAATTTTAGAATTTACCATTTGGTGGACAAACACCAAAAATTGAAATTGGAAATTTAAAAATTTAGCCAAATTTGAAAACTGGAAACATTCCAAAAATTGTCCAACTTCCGATAGCCATAACTTTTGATCCGGGAATCAGATTGATGTGTCGTTTGAAGCATCAAAAATATCTTTGAGTGGATAATTTTCTAAGAATCCTCTCTATCAATTCCTACCATTTTTGAGGCTATCTGAGACCATTTAATCCCTCAAATCTAAGTTGGAAGATTTTTTTTTCATTTTTCAGGAAACAAAAAATTCAATAAATTTCAAACCCTAAATAATTTTAACCTGATTCTTTTTCCAAAGTGCTTATTTCTCCTTTTAAAATATTCCCACAAAAATTAGGCTCCATCTTCCTTTAAATAAAAACTTTCTATTTTTTGCAGTTGGCTAGGAAAAGCATCTCGTCAATTTTGAAAGTTGGAATCTCTTGTTCATCCAAATGGGTATCTAGAAATGCAAAAAGATTTAAAATAAAACTAACTAAAAGGGAAATATTTTTGGGTGATGCAGGATTGCCCTTACACCACCAGATGCTCCCGCATCAGACTCCCGGGGTAGTTAGAAAAGTGAACCCATCACATCTCAGCTGGTTGAGGAAAACCCAAATGGTCAGCCTCTTCCTTGGACAATCATGAAGAATATTCAATGGGTCTTCCACTCCATTTCACCATGTATTCCTCATACTTCCTATTCCTGGTACTTCTTCCCACATAGCTATCCAGGATTGCTTCTATCTCCTCCTTTTTTGAAGTAGGTGTAGGAATTTTGTATTGTTCTATTGTTGGCTCCTCCTTTGTACCACCTTCAAGATATTTTGTTAAGTCTACAATGCTGAACATGGGGAAATACTAATTACTGCTGGAAACTCTACCTCATATGCATTTCCAGAATCATGCTTCTTCAAAATCTTGGAGGGGCCAAACTTCTTTATCTTTAGCTTATTTACATCCCCACTAAAAACTTTTATTTCTTCAAACAGACCATCACCTTGTCATCGATCTAGAACTCCTTATACCTCCTTTAATGATCTACCTTCACCTTATATTGCAAATTCATCTTTTTGATGTGATTCTTCACCTCCTCATTTATATTCTTGATATTCTCTGCAAAGTCTTTGGCTTTAGCACTTTTATGCTTCTACTGGTCCATCCTCCTCAATTCTAGAGAGGTCCTTGGACTGCCTCCATAAACAATTTTGCTCTAAATACCCTGGAGATTTATTGTTATTATATAGTTTTTGCTCTAGAGTTATTGAAGATATTATGCTTTCTTTTTTGAGATTATTGCATCTTAGTTTAGCTTTTTGCATATTTAGTTCAATTATGATTGCTTGAACTCATATAGCTTACTATTCATCCATCTAACATAATCTTGCATCCATTTAGCTTAATATCATGCTCATATAGATTAAATCCTTCATCTTGGTGTAGTCTAGTCACTAGTATTGCTTATACAAATCTGAGAGCAAGTCTATACTCACATCTTTTAGAAGCTTGCAGATACTTATTCCACTTTTTCACACACACATTTCTAGCACCCACCGTGGGGTAGAAGAATACATCTTTCGGCCCTAAAGACTAACTTTTTTCTTAATTTTTCCAGATTTTTTTTTTTGATTTTTTGTCTGTATAGTTACTGCAAATTATCATACAAGTTTTCCCACAGTGTCGAATGACAAACTACATGTGTCATGAGATATCATACGAATTATCATACGACAAGGTGAGAATCAGTGTATGGTATTCTGTGTTTTTGGGTTAAAAGAAGATTTCATTCTTCAAGTTTCTTATTCAATTTTCATCATACTAACACTAACCCTGGCTTGTTGTTCATCTATCTGAAGAATTTTCACAGCCTAATCAATTTTTTGTAGAACATTTGTCAAAGAATATGCTTGTCAAACAAAGACAACATGACTACTGATTCATTGTCTTTGCAGGTTGCCTGAGGAGATTCGAGTAAACATCATGTATTCTTTAAATTCATTTTTAGGCACCTAAATTGGTATCTGGTTAATGAACAAATATGTCTTTCATGTTTTAAGAAAATTCTGAGAGGTAGGAGAGTATTCTCTTTTCTACATAGACAATCAGAAATCCAGACCCTTGAGGCTTTTTCTAAGTTTCAGATATGTATATCTTTAGCGAGCCTGCCCTCCTGAGGAGCCTATAAGGCCAAAGCCATTAAGGCTGGTGAGAGGGGAACGACCCAAGTGGGAATGACTAAATGCCAAGTACTCCAACCCACTATAAAATAAACACCATTTGATGAAAATCAAGTTCCTCAGGAATAGCTCTCCTCTATACCTTCGGGTATTTTAAACCTTGGTTTTCAAGGTTGGGAGAACTCTTAATTGAGTTTATACCCCAACGCACTGAATAGATCTCTTACTAGTTCCAATTAATATTAGAAGCTACTTGGTTCACCCCCAAAAGGGGGGATAATATTTGTGCAAGAGAGATAGTAACTCTCCCAAGATACTTTTCATTTCGTTCCCCCATTAGCATTTGGAGTCGGCTAATTCAACATTGAGAATCCATTGCGTGAGACTAAGTGGTTGTATTTTGATTAGCTATTGGGTGTGTACCTGAGTCTACAAGAGAAGTTTTCTTCTCTCACCAATTTCTAAAGGGTTAGTGTGCTGTGATTGGAGTCATTATACATATTGCATGTTTACTGTGTTTTTATCCCTGAAACTAAAATTGAAATACCAAAAACTGGAGAAAACAATAAACAACTCAGTGATCAAAACTCTGTTCGTGTCAAAAACTAGTCCATCTCTGTCGTCAAAAACTTAGTCCATCTAAAAACTTTCCATTGTCAGTCATTGAAAACTTAGTCTATTAGAATTTTGTTTTTGTCCAACAAACTGTCGTATGAGTCTCCTAATTTATCGTCCTGCTACATACCTATTTTCGTACAAAACTTCATCAGTTCTTACAGTTTGTCGTTTGAGCCTCAATTTTGTGTGTATAAAATCCGATAATATGTCATCCTTCTTAGGGAAGTGTCATTTGACCCTTGATTCTGTGTCATACAAAAAATAATCACTTTCATCAGTTTGTCGTCTAAGGTATACCCACCTGTCGTGCCAAATTAGGCAGCAACTCGTACGAAATATTGTTTTCATCATCCTCTAGCTATCAAACTATTGTCTGGTTTTGTAAAACCTATCGTACGAATCTCTGATTCTTGTCAGTCTAGAATAGTCAAACTTTCCTAAAACAATCTACAGTGAGCATAAAACTAGTTATTATCATCCTGAGCATAAAACAATCAAAACAGTGTACTTTTGCCATTGTGTTGCATGATTTTGTCGCTCATCTTTCAACTAGTTCAATTAGCTTCTTATCAAACTTAAGTCACTTAGATTATGTCTTATACAGGATAGATCGTTCCTAAAACCAGACTGAGTCTTAGTCACTTCTCTCAAATAAAACTAGGTAACTTAGATGAACGTCTTACACAGGATAGATCATTCCTGAAACTAGACTAAATCTCAGTTGCTTTCTCAATCAAAATGTTAAATGAACAAACTAGCTCTAAATTTGATCTTGACTTCTGCATCACAAACAACTCTAGGTCACATTAGTCAATAAAAATGCCTACTCAAACCAGAAGTTCTCATAAGAAATCTGACCGAGGAAAAGGACAATCCTTTTCATATCAAGATAACCCATTTTACGTAAAGGACCCGCTCAATAATAAACTTTCATCATCCGATATGCCAGTTTTTTATCAACCTTTGTCTTCCACCATATTTGGAACAGAACAAGAAAGATGAGCTTCTAAATACAATGATGATCTTAGTATCCATGCTACCAATGGTGATTCCTCATCAAGTGAATCTGAAGCCTCTGAACCTCCAGAAATTGATATACAGAAATGTCAAGAGGATAAAGATTTCCAAAAAATGATGAAGGTTATCATGGCTAGAGAAAAAGAAGACTATTTTCTAGAACTATCAAAACAAGGTGCTAAAATTCCTACTGGTTATAACATTGAGATCCTCATCACTAAAGAGGAAGAGACACCCTTAGCAATGGTAAACAAACAATTACAAGTGTTACGAACTGAGATAACAAAACTGAAAAACAAGGATAAATCATCAAAACAATATTCTCTAGACATGATATGCCCATTTCCATTTGATAAGAACCTTTACATGCCTTTATTTCATGAGTGGAGATCTCAAAATTTGACAAATATGATGGCAACTTGGATCCTCAAGATCATGTTAGAGAATTTTGTGCTTTATGTATAGAGTTCATGCATGAACAAACATATCTCATGCACCTTTTCCCAAGAAGTTTAGGGGGACAAGCTATGGAATGGTTCTCAAGCCTACCTATGGGAATAAATTTTTTTGAAGAATTAATCCAGCTGTTTCTACAACAATACTCCTATAAAATTCATCACCCAGTCACTATGATAGAGCTTTGCAATACCAAATAGAAAATAGGAGAGCCCTTTCTCACTTTTCTCCAATGATGGAGAAAGATGTTCTCTAGATATTCACGACCTATTCCAGATTCTGAGAAGATGAATATCTTTGTCAACAACTTAATCCCTAAATTGAAATACAGTATCCAAATAAAAGCGTACCTTTCATTCAAAAAAATGGTAGATAGTGCCCTCATAATGAAAGATGTGCTTATATAGAAAGGAGATATCTCACTCTGGAAAGAAACACAACATGGTTCTAGTTCCAAAGAAAACAAAAAATATTGGAAACATGGCAAAGACAACAACATAAATGTTGTTAATGATGGAGTGGTACACACTGTTAAAGAAAAATCAAAATCCACGAAATTTAACTTGGCTAGTGGCAACAAGCACTCAAAGCAACTAAAACTGTAGCAGAAAATTCTTCGAAGAAAGTAAAGGAGTGGTTTAAAGAGAAACTTTGGCTTTTGAAACCTAAACGTGAATTCACTCCTCTAGAAGAATCATATGAATCCGCTTTTGAAACTTTATTGACAAATGATCTGATAACCTTACCAGACAATTCTAGGCCATATGATCTAGAAGTTAAACCAAAATGGTGGAGAGAAAATGAATACTATGAATATCATCAAAACAAAGGTCATAACACAAACAACTGCATGAATCTTAAGCATGAGATTCAAGATCTCATTAACGCTAGAAAAATTGTTGTTGGAAATCACACAACTAATGCTGATCACAAATATTTTAAAGATCCCTTACCTATTTATGAGCAAGGTGATTCCTCAAAGTCAAAAGGAGGTGCCAAAGTTAATTACACCTATACCAACAATGACAATATGGTTAACATCATTGAGTCTTCCCAAAATGAATATTGCAATGTGATTATAATCAAAGATAAACAAAATGAATCATAAAATGCAAATTCTATGACCCGCACACAAAAGAAAGTCACTCTCCAAGGATCTAATTCTTCAACTCCTACTCAAATGACATTAAACCTACCAAGTTCTTTGAACAGACAAACAAATACAACTATGGCTAAATCCAAACACCTGGCTTCATCATTCTCTCCTGGTTATAGCATTGTTGAACAACTGAAAAGAACAAATGCTCAAATCTCCATCTTTGAATTTCTCAAAATCTCTTCTACTCATTAAGAGATCCTGGACAAAGCATTGCTCACTACTAATGTCCTAAAAAATTTAGATATCAATCGGTTTCAATCTATGGTGGGTCACCTGACTTCGCCTCATTATATTACTTTCTCCGAAGAAGATGACAACTCGCTCAATCACCCACATAACCAACCATTTCACATTGAAGATATGATCAATAAACACCGAGTTAAATGTGTTTTGATAGATGAAGGCTTTGGGTTGAGTATTTGTACCTATAATCTGCTTATACAACTGGGCTTTTCTGAAAAATGTCATTGATCCGACCAAGAAAATAACAATCAAAGCTTATGATGAAGAAGAAAGAACCTCTAAAGGTCTAGTACTATTACCAATTAGGGTAGGACCTGTAGAAAGAGATGTTATTTTTTAGGTGCTTGATCTTCCTCTGTCATACAATAATCTACAGGGTAGGCCATGGATTCATGAAATGAAGGCAAATCCATCTACATATCATCAGTGCTTAAAATTTACTTATAATGGGGTTGAAGTCAATATTCCTACTGATACAAACTCCCCCTATAATGCATTGACAAAGAGTGTTGATACCTTTGTGCCTCATAATAGAGAAGCCTCTATAACTAAAAGTTCAGAAACCTTGATGAAGGACTTACAAAAGAAATTGAAAATCACAGATATTGGCATGGATGGATACAAGATAGAACCAGTCCTTTCACTAATCTCTCTTCCTCCATCACCAAGACAGTCAGGAAAACCATAAGAGGTTATGAAGCCACATAATTCCACTACAAATGTCATATATGACAGTCTCTTTGAACAATCATCTACTTCCCTTGCAGATGAAATAGAAGAGGATGCTATTCTCAAATGGCTTTTCAAAGAAGATAGTGAAAACAAAGAAGTAAGACATTGTGAGATTTGCCTGACACAATATGGTCCAGGATATAAAATGATTCAATGCATGGGATATTCAGGTACTGGTCCTCTAGGAAAAAATCAAGAAGGTATTATTGAACCTATTCATATACAAACTAAGTCTACAAATGACAAAGCTGGACTGGGATACAATCTAGGAAAGACATCAGACCACAAACATACTTCCCATCATCAGTCTAAGTGGAAGAAAAATATAATGCCTTCAACATCACAGGAAGTAAACACTCAATGGACTCAAGAAGAGTATGAAAAAGAACCAAAAAGAAATAGCAATCAAGAGAGAGGAAACAACTAATAATCAAGTTCCAATGGTATCAACTACAACATCACAAGGAGTAGAAATTCCAGAGGATATGAGATAAGAGGTAGAAAGAATTAGAGAATCGTTTGCACCATTGAAAATTCCAGTCACATATAGTGGTAGATAACAAGTAGACAATTCAAAAACTAACTCGAACGAGTATGAATGGGGTCTAGATCATCTCTTAGATACATCTAGTATAGAAAATCTAGAAGAGTCCAATGATATCATGGATGACACACAAGAGCTAATATGCTTAAAACTACAAACAAAGATAGAAGAAATCAGACTAAAAAGACAAGAAGACTATGAACAAAATCTGAAAAGAGGAAGGACACAAGAAAAATCTTCACCTACTATGTCTCCCTCTAATAGGATAGAACAAACTAGGTATGGAACTACACAAGAAGAATTGGAATCTATGGAAACAGAACTAGTCATTAGTCTAGAAGAAGCTGAATGGAGTAAATGACAGAGATGCATAAAACCATTAAGGTTATGTCAACAAGTATGTCAAATACAAGTGATAAATGAACCCAATCATGAAGGAACTTGCAACATTAAAGATGTAGGTGTTGAAACTATACATACATTTATTCAATCGCTTGAAGAAGAGTCAGAAACTTCATCTTATGACTCTGACTCCTCCATCATGAATGTCAGGAATTTGTCTACTAATCCTATTATTGTCAAACCATGATATGTAGTCCAGTCTGGCATAGAAAATGATGCTACGAACAGGTCTATTTGATTTGGTCAACTAAATATTAGCGTGCACTTCAATGATCATGTTGTAACTATTCCTGGTCGCAAGACATGTACACAAGGTAGTCTTCTAGAACTTGACTTGTCGGTGTGAAGTTATGATGATAATACTATCAACTCCCTCGAACCTATTCAAACTTTATCCTTGGTAGATCCTGAACTAATTGATAGTATTCTCTAAAACCAAACTATGAATGGACCTATCTTTATCAATGACTATATGTTAGCCTACTATCTTACTGTAATTGAACGAATGGACTCTTCCACCAGTGAGAAAAGTGAGAACATGACTGAAACATATATCAAGTATCTTAGTCATAAAAATCAAAAAAATAAAAATAAAAGATCTGATGGTGAAAACCATATTGTGGCAGTGTCAGAATAAAAAATATAGAAAATAAAGGACATACCTAAGGGTGAAAACCTCTCTGACATGCCTGAAGGTGAGATACTTGATATATTGCCAAGTCAGGTCCAGGAAAGGTCTTCTATATTGATTGAACCAACTTAGCTAGTAAATATTGGGAGTCAAGAGATACCACATATCATCCACTTAGCTCAATCATTATGAGTAGAAGAGTTAAAATTTTTAGCAATCTCTTTTTAGAAAAGAAGATCAATTTTGCATGGATGTACTCTGATATGCCAGACCTAGATCCTGATCTTATCATGCACCAGCTTTCTATTACATCAGGAGTTAAACTAATCAAGCAAAAAATCCATAAAATTCATCCTCATGTGGTACTACTAGTTAAGGCTAAGCTAGAAAAATTGCTAAAAGTTGGATTTATCAGAGCTATAGACTATGCAAAATGGATTTCAAACATAGTACCTGTATCAAACATAGACAAATCTATTAGGGTTTGCATAGACTTTAGGGATTTCAATAAAGCATGTCTGAAAGATGATTTTCCATTGCCTAACATTGATATAATAGTGGATATGACTGCTAGATATGAGATATACTCACTAATGTATGGATTCTCCAATTATAATCATATCAAAATAGCTCTTGGAGATCAAGAAAGGACATCTTTCACCTATGCATGGGGAACCTTTTACTAGAACCTCATGCCATTTGAACTAAAGAATGCAGGAGCAACCTACTAAAGAGCAGTAACAACTATCTTTCATGATATGATACATAATAATATGGAAGACTATGTTGATGACACTTTATTGAAGACTATGAAGAAATCCACACATATTCAAGAGCTAGGCCTCATACTAGATAGAATGGAAAAATTCAAGCTTTGGCTAAATCCTAAAAAGTGTGCATTTGGAGTGACATGAGGGAAATTACTTGGGTACAACATTGCAAAGAAAGGAATCGATTTTAATTCTGAGAAGGTCCAAGCTATAATGGAAATGCCACCTCCAAAGAATATCAGTCAAATGAGAAGTCTACAAGGATGTCTCGAGTCAATCAGACGCTTTATTTCTCAGCTAGCAGGTAAAGCTCAACCCTTCACAAAAGTATTAAGGAAAGGAGTAAAAAACAACTGGGATCAAGAATGTGAACAACACATTCAACAAATCAAAGAATACCTATCTAATCCACCAATACTGATGCCACCAATTCAAGGTAAACCATTGATTCTATACATACCAGCTACTGATTCATCACTGGGGGCACTTCTGGCACAACAAGATGAAAATAAAAAAGAGAGAGCTATATATTATATTAGCAAAACATTGGTGTCTTATGAAATTAACTACACTATAATATAAAAAACATGTTTGGCATTGGTCTTTGCATCACAAAAATTGAGACACTACATGTTAGCACATTCTATCAAGCTAGTAGCTAAGATTGATCCCCTCAAATATCTTCTCAACAAAGCAACACTTACCAGAAGATTGGCTAAATGGGTCATGGTTCTTATATAATTTGATATTGAATATGTAGAACACAAAGCCATCAAAGGATAGGTAATTGCAGACCAACTTGTTGAAGCTCCACTTGAAGACAGTCAACCTTTGCACATAGAATTCTTGGGTGAATCTATCATGCACCTTACTCAACAATCATGGAAAATTTTCTTCGATGGGTCTTTCACTCATCATGGTTCTCTTCAATCCCAAAGGCTTACAAGATTCTCTTCCCTTACACAAACAAAATTGTAGGGTATGAAGCTTTGGTAAACGAGATCAAGTTGGCTATTGAATGGAAGGTTCTAGAATTACACATCTATGGAGATTCCCAGTTAATTATCAATCAAATCAATGATACATATCAGACTCGAGATGAGAAAATGATGCCTTATAAGAGGATGGTTGATGATCTCAAGAAACATTTTACTTTTGTATCATTTCAATAGATCCCTAGATCAACAAATAGAGCAACAGATGCTATGGCCACCTTGGCATCTATACCAGAGTTACAAGAATCTAATTTTCACTTTGAATTCTTGGTGGAAGAGTTACATTACCCTGCCTATGATTCTCCTGAGTCCCAGATGGTCTATTCTCTTATTGGACATGACTCATCTTGCTACAACCATATTTACTCTTATCTATGAGACCAAATTATCCCAAAAAATCTTACCTGTAATGAGAAAAAGGAACCTAACCCGAAATGCTTCATGGTATGTCATCATCGCTAATGACCTATTTAAGCGAGGTTTGGATAGTACTTTGCTTAGGTGTCTTGAAACTGAAGAGTCCCAACATGCATTATCGAAAGTCCATGAAGGTATTTGTGGATCTCATTTGAATGGTTTAACTTTATCTTGAAAAATACTAAGGAATGGCTACAACTAGCCAGACACGGAGAAAGATGCTATAAAGTTTTCTAAAACTTGTGAGAAGTGTTAGTTACATGGGAATCTTATACATGCTTCAGCAAGGGATCTCATACCCTTCATTACACATTGGCCTTTTCATCAATGGGCATTTGATCTCATTGGCCAAATATATCTTGCATCATCTAACAAACACAAGTTTATCATAGCTACCACTAAGTACCTCACTAAGTGGGTAGAAGCAGTTCTGCTCATCAAAGCAACTAGTAAATAAGTAGCTCTATTCATCCTTAACTATATCATCTGCAAGTATGGGATGCCTTCATCCATTGTGACTGACAATGGAGGACAATTCAAGAATAAAGATCTAGATGAGCTCTGTGAAAAATTCAAAATTAAACAACACTGGTCGTCTATATATTACCCTCAAATAAATGAACAAGCCAAAGCATCTAACAAAAATCTATTGACTATCTTACACAAAATGAAAAACAAATCTAGGAGGGATTGGCATCTACAGCTCAATCCTGCACTATGGGCTTATAGAACAAGTATTAGAACACCTACTAAGGCTACACATTTTTCTTTAGTGTATGGATCCGAAGAAGTCTTACCTATTGAGGTGGAAATACCATCTTTGAGAGTTTCTTTGCAAGGTCTTGTTATTGATGAAGACTATAGAATATCTAGATTGCAAGAAATAGAATTACTAGATGAATGTCGGCAAGTGGCGCTTGATCATTTGAGAGTGTATCAAAAGAGAATGTCTAAAGGATATAACAAGAAGGTTCAACAACAAGAATTTGAGGTTGGTGACCTTGTTCTAAGAGAAAATCCTAAAAATCAATAGTTTTGAGACACCAAAGGGAAGTTTGAACCCAACTGGCTGGGTCTCTACATCATTACTGCAGTCTTTGGCTCTAGTGCCTATGAGCTCTCAACATCATAAGGAGAACAACTCTATGAACCAATCAACACCATCCACTTGAAAAAGTTCTTCACTTAGTATTCTCTGCTCCAGCAACCTGTATAGCTGAAAAAAGTCCTCAAAAAAAAAATCTTTGCCAAGTAGGTGAAAACCTAGAAAATAGGTGCCTCTTGTACTCAAGCGCTCCATCTATCAATGCAACATTGGCATTTCCCACTTTCTTGCATCTTTTATTTCACTTGTACATATATTTTAGTCACTTTTGTGACATTCTGGTTCTTTTAGAACCCTCATGGCTTGAAACTGATCAATGGCCTAGTCTTAGGGTAATTGACTTAGCATTTTACATGTCCTAAGTAGTATCAACCAAGTCATCATTCCATCAGTGATACCCGGTCGTCCAATCTGATTCAGTCACCTATCTCCTAACTATTGAAGAGTTTTATCACTGAGTAAACAAGCAAAACAACATTACAGAAAACAATCACTAAACAGTTTGAGATATGCATTAAATTTTCTTTGTGTGCTATCTTTTCTATTGATTTTTGAATATTATTCTCTCTGAGTAACTCGATGAAGTATATCTTGACTAAGAGGAGCAAGGATTGGGGGCATATTATTTTCTTTATTTTCTACTTGTAGGAATGATTCTGATGATTTGGAAACATCTAATCAGTTGGGTATCTGTGATAAGTGCCTTCACATTAAGGTGAAATCACCACACATACCTCGACTCCACTTATTTGTATGCTATAGGGAGGTTGGCATTATTTCTTTGTCTATTTTGAAGGAATTTCTTTAAATGTGCAATCCAGATGCATGCGTAATCTGTCCAAGGATATGAACAAAAAAAGGGTCATTGCGGACAAGATAATTAATACTGCACATGAAAAGAAAGGACCTTTATTCTGCCTACTTTGTTTGTAAATGCTCAGTGATGAAACTTACGCATTTCAAATCCAGTGACTAGGTTTAGGTTGCATTCATTCTACATTTTATGCATTTCGAGTGATTTATGCATGACAACAATGATCTCTTTATCTTCTGAATGAGAGTTTGAAGTATCATCATTTCTTGGCTTAGTGGTCTCATTTTCATCATTTCTCTGATCGAGTAATTGTGTATTAAGATGTTAGCTACATACATACACATCTTATATAAATCCATACATGTCATTATACACATTCATTTACATTCACATTATTGCATAGATTTTTTTTTTGCATTACTAGCTACTTATTTTCATCATTTATTTGCATATGAAAAGAAACAAATAAAAAAACATCCATATTCATCTACATTACATACATCCATACCAAACAAATATGCAAACATATAGAATAAAGCATTTTAAAAAAACATCTCATAATCAATCAACACAAGTACGATGAAATCAAACCAAGATCTCGTATATATATATCATCATTAAAGTCTCAGGGTACAAATGATATCAACTATCATCTACAATCTCCCATTGGAGAAAGAATCATATAGGCTACAAAAGATGGGGTATATAAAAAAATCTAAGAGCTACAAAAATCTAGCTCTTTGCCTCTCCATCATCGCCAAGTGGTGGAGGAGGTGGAGCCTGCTGACCAACATCTTGTCTAGGTGCCCGAGCTCCCTCAGATCGAGCCATATACTGAGAATATGGAGCAACCTACTGCACTACAGAAACTGCTATGCTCTATGTCATAACATAATAATCTGCTCGGCCATTTGATGTTAAACCTTCTGCTGAAGAGCGTCTCACTCTATCCTGACCTTAGCTAGTTGTTGGTCTCGCTCTTCCCTGACCACGACCAACTATCGGTCTCACTCTACTCTGAGCTCCATGAGCTATCGATCTTTCTTTGCAAACTATGTTTGAGCCACTATCAACTGTGACTGCAGACCTGCTA
Source organism: Cryptomeria japonica (assembly GCF_030272615.1). Taxonomy (NCBI): domain Eukaryota; kingdom Viridiplantae; phylum Streptophyta; class Pinopsida; order Cupressales; family Cupressaceae; genus Cryptomeria; species Cryptomeria japonica. The sequence continues at coordinate 470,093,647 of NC_081409.1, read as the reverse complement.
ATCTTGATCTCATAGATCGTGCAGTATCAGCTACCCCCTTCTCCCTCATAGGCTCTCCACCTCCATCTCCACCTCCATCTCCACAGCACCCATCCCTCCTCTGTCATACCTATCTAGGAGCTTCTTTCTCCTCTTCTCCTCTACCCTTTGTTATCCTAGCACAACTCATCCTCACACCAACATCTCCAAGGGATCCACCCTCTCCTCTTTGTTGTTGTCCGTCACAAGCTGGTACCCTGTTGCTGCTCGCATTAGGATCACCACCTGCCCACTTAGGAGCCTCTACTCTCTGTCCCTGTCCCTATCCCTGTCCCTGTGCTTGTCCCTATACCTATGCAGGGGCATCATCCTTAGCCTCCTCTTTGAGAGGTGCCTACTCAGTTAGATCTGTAAATCTAGGGAACGAGTGCTGCTAGACCCAATCCCTGTACTGGGGCAATACCCTCGCATCTGCAATGTCATCCAGGTAGTCCCACCAAAGTCATTGTAACCCTGTTAGCTCCTACATGCTCAATGCATAGGACAACCTAGGGGCCCATCCTTGTCTCTCCTCATCTACATAACGAGCATAGGTGGTAAACTCTTGTGAAATCCCCTGAGGCCTACCATACTGCCTCATGACCCTAGATACAACAAAATGCTCAATAACCATCATAGATCTACTGATAAGGGGATGAGTCATGAACATATCTCTCCACATAGACCTCTAGTTGTCTTACAACTCAAGACCCCTATATGGTCTCCATACAACAATGATCAGATCATCAAGTTGTCATCGCTAATACTTTGTCTTGCCTAGATGGGGCTGAGTAATGTATCCAAGAAATCTATAAACTATGGGCTGATGTGGATCTCTGGCATCATCCACAATAGGTATGCAAACTAGGATATGCTCCCAGGCCCATATCTATAAAATCAAGACCCCTATTGCCATGCTCTTCCCCTCCCTGTAGACAACCTCATGCATATTATGATACATGTGGGCTAATAGAAAAAGACCCCATCCTAATCTCTCAAGATAATCCAAAAGTCTCTCCAGCATCCTAGCTCAACCACATAAGAAACCTTGTTGTCCTCTATCTAGCATAATGAAGCAACCAATGAATCCTACCAAGACACATGCCAAGGAAAACTACTCACTATACCTAGCCATCATATCATCCCAACTGATAGCCTGCATAAGGATGTCCTGATCATGAAAAATGCATCTCAAGGCTAATATACCAAGACGTTGTGCAGAATTGTAATCAACCTTATCCCTAGCAAATGGAATCCTCGATATCCTATAAACATCCTCTCAAGTGATGGTTATCTCCCCAACTAGTAAATGGAAGGTGTTCTGCTTAGAATGAAATCTCTCAACCAGTGCAGTAAGCATCTTGTGATTCACATGGATATCAGGCATCTGTAAAAGATGGGTAAATCCGTACAAGTCAATATGTGCTCTGTCAATATCGAATAACTCATGAACTAGCCTCTTTTTAGGAGGATATACACACCAAAAAAGGACATGTGGCAATCGAACCTACAAGAATCAAACAATAGAGCATCAGAAAATTATCCAAATTATGCTACAAATCAACTTAAACATCACTCAAATCCAAATACATCAATTGAAAAGTCAAATTTTTATGTTTGGACCCTAAAAAATGCTCACTATTTTTCATACGACATTTCACAATATAAGCAAAAACTCATACGAGTTAGGAATTCACCTAGCACGACAAAAGACTCCCATACGATAAACTACATGCACTCGCATGATAAAATTGTCTTTTAAGCAAACTTTCATATGATATATGGGGAGTTCCTAGATGATAAATCTAACGGCCTAAAATGATGAAACGAAAAAAGATAGTTTGTCGTACGAGACATAGTATCATCTCACATGACAAAATGACATTGACTGGTTTTTCACGCCATAAAAAGAAAAAAAATTCAACAAAAAAATCAAAATTGATGAAATAAAAAGGCATAAGATTAGTCTCTTACCACTGGCTCATAATTCCACAGTTGATTTTGATGTCTTTGGCACTCAAATCAGTGCTCCTGGATCAGAATGACCATTTTTCTTCGCAGAAGGATTTTTGAATTTCAAACTTGGGAGGTTAAAATGAATTGAAAATGACACTTGGACCCCTTATATAGCCAGAAACCTAATTTTTCAACTTGCTCCGATGGACATGAAAATTTTACCCTTAGATAATTTTCCCATCCTGATTCCATTTTTGGGATCGAAATTGAAATCCGAGATCATTCTTCTAGTCAGTTTGTCACAACTTGAACCACTTAGTGCTCTCCTCAATTGCTCAATTCTTTTCTTCAATTTGCACTCCATTTCTCCTCAATCATTGCTAAATCTTCAATTGATCATTTGAATCATTTTTCATTCTCAAATAATTATCATCACCAACAATTGCTTAAAATCATGTACCCTCACTATCTTTCAATTTTGCTCCCGAGGGGGCATACTCATGACCTTATGACCTTACATCTTCAATGTTGAGAAAATTTTCAAATCTTCATCAAAGTCGAGCTAAAATATTTTCAACTAAAGAAAAGAAAACAAAACCTTATCACATCTTATCTTTATTGCTCCATATCAAGTTGAGATCTCTTGGTTATCTGAATTGAATCAATCGCTAGGGGCATATCAGTTTCATTGCTTCAAATCAAGCTAATATTTGTCTTCATCTGAATCAGTCTCTTAACGTTAATCAGTTTCATCGCTTTTTCATCAAGCTGATTATTCATTTAAACTCAATCAAAAGTTTAAAGAGTATCTTTGATCACACACTCAATCTAAGCAGGTGTTTAGTTTTATCACATTAAATCAAGCTGGACAGTTTATCTTCGCTCATCATATCTTGATCTATCAAGTTCACAATCTATTTTATCTTCGCTCATTACGTCTAGTTCAATCAAGTTTTAGATCAGTAAGATCCGCTTCTTGATCAATCAAGTTCAAGTTCGGTATCTTTTCTCTTCATCGGTCCTAGTTTAATCAAGTTTGGGATCGGTTTCACTTTAATCAACTTTGTTCAGCTTCATCGCTTCAAATCAAGCTAAACACCTTGCTCTTCATCTGGTTCATGATCAATCAAGTTCAGAACTGGTATCTCCTAGACATCAACTATTCTTTGAACCAATGCATTGCTCTCACATTAATTCAAAGAGGGGTAAATGTAATACCCTAAAAATGGTCACCTAAACCATGGACCCCTAATTTCGACAACATCACCAAGATCCTAACCAAAGGCAATTAAATCAACTTTGAGCACACAATTAATTAATTCTTCAATCATTAAATGTCACATGGCAAGTGAATTGTTCTATATAATTTGAATATTTATTTAATTAATTAATTCGTTCCAAGAAAATCATTTTGATCAATTATCCTATTTAATTTATTAAATATCCTAGCATATTTAATTAATTAATAAATTTTCCATTAATCATAAAAAGGAATTAATTTATTACAAAAGAGGAATTAATCACAAAGAAAGAATTAAATTGAAAATAAAATAAAATAATTGAATTGAGAGAGAAATCAAACTTGAGATATTATTTCTTCTTCTAAATTGAGAACTTGAAATCAGAAAAGAAATTAAATGAATTGAATCATTTTCTAATATTGGAACTCAAAGCTTCTGAGAAAAGAAGTTCAGTTGCATTGAAAAGACTTTTTCTTGAATAAATCAAAGAAATGTGCATGGAATCACTTATTTTCATCTCAAGTGCATGGAATTAATTGAATTTTATCTCCAATGCAAACTCAAACTTATAATTTGAATGCATTTCAATCAAGCTATAATTGGAATCTATCTAGGTTAACTGAATCTGATTTCTCAATTATTTCAATTATCCTAAATTGTGCTTTTTATTGAATTATCTCAACTGCTCATTGCTAATTGATCTTGACCGTTGGTCTCTCTTTTGGATTGCTATAAATTCAGCCTTCATCTCTCATTCAAAACACCCTGGAGATTTATTGTTATTATACAGTTTTTTCTCTAGAGTCATTGAAGATATTGTGCTTGCTTTTTTGAGATTATTGCATCTTAGTTTAGCTTTTTGCATATTTAGTTCAATTATGATTTCTTTAATTTATATAGCTTACTATCCATCCATCTAGCATAATCTTGCATCCATTTAGCTTAATATCATGCTCATATAGATTAAATCTTTCATCTTGGTGTAGTCTAGTCACTGGTATTACATATACAAATCTGAGAGAAAGTCTATACTTGCAACTTTTAGAAGCTTACAGATACTTATTCCACTTTTTCACACACACACAAGGTCCTCCAAAAGTATCCAACAAATTTGGTATCATGATCTGAAACAATACTCTTTGGAAAACCATGTAGTCTTACCACCTCTCTAAAGAACAAATCAACAATGTGGATAACATCATGGGTCTTTTGGCATGGGATGAAATGTGCCATCTTCAAAAACCTATCAACCACCACAAACATTGAATCATTCCCTCTCTATATCCTTGGAAAACCAAGAAAAAAATCCATTCTTATATCCTCCCATGGCCTCTCTAGTACAGGTAATGGCTGATATAGCCTTGTATTCTGGCTCACTGCTTTTGCCATCTGGCACACTCTGCAACTCAACACAAATTTCTTCACATCCTATGATAACTGAGGCCAATAATAATGTTCACTAATGATGGCAATGGTCTTATCCTAACCAAAGTGTCATGCCATTCCTCTATTGTGCTTCTCTTTGATCAAATTCTCCCTCATGGAGCTCTTAGGAATACACAACTGGATTCCCTTAAATAACATATCATCTTGGATTATGAAATCCAACCATTTGGTCTTATCCAAAGTAACAGCCTTGCAAGCTTTCCAAGACACTACAAAATCAGGATCCTTAGGATCTAATGTCTTTAGTTCATTGAACCCAACCACTTCAAACTGCATCTCTCTCAACAAAATTTGCCTCCTACTTAAGGCATCTTCAACTTTGTTAGACCTCCCACTCCTATGCTTCAAGACAAAGTGTAACTCTACAAAAACTCCACCCATTTCAAATGTCTTTGATTCAATTTTCCCTGACTATTCAGGTACTACAATTCTTGATGATCAGTATACAAAACAAATTTCTTTGGCAACAAATAATACCTCCATTTCTTCAATGCCTGAACTATCGCATAAAAAACTTGATCATAAACATAATATTTCTTCTTTGTATCATTTATATTTTCACTAAAATATGCAATGGGCCTACCTTCCTGGCTCAACACATCTCCAATAGCACTACCACTGGCATCACAATCCACTTGGAACACCTTATTAAAATCTGGAAGGGCTAAAATGAGTTTCTCTATCACCTTCTTCAATATATCAAAACTCTTTGCTGATCCCATACTCCACTTGAACTCTTTCCTATCCCCTTTCATTGTTTCAGTTAGGGGTGCATAAATACTACTGAAGTTTCTAATGAACTTTCTGTAAAAACTGGCCAAACCATGAAAAGATCTCACCTCAGTAGCAGTCCTTGGGGTAGGCCATTCCAGAATAGCCTTCACCTTCTCTAGGTCCATTTTTAGACCTTTTGCTAAGACAACAAACCCCAAGTACACTAACTCCTTCACAAAACTACACTTCTTCAAATTAATCAACAATTTCTCCTCTCTCAACTTCTCAAAAACTCTATGAATATGTATCAAATTCTCCTCCAATGTCTTGCTGAAAATCAAAATATCATCTAAATAGACAATGACAAACTTGCCCATAAATTCTTTCAATACCTTATTCATGAGCCACATGAATGTGCTCGGTGCATTGGTTAGCCCAAAATGCATGACTAACCACTCATACAAGCCTTCTTTAGTTTCAAAGATAGTCTTCCACTCATCCCCCTCTCCAATCCAAATCTAGTGATATCCACTCTTTAGATCAATCTTTGTGAAGTACTCTTCTCCACCCAAGCAATCATGTTATGCCCTGCATTATAACACACCCCAACTTTTTGCTTCCCAAGCTAGGGTGCCCCTTCTTCTTTGCCTTGTTTTCATCATGTTTTCTTTTTGTTCGCACTTTGGAACCCTCGGTTCCCAAGATCCTGAAGTGCATTTTGTTCTTTCTATTTCTTCTGCTTTGTTTGACTTTGGAGTTTCAAGATTTTGGAACCTTGAAGTCTTTGTTGTTTTCCACTTTGACACTTTGGAACTTCGAGATCCCAGAATCCCTAAGTGTCCCTTCTTTGGTTTCTCTTTGACTTCAAAACTCTAGATCCCTGGAGTCTTGAAGTCTTGTGTTTTCTTCTTGGAGCCCTGGGATCCCAGAATTCCAAAATCCTAGGTTCTCTCTTTGTTTTGTTTTGTTTGTTCCCTTCTTCAGAGTTTCGAAACTTCAAAGTTTTGAGGTCGTTCTTTTTTTGATGTCTAGAACCTTGGGATCCCATAAACCCAAAGTTGTTTGTGTGCCTCAGAGTCTCATGTTGTCATATGTTCATTGCTCATCTTTGGTTGTCTTGCACGTATTTTGTTTTTTGTGTTGTTGCATTTTGTTGCTTGTGCATCTTCATTTTCACATTGTGTCTTCTTGTTGGTCATTGTCATCATCTTGTTGTTGCTTGTTCATGTTTTCGCTCATTGTCACTTTGTTGTCATTTGCCTGGTTGGTCGTGGTTAGCATAGAGTTTAAAAGATCGTCAAAAATAAATTAAAAAATTTTAAAACCCCAAAAGCCCTAAAAAGTGAAAAACACAAAATCCCTACAAATCATAAAATGCCAAAAATTCAAATAAAATTGAAAAATTTGAAAGAAATTTATTTTTTTTTTGAAAAATCCTTAAAAATGCAAAAAAAAGTAATAACATTGAGAACTAAATAAATTTAAATATGGATTTATAAAGTTTATTAAATTTAAGACTAAATATTAAAATTATTTAAAACTCACATTAATATTTTAAAAAATGTTTTCAATTTAAACATTTTGAAATATTAATATAAGTTTGATATATATTTTAATATTTAAAGTTAAGTTTAACAAATTTTTAAATTAAACTACGTTAAAAGATTAATTATAATTTCATAATTTAAATTAGTCTTCTATGAGAATCCAAATTTTATTTAAATTCAATTTGGATTTTAGAGCATTAAAGATTAGATAAATTTAAATTTGAATTCTAAAATTAGAGTCAATAATAGTGTTAATTCTAAATAAATAATGGGAGCTTTGGAGTCTGAGACCCTGAAGCCCTCAAGAAGACAAGATTTGGGCTAATAAGGCTCCAAAAGATACAAACCATGAAAACCAGAACATGGCAAATTTCCAAATTGTGAAAGCCCTCAATCCCGAAATCCGGAGGACGAAGCTATGAAGTAAACTACCCTGGAGTTCTAGGGTGTTGAGTGATACGAACGTAGAAAGAGCAGTGAATCTTCGGGATTTTAGAGTGGCAAAAGATGCATGTGATGAGAAACAATGCAAAAGGGTCGCCTTGAAAGATATAAACCTATAAGGGCTTGAATTAGGGCAAAGAGGAATAGATAACAACACACAACAATACCAGAGGCTGACTCAATTGTGTAGACCAAAAATCAGCCAAAGGCATCCATGGAGCAATGAAAATATGCACCCCAAAGTTTTAGGAATGTAAACAAAACAATGATAATCTTTCACAAAGTCGTACATTGGAAATATCGCAAAGAAGAAAGATCCATCATGAAGAAAGAGTTGCATAGTGAAAAGAAGAAGAAGAAATTATTTTAACATCCATGAGACTAAGTATAGCATATGGAAAACAACTCACATCAAACAGATATGAAATTAATGACTTTTCAATGTGAAGCAATAAGTAGAGTCAGCGAGTTAGGGCACAAGATCAATGCTATGGCATCAAAGTGAGTAAGAAACTCACACTTGGTCAAGTATATAGATGCACAAATGTGTTGGAATGAGTATTGGTGGAATATGGTGCAAAGAGAGTTGAGTAGTACTAAGCAAATTTGCACCAATGAGACAAGAACCAGCACATTAGGGTATTCCAATATCGAAACACATGTTGCAAATTAGGGTGATAAGAACAATAGAAATAAATACATGACAAATTCAAGGGTCAAAAGAAGAAAGAAATCTAGTAAAATATATTAAAGCAATCCATGGAAAGTCACGAATTTACATAGGATGCTTGATTTTCAAAGCTTTCAATTTTTCAACTTTCCATGTTCAAGGCTTTTAAGTGTTTGAATGTTATTTGTTTTTATTCATTTTCTTTGAAATATTTTAAAATGTGATGGCTTTTGTTCTAGCAAAAGGTCAATTAAAATAAAATGGATTTAAACCCCCTATTTAGATTAAAAATATCTATTGATTTAAATCCATTTCCCTTCTAGATGAAAATTAATTGTGTTTTATTTTTTCCTTTGCAGGGAAAGTGGAAGATGGGGGCCACCATGACAAATTGAATAATAATGAAGGGATTATTTCTTTATTGAATTTTAATTAATTTTAAATTTTAATAGTTTTATTATAATAATTTAAATCCTTTTGTAATATTCTTTTTTAATTTAAGAGATTTAAATTGTTAAATTCACAATGAAATTAGCTTTTTTATATATTAAATTATGAATTTATAAAATAGATTGGCACATTTTAGGAAATAAATTGATTACAATTATCTTAATGTGCAGATCCAAAATGCATTCAAAAGTGAACAAAAAGTAAAACTAGGAGTCAAGTTGGAGTCAAAATTGAATATTAGCAAGACTAGAGGTGCAAGGTGTTGTCCAACTGGAGCAGACTCAGTGTCACAATTGGGAAGCTGTTGTTTCAAAGATTGGTCAGCATTGTCAACTAAAGCTCATTTTGGAGTTTTAAGGGGGATATTCATTTGATTTGTACTGCTTGCATGCACAAATTGAGGCTTTGATCCGTTGTTTCAAAAAGGGGATTTTCTAGAAAATTGTTATAAAATGGAGTTGATTGCTCATTGTAAAAGGGTTAGACACCCTAAAATTAGAATCTTCAAAACTAGGAGTTTAGAATTAGAGATAGTTTAGAATTGGAAAAACTCTAGAAGTTGGTTGAAGGTCATTCTAGATCTTTTTCCATTATATTTTTTTCATCTTAGTGTAGCTAGGAGCAATTTGGTATAAACAAAAATCAAACATTCAATGTGACAGATCTATTGAATAGTTGTCCTCATTCATAGGCGAATATATGAACTTAGTTTTATTTCTTGTTTACTTCAATTGTTTTCCTTCATATGATGCATGTTTGGTATCCATTTTATTCAACTCAACTTCCTGAATCTAGAGAGAGCTATGTTTCCATTGCTTCAATCTGTGCATGTTTATGGTGATTGATGTTAATGTTAATGTGGTTTAGTATTTTTTCATCAAATCTAGCTTCATTAATATGTTAAATTAACAATTTGCATGTTATCGTATGAATGTTCCAATGTCCTCCAAATTTAGTTGATATTATTAAATTGAAAGTGTGTTGAATGTTCATTATCTTCTTGCATTTTGTTTCTCTTTTTCATCGGTTAGTTTAGTTTTAGTTTTGTTTTCTAACTTATGCAAATAAATAAGAAAGTTTATAATTAGTATGCCCCTTAACAAATACAACTACGTCAGACACCAAGTTACCCAACACTGTCATAACCCAACTACAAAGATCTTGGGGTTATTAATCTTTCAAGGTTGATTGCTTTTTTAGGAGAGGTGGTATGTGCATTCATGTTCTGCCTACCTATTGATTTTTATCTTATTTATGGCCCTAGAGTCTATACACATCTTGCATTCTCCATTCTTCTTTGGTGCTAGTACTATCTAAGATCAATTCTTTTCTCAATAACTCTTGAACCTACTAGTTCAACTATTCATTTTCAGCTAGAGTCATTCTATGGGCTACCTTATTTGGCAAACTGGCTCTAGGGATCAAGTCAATCTAATGACTGATCTTCCTCACAGGTGGTAAACCCTCAAGTACATTAATAGACATGATGTCATGAAACTCACTCAACAAACTAGAAACTTCCATAGGCACCTCTTTGCTATCTTCTTTATCCACTCTAGGAATTAAAACAAAACACATAGGTTCATGTTTCATGCCTTCCATCTATTAAAAATATTTTGGCATTACTACATACCTTTTTCGCCACCTCCTTCAAGGGCTTCAACTTATGGCTAACTCCATCCTTTGTTAGGGTATAAGTGTTAGCATAGCCATGATGAACAACGCGCCTATCAAACTTCCATGGCCTCCTTAACAACATGTGACATGAATCCATGGGTATGATTCCATACAGTACGTCATCATGGTAACTACCAATCTTAAATCTTACCAAACATTGCTCATTGACTAGAACTTGGTGGTCATTTTGCAACCAAGCTATTCGATACGGCTGTGGATGTCTTTCTCTCTTTAGCTTCAACTTTGTAACCATCTCTTCGGACACTAGATTATCAATGATTCCACTATCAATGGTCACATCACCACACTCATTTTCATCTTTGCATCTAGTGTGAAACAAACTCTTCTTTTGATCTAGTTCTTTCTCCTCATTCATTAGGGTTTTGTTGATAATTAGGGCCTCTCCTATTTCATCATCATAAAAATGTTTAGACTGAGATTCTTCGTCTGCATGTGCCACCCGTGCATGGCCTTCATTCCTTCCATATGTCCTTCCTGTTAGGGTTCCCACATATACTGAAGGGGGGGGGGGGTGAATCAGTATCTGACCAGTAATGTAATTTTCTTAAAACTGAATATGCAGAACATAAAGTAACAGTATACCGGCGTGCAAGAATTAATGTAAATAACATAATCAAAAACATCCACATGAAAATAACACCATAACACAAGATGTTTAACGAGGAAACCTGGTGTGGGAAAAACCTCGGTGGGATTTGTGAACCACAATATTCACTTACTGGCCAATAAGAGAATATTACTTACAATAGGGGCTTGCACATGTAGGAAGGCCAACTGCCTAGAGCACACTGCTCAATAAGAAGTCACACTGACTTACAATGAGGATTATGCAAATCCAATGATCTGTACTGCTTTACAATAGCATCTTCAATGCCAAATTCAGTACCGGTTCTTGCTCTGTTCTTTACTTATACCCTTGACCTACAATTCACACATTAGGTCTGCCTTATAATTTATTATCCTTCCTATCCATATCCTACAAATGACTACAATGATCTCTTTTATATACAAGAGTCATTTTACAATTTGCCAAGTCAGCTTACAATAATAAACAAAATAATACATATCAAAAATCCTGTCAGCCTCTGTGTCGGTATACATATTTCCTTCTGTGCCGGTGTACATCTTCTGTGTTGGTGCCAGTGTAGATTGATCTTGTTGTTGCCGGTGCATTGTCTTGTTTGAATAATGCTTTGCTAGTATAATGTCTTGCCGGTGCCATAGGATTGCAAGGTTTCCTATGTAATGCTTTGCCGGTATAATGTCTTGCCAGTGCCATAGGATTGCAAGGTTGCCTGTGTAATGCTTTGCCAGTATAATGTCTTGCTAGTGCCATAGGATTGCAAGGTTGCCATCAATGACAAAACCTTCAATCACACACAATGTCTCATTGGAGTGTCCATATGCCAACACTTCCTTGGTGTTGTGTAAATTCATAGGCTCTATTCCCTTCTTCTCCATGCTAGAAACAGGTTCCTCTAAAACCTTCTCTCCTAGACCCTTGTCCAGGCCTTCATCTTCCTTGTTGTTCACCATTATTTTGATCATGGGAGCGATAAAAATTATCACCCTTTTGATTTTGGTTGGTACCCGCATCATCATTTTTCTTATGATTTTTATTCCATTTCCAAAGGATCTTCCACCACCTCTGCCACCCTGGTCTTTCCCTTTTTGCTTGCTTTCAAATCTTTTATTTAGTTTCTCCTCCACTTTCAATGCAAATTTATACTTCCTCAATATTGGCCATTCTGACCAAACTCCAGTCCTCTTGAATACTTGGTCATAACCCATTAAGATAACATGGGTGACTTTCTCCTTGTTAGCCTCTGCATGGCCTATTCTTATAATTATCTTGTAAAATTATTCTATATACTCCTTAATAGACTTGCTTCAACCCTTGCAACCTCTTCAATAGATCCAACTCATAGTCCATTGAAATGAATTGTTTTTTCAGCTTCTCAACCATTCGATCCCATCTGGTAATTTCCCCCTTTCCTCTCCAATTTATTTCTAGCTGGACCTCTTTCCACCAGATATTTTCATGACCTTTCAGCTTTGTTTTCATAAACTTGACCCGATCTAGGTCCTCTATCTCATATTCAAAATACTCCTCCAACTCATTTATCCAATTGATCAACTCTTCTGGGTTCATATTTTTGGAAAAATTAGAGACTTCAATTTTGGGTCTCTTCACAATCTAGGAAATGGCCTTCAACAATCGACCCTAATCTTGACCTATTGCTTCTTCTACATCTTCTTTAGATGTATTTTTGTTGGTAAACAGATTTGTCACCACGATTTCATCTTCAAAATTGACCCTGTTTGCCCAATGGGTAGTGCCAACCGTTCCAATGGTTGGAGAGATTATGGTGAAGCCACAATCTTCCTTTGTGTTTGAGAGGGGTGATAGTCCTACAAAATGACAACAAAAAATTTGATGTTCTCGTGAAAAATTTGGTCATTTTAAATTAATTGTGCTCTTAGTTATTTCCATCAAGCTTAGGGTTTAGGGTTTATGCATTTTTTATTAAGTCTTGTTGTTAAACCCTTAAATTTGTTCTAATTCTACATTACCTTTTTCACTTAGGTTTGAGGGTTATTTTATCATTGAAGGGGCCATGTCTTTCCCCTAGGTATTAATTTGCTTGGATGACCCTTTTTTATTTTCCTAAGTCAGGCACATTTTATTCTATCTACCTAGTGGTCAAGTCCTCTTTATCTCCCAATGTTATGTCTATCCTATCATCCTAGGTGGCTCCCCTTTTAATATTTTATTGGTGAGAATTTTAATTTTTCCTAAGTTTGAGCCTTATTATTTATGCTGATATCTAACTACTAAAGATCAAGCTACTAAAAACTTTTCAATTTGCACATGCATTAAATGGACGATGATGTTTTAATCACAATAAAAAGGGTGTATGATGGTTAAGCAGGTAAGGTTGGCGGTCGGGTGGTAGGAGGATAAAGTTTGAGTAGATCTGATAGTTCTCAGAACCCCATGGTTGAAGATACAAGGAGGATAATCATCGCAGCATCATGAGATGATTCCACATGTCCAAGGCAGTCTGAGGTAATCCGATGGTGGGACCGATTAACCGCGATGAGATGGCGGTGAGATGGCAGGGAGCTGGATGTGCTACGTCATACCTTTTGATGAGCCCACTTTCCACATATGATAGTCAATGTCAGATTGACCAATGTGGTTTGTGCGATCTCCCAGCGCGGAAATGATCAATGGTTGAGATTCAAATTTTATTCAAATGTAAAATGGAGTCATTTCTACACTCGCACGAGTAGTAATGGCGGATAGGATGGTGACTCTTCATTCTAAAAAATAATTAAATGCATTTTTTGAGTTATTTTGAATCACCAAAGCATTCAAAAGAGATCAAAGAGCGATCCTAGAGCCAAGGGAGATTTCAATGACTTCTTGTAGTACAAAATTGGGGTTTTCTGGTGTAATTAAAGTAATAAGTTCATCTAGGCTTTTTCATCTGTTTTAAAGCAATTAAAGCTGTGAATTGCATGAAAATCATAGGGAAAGAGTTATAAATTGTTCTAGGGTTAGAGGTTAGATAGAGAAAGGTGAAAATTTTCCTAAATTGTTGTTGCATTTTAAATTTCATGCTATCCCTAGTCTTTTCCTTCCCAATTCAAAAAACTATACTAGAAACCCTAGTTTAAGAGATGGCACCTCAGAGAAATCATTTGGGACAGACAAAATACTTGAAGAAAAATCTTTATGATTATTTCCTGGACCAATTGAATCCCTCAACAAATGACAATTACCAGGGGTAGACTTTTGCACATGGACAAACACTAGGGGAGGGTTTAGCTGACAAAGCCTGCAAGATATCAGATGCAAAGGTGTTGATGTCAGGGCTAAATATGTTCAGGCTATGGTTTGGTCAAAGGAATTTACCAACCCCACTTTCATAGGCATGGTAGTATGACTTGGGTAAATTGGTGGTGCCTAATGTATTCATGAATGTTGACCTACTCAGATTAGTTGCAGATAGATATGACCCTATTCTAAGGGTCATAAGAGGAAATGAGGGAGAAGTTTTGTTGTCTATCACAAGAGAGGAATTTCAAAAGGTTTTTTATTTATATGAGTCCCTTGCTCTCCTAAAACCCATTGATTTGGAGAAATTGAAGAAGTATGAAAAGACAAGGTATATGATCAGAGAAATATTTCTCCCATCCCACTTGGCTAAGGCAACAAACACTCAATATTATATTGGCCCAAGCGTTGAAGAGACTTTTCCAATTGGTTCTTTTGCATATTATTTCAGGGCTACATTCTTTACACTGTGTTAGATTTTAGGTCTCCACCCAGGCACAGTAATCCCAAAGGCATGTATGCACATGGGGATTCAGATTTAGTATCCCCATTTTGCAGTAATTTATGACTTTTCTCCATATCTTGCAGATCAGATACATGAGGGGTTGTTGTAAATTAAAAAGGGTGACATTAGTGCCTCATTTTAATGGTGGGTAAAAGTGCAAACTTGTGTCACACTTTTACAAAGGAAAAGGCTAACACAACAATAACTGTTCAATTTCGTCGCCATAAAAGTGTCATTTGCATTTTGAATTTGAAGATGATGTAAACTGATGAAATGTGTAACATTTGTTTTAAGTCTACTATTTTTCAAAAAAAAAAAATTCAATAATTTATATGTTTTTTTAGCTGTAAAGTCCATTTTTTTATTGTTGAAAAATAGGGGGTTTGGCTCCCACCTCAAAAGAAAATGTAAATCAACTTTTTTTTTTCTCGTTTTGATATCCGTTATAGATCACATATTTATATAGTACATAAAAAAAAAATAATAATTTTTTATGTATATTTTCTTTGTAATAGCATTTGGAAGTCGAATACACCATAATTTGATAGTTTTTGTCTCCCACCACAATTTGTCTATTCAATTTATAATAATCCAAAAACTAAAAATACTCTTTTTGAGAAGACTCTCTCTTCTGGTGAACCATATTTTTTTCAATTTTTTTTGAAGTGATTCGATATTTTTGTTTTGTTTCTCAAAGCAGCTTGTTATCGAACAAAAGTATTTCTAGTTGTAGTATTTTTAATTTTTTATATATTAAATGTAATCAAAACATTAAAAAAATTATATGAGTAGAATCATGACTTTGATCTCTAAAAAGGGTATTTTAAATTTTTTTTAATGTTTAATTTACCTATTGAATTTTGTTGCAGAAGTGACAAGTTTGAGAAAATCATCATTTTTGTTGATGTGGCTGCCACTTGGCATTCCACATAAGCCGTTGTCCGGAAGCGTTTCGACCAAAAGTGTTCCGGTCGGAACCATTCCAGCCGACATGACCGGTCGCTTGAACTACATATAAAAAAGAATTATTTTTCCCATTAAAAAAACCAAAACAATCAAGTGCGAAAATAATAAGTTATTTTTGCAAAAAATTATTTGTTTTTTCAAATAAAGTGGCATTTTGGAGCGAGTAGGAACATTATAAAGGGGCGAATATTTCTAATTTTGTAAAGGGGCAAAGATTTTAAATTTTTTTTTGGAAGGCATCTACCTCTTCCAAGTATGTTATTTTAAATTATTTTTTCAATCATGCTTAATTTACAATATTAGATTTTTTTTGGAAATTAAATATTTTTTAGATTAACCATATTCTTTAGTCATTGCGATACCACGATAACCATTAATTGGTCATATCTCCAACACTATTTAGTACTGAATTATATTATATTTTATTTCCTAATACTTGACTCAAATTCTCTATATGTTAGCTAAGTGATTTCAAGCAATTAATTTTATTAAATCATGTTCATATGTACATTGCATATAGTCAAATGTATCTAATTGAAGTATACTTAATTTCTTACTTTGTATCAATGCTCCTAAATTTCTTGAGCCTTATTTTTTCATTTTCTAAATTATAAAAATTGGACTTCAAGTCAAATGATCTAAATGGATGAAATTTACACATGTTAAGTTTAAGAATGCAAAATTATTTATACATTTCACTAATTACATTTTTTTTGTTAAGAACCGAGGAAAAGTAATTAGATATATAACCTTTTTAGTTCAAAGAACTAAATTTTGAAGATCTGCATATTTGCATGTTTTGTTTTTAGGTTCAAAGCACACAATTTTGAAGATCTAAATATGTTTTGCAATGGGGAATAAGAGGACTATATCAAGGTTGTATGATCGTAAAAGGGATGATAAGATGAAAGGTCATACAAAACGTAGTCAACAACAATCTGTTGTTGTTGTTCAAGATCAACCTGATGATGTTCAAGAAACATCTACTTAGGTACGAGATGATTTTTTTTTCTGGTATGGAAAATTTGATGGAAATGGATGAAGATAGTCTTTTCAATGAAATTCCATCTAAAGATATGATACCTGAAAGCAAAGTAAAAATTGCATTGTAAGAAATTATGGGATGATTATTTTAAAAATAAGTCTATTATTGGGAGAGCACAATTATTTGCTAAGTTATTTAGGAAAAGGGAAATGAAGCCTATTTTGGAGTTGTTGGGTGTTGGTAATAAGAAAAGTTATCCTGATACATTAGTAAAAGAAACTATAATTGGAAATTTACAAGAAGCATTAAATTGTATTGAGAACACAAGTCGAGGTCTTGATTTAAGTGTTGCACGTAGAGAATTGATGACTATGATTACTAGTAAGGAATTGACTCGTAGAAAACAAGTTAATGCAATTTCTCAATTAATGCATGTATCTAGAAGAATTGTTCAAAGATACATTAGGAAGAGAAATATGTTGGATGAAAACATTGAAAAGAATTGGGTAAATATTTGTAGGGTTCCTAGAAAAGATATAATTTTTGAAGATGTAAAAAGATAGGTCATTGATTATTGGACCAACCAATCTCATGTTTCTTCCAATAGAAGGGATACTATACAGATCATAGATGAAGATGGTAAAAAGATTACACATCCAAAACATTTCTTGGTGTAGCATCCTAAAATTGCGACACTTGCAATTTCGACTGCATTTCGGTCTTCACGATGGCGACGCGACACGCAACCTGAATGGAGACCCCAAAACCTGATTATGACACTGAAAACTACATTTTCTTGCACCCTGGCCTGAACCTCCTTTGCACCCTGCTGTCCCGGGAGGTGGGACCAGAGTGCCCAATGCCCTGGTCCTTCAGGACCAGGGCGCCCAACACCCTGGTCCCTGGGTCCTATTTTGGGCCCAGTCTCTTTTGGACTTTGGGTCTTTATGTTTGCAAATTGAAAAATTATCTTTCCTGGTCGGCCTAAGGTCGGGAAAATCAGTCTATCAGCCCTAATTGACAAGTATATAAACTACATTTTCCTCTCCCATTTTAAAAAAAGAAGGACATATGTGTACAAGCGTGGAAACTATACTCAAGCATTCAAGCATTCAAGCATTCCTTCAAGAAATTGATCATTTCAAGTCTCCATTCAAGGCTAAGTGTTGCATTCAAGACAAGGATTCAACCATTGAAGAGGAGATCACTTACAACATACTACTACAACATACAACATACAACATCTATACCTTCGCACATAAGGATACAAACATCCTTACAACAAGGTATTAGTACTTGTTTTACATTACAGACATTTACATTTATAGCATTGCTCATTTCTT
Organism: Cryptomeria japonica; assembly: GCF_030272615.1. NCBI lineage: Eukaryota > Viridiplantae > Streptophyta > Pinopsida > Cupressales > Cupressaceae > Cryptomeria > Cryptomeria japonica. Next base: position 470,075,820 of record NC_081409.1, on the reverse strand, counting down.
GGTTAATTCCAAAACCGGGGTTTGACCTAAAGGCAAACCCCTAATCCCTAATCCCCCAATCGTCTTCACTTTTCTGTGTGTAGGTTACAGATACGTGGCTGAAATTGAAGATCTGGAATCCTTGTGTAGAGACGAATAGATCCCCCTTCGTTTCGCGGATTTTTTGGAGGACCGTGGCGCCGGGCGCCATCGTCCCAACAACTTTTGCTCAAATTTGTAGGACAGTGTCGTATTGACATTTTACTGCTAATTCCAGGTCCGCAGCTTCATACTATATTCCTATCTCAGTTTATAAGAGAATCTTTCTCACTTTCTATGCATTCCTAGCTTAATTCTTCTATGCACATTCTTTACAAAAGAGGGTAGCCTTGTTGTCATAACCCTTGAAACTCATTTAGCATCCAATCTTGCATTGCGTGGGATTGGATCTTGTGGGTTTCAACCCCTCTTTTGAATGTAAAGTCTCTCCCCTAAGTGAAAACCATCAACCCTAGAGTGAATCTCCCTTCTCTCTCATTGGAGTTGGAAGAGGGGAGAGCAACTAGGGTTCAATTGAGATTTTCCACTTTACATTTTGGTGAACCCGACGTGAACATCCTTTCTGATTATTCATAGTTAGATCTGAAAATTGGATTCCTCGATTACATTTCCATGTTTGATCTTTTGCAAAATTTTAGAGGTTAATTGCATAAAAACCCTAAATTTCCTTTTTAAGTAATTAAACTTGTGAAATGTTTAATTATTAATGCTTGTTTCAGATCTACCCTTCTATTACAAATTATCAATTCATATTTGTGCTTTAATTTTGAAAATTAAGTGGTTAAGTGTCAAAACCCTAATTTTTGAAACCCTCTTGATTCAACCTTTGTCCGACAATTTCACTGATCAAAACATCTCCAAATCAGTTGTAACTTTGGATTCCGCAATAAAATCACAATATCTTTCATCCCTAAAAATTTGGAAAAAAGTTGCGAGGACCGTGTGCACTCCGAGCGCCATCGTCCCCGACATTTTTTCTGAAATTTCGGGAGCTAGATCTTACTATATTTTCCTGCTAAAATCCAGAATTTTGGTTGATTTTATCAAATCTAACACTTTCAAAATTACAGTCAAAGTTGGTCTAGGGATTGCTTGGATTAACGCTTCTAATCATTCAAAAATTGTTGAAACTGAAATTTTGTGTCAAAATTGTGTTCTTACTGTCCTAAATCTGAAAAGTGTGTTTGCATTCATTAAAAATTTCAGTGCTTTATTTAAATTCTTGCAATTTGTGACTTTTGAAATTAAGTGCTTAATTACAACAACTTCAATTTCCGCTTTCAAAATTGAATATTGCGTGAAATTGAGTCAACTTTTGAATTTCAAAACTTGCATTGCTTTCGGTATTCCCTCTAAAATCATAAAATGAAAAAATTTCAGTTTCCCTCTCTTTTTCAAAATTCAAATTTTTGCATTTTTCGACAATCTTGGTAGGGTTCAATTTTGAAATTGCAACTTTAATTTGGCCTATCTACAGATCGTAAAACCACTCAATTTTTTCAGATTAGCTCCAAAATCATCATAACTTTCATCCCTGCAAATTTTGAAAAAAGTTGCCGGGACCGTGTGCACTCCGAAGCGCCACGGTCCCTGACATTTTTTCTGAAATTTCGGGAGATTGTCCTGATTGTATTTAACAGCTTAAATCTGGAAGATTGGCTGATTTTACTGAAAATTGTTACCTCTAAAATCAAAATCTTCTCTCTCTCTCTAGTGCATGAGTTTTACAACAATAAGCCCTACTTACACTATTCCCGTTAGACGAAGCCTTAGAATTAAGTCCTTCCAAGGTTTAATTACTGAGGAGATGGAACCTAATTTGAATAGCCTTTTTAACGAGGACATGGGTAATTCCTCTAATCCTCTTAATGATGAAGAAGCTCTCCATGAGGTTTCTGTAGAACAACTTTCAAAATTGGATAACCAATTTGACGATTTTCGACAATGGATGTCTCAAGAATACCCCGATAGTCAAGCTCTTCCTTTAATTGAGGGTCTAAAATGTATGCTTCAAAGTGATAAGAATGGAATTGATATTTTGCGTTGTATTGCACACATTGTGGATTCGAATGTGATGCCTATGAAAAGTTGTGCCGAAACCTTGGGTTATACACAACCTCCTACTCAAGTCAATCATTCTATTCCTTTGATGACTGCTATTGCTAGCATACCTACCTTTACATCAAACATAATGGCTACTTCTACACAAGACATTCCTCCCGTGATCACCAGTCATGGGGGAAATCCCTCTTCTTCAATTAACCCTCTTCCTTCATTTAATCTGACTTCTTCATTCATTCCTTCAATGAGTGTGCCTATTATATCTCCACCAATGAACATGACGCAAGGGGGCAATTCGTTCTCCATTCCTCCTTGTAGTGTTCCTCCTGTCCAATCATCTCCTATGACTAATTATCATAGGGTCCCACCACCTTACTCTCTACCTTCTTTCAATAACATAACACCTCCATCTCAATCTAACATGTCTAATATGAACTCTTCGACTGAAGCAACCATTAATAATCTTGCACAAACTGTCTCTTCTTTACAGCAACAAATTGCCTCTATGAATCAATCTAAGTTTAGTGTGCCCACATTTGACATTGCGAGCCCACTTTCTCTTGACATTGTTCGAGCTATCCCCCCTAAACATGTTGAAATTCCGCATTTGGAGCTTTATAATGGTAAGGGTGATCCTCTAACACATGTTAAGACCTTTCAAACAATATGTATCGATTTTGCTTATGACCAAAGGTTGCTTGCAAAACTGTTCACTAGAACATTAAGAGACAAAGCCCTACAATGGTATTGCTCGTTGCCTTCTTATTCTATTACTTCTTTCGAACAACTTGCAAATGCTTTCATTCAACAATTTCAAAACAATATAAGTCCTAAAGTTACTTTGATTGATTTAATGCATTGTAAACAAGGTGTTAAAGAAAAAGTGACTGATTTCATTGGTAGATATAAGCATTTGTATGCTCAAATTTCTTTTCCAGTGCCTGACAATGATATTCAAAGAATCTTTATCTCTAATTTACAAAAAGATATTCGAGACAAACTTCTGTTCTCTGAGTTTACTTCTTTCCAACAGTTGTGTGCGACTCTTCACAATTATCAACTGACTGTGAGTCAAATGGAACAATCACATCCTATGGCTTCGAGTGATAAGGGTGATAGCAGTCAACAACCATTTGGGAAGTTTAAACCGAATAGAGATTCCATCAAATTCAATGAAAACATCATCAACAACAATGTGAATGCAGCATCAGGTGTGCCTCCTATTTCTAAATTTTTCAAGAAAGAAAGAAAGTATACTCCTTTGAATGAATCATTGCATAGTATTATGAATAAGTTATTGGAACAAAATGTGCTTACTCTTCCTCCTATAAGGCAAATTGATCCTGCAAAGATTACTTCACCTTATTTTGATAACAAAGCTTTTTGTCAATTTCATCGTCAGCCTGGGCATGATACTGAAAAATGTTTTTCCTTAAAGGGTAAAATTCAAGATTTGATTGATAATAATACTATTTCTGTTTCTGGAGTGAATGATAAAGGCAATACATCTGTAGCTCCTCCTAATCAAAATCTTCATATTTTCACTGATCCATTACCTTCTCATACCTCTAATGCAATTGAGGCTAATGATTCCTCTCTCTCATCTGATGGTCTTGTGTCTATGACTCCGAATGTGATTAACTTTGTAGAGCAGCAAGAAATCCCTAAAGAACCTTCCATCACATTTGATTCTAGTGAAACTATCAGGGCACCTGATGGTCCTTTATACATAGTTACAAAAGTCAAGAATACACCTTGCCGTGGAGTGCTTATTGATCCTTCATGCATGGTTAATGTTATTACTGAAGAATTTCTTTTTTCTTTGCAATTGAATCAAGTGATATATGACAAAACAGATGTGATTGTGAAACTATTTGATGCATTTTCTTCTCCTGCAATTGGTTCTATTACATTGCCTATTGAGGTCCATAACAAATCCCTTGATGTGAACTTTGCTATTATTCCTTCATCCGAACAATTTCATGTGAAGCTTGGCTATCCTTGGCTATCTTCCATGAAAGCTATTGCTTCTCTTATTGACAAGTGTTTGAAATTTCCCCATAATGGTGAAGTTGTTACTATCAATCATAGTCTCTTTAAACCAACTGAAAGAACTTCTAGCGTTCCTATTGATTACTTTTGGCCTAAACAATTCCAATCTCTTCCTCCGCGAAGTGATCATCTTTTCAAATCTTATCAAAAGTGGAAAACAGATATGATCCTATCTCTAAGTGAACCTAGAACACCTAAACTTGACATTCCTATCATTCTTGAGAAGGAAGTTCTTCCTTTGAAAGATAAAACTAATGTCTTTCCTCAAGAAGATTCCCAACCCATCCCTATGGATGTGACTATGTCTATGTCTGATAAACTTCCTAAAAGTAGATCTATCCCTCCTCGTCATGATGGACTTGGTCTCCTTCCTAAACCAAAAATTCCTCCTTTATATGGAGCAGTTCCTCCTCCTTCTTTTTATAGAGAGAAGAGACCTTCTTCTTCTCCTATTATTCAACCTAAGAGACCACAACGTAAACACCCAAGTGATAAGGATGAGAACATTCCTCCTCCTCAATCTTCTCAACTTCCTACTAAGACTCAACGAAATCATTCTGCACGTGAACGCTGGCGAAAGCATCGTCTTAGAGCTCAAACTTTGCAATCCCCAAAAACACCTTCAACAAGCATTATTCCATTTTCTCCTCAGCCGAAAATTGAACCTAAATCTCCTAAACATAAGATGCATGATGGTCTTGATCCTGTGCGAGTTAAAGATCCTATTTTTATAAATCTTGACGATGATATAGATGAAAATGTTATTCATGATGCAAATGTTTCTCTTGTTCATTCTGATAGTGAATATGAACTTGTTGATATTGATAACCATTTATCTAATGAATTTTCTAAAGCACTTATCCTAGCTCCTAGACAAGAACACCGCGGCTTGGGATATGAACATAGCCCTTGTTTGGATCTTGTGATAGCTCCATCTGCTGTGTTGGATGTTCCTCCTCTAGCGTGTTCCTTGCCTTCCCGAAACATTGATCAGCAAGATCGGAGGGTAGATGACGTGCTAGACTAGTTACATTAGCATAGCGGATTCTCTCCTCCTCTATCGTTACTTCTTCTATGTGTTATTCTCATTCTTCTATTTGTTGTCCTTAGTGTTGTCTACTTGAGGATGATGCAAAGCATTGAGATCTCTCGATCTCTCTCATGTTGACTCAAAAGACACATGTGTTCCCTTCTTCTAGGTGACCTTCCTTGATTGGGGAATGAAGAACAATTATGCATACATACATATGATATATATACATGAATTATCATACAGCATACTGACCCCAAGGAAAGCGAAGTCACCTCGTGCTTTGTGTTTTGTGTCTATTATCCTTGGGTTTATCTCACACTTGGGGGCTAAATCCTTGTGATAACGTGCTCCTTTCCCTTTTTCATTTTCTTATATGTATCACTACCTTAAAGCAATCACCCCCGGTGAGGCGTGTGCGATCGCTTTAACGTAGGGGGGCATACATCCCATTCATATCTTTTCAAGATACTTGAAAATTTCTTGACAAATTTAGCTTTGCCTTGAAAATTTTTGATATCATTCTTGCATGACTCATAGTGAGGGAACCTTACTACTGACAGTCATGGTTCTCCCTCGTGATCTTCCCTTTTACTTTGTCAATCGAAGTCGTAAGATCCTTAGTCCACTGGGGGCTTGGTGTATCTTGCCTCCTTGACATGGTGAAAGTCTTTCAATGTTGTTTCCTTGTACTTTACCAAAAGTATGAGCATACGCTTATACTCCCGCTAAAGTGGGGGCTAAATGTAGCGTCCTAAAATTGCGACACTTGCAATTTTGACTGCATTTCGGTCTTCATGATGGTGAAACGACACGCAACCTGAATGGAGACCCCGAAACCTGATTATGACACTGAAAACTGCATTTTCTTGCACCCTGGCCTGAACCTCCTTTGCACCCTGCTGTCCCAGGAGGTGGGACCAGAGCGCCCAGCGCCCTGGTCCCTGGGTCCTATTTTGGGCCCAGTCTCTTTTGGACTTCGGGTCTTTATGTTTGCAAATTGAAAAATTATCTTTCCTGGTCGGCCTAAGGTCGGGAAAATCAGTCTATCAGCCCTAATTGACAAGTATATAAACTACATTTTCCTCTCCCATTTTAAAAAAAGAAGGACATATGTGTACAAGCGTGGAAACTATACTCAAGCATTCAAGCATTCAAGCATTCCTTCAAGCAATTGATCATTTCAAGTCTCCATTCAAGGCTAAGTGTTGCATTCAAGACAAGGATTCAACCATTGAAGAGGAGATCACTTACAACATACTACTACAACATACAACATACAACATCTATACCTTCACACATAAGGATACAAACATCCTTACAATAAGGTATTAGTACTTGTTTTACATTACAGACATTTACATTTACAGCATTGCTCATTTCTTGGTTAATTCCAAAACTGGGGTTTGACCTAAAGGCAAACCCCTAATCCCTAACCCCCCAATCGTCTTCGCTTTTCTGTGTGTAGGTTATAGATACGTGGTGGAAATTGAAGATCTGGAATCCTTGTGCAGAGACGAACAGATCCCCCTTCGTTTCGCGGATTTTTCGGAGGACCGTGGCGCCGGGCGCCATCGTCCCAACAACTTTTGCTCAAATTTGTAGGACAGCGTCGTATCGACATTTTACTGCTAATTCCAGGTCCAAAGCTTCATACTGTATTCCTATCTCAGTTTATAAGAGAATCTTTCTCACTTTCTATGCATTCCTAGCTTAATTCTTCTATGCACATTCTTTACAAAAGAGGGTAGCCTTGTTGTCATAACCCTTGAAACTCATTTAGCATCCAATCTTGCATTGCATGGGATTGGATCTTGTGGGTTTCAACCCCTCTTTTGAATGTAAAGTCTCTCCCCTAAGTGAAAACCATCAACCCTAGAGTGAATCTCCCTTCTCTCTCCTTGGAGTTGGAAGAGGGGAGAGCAACTAGGGTTTGATCGCGATTTTCCGCTTTACACTTGGATACAACAAAAAGTGAATTGTTTGAAGCATTCAAGCAAGAATTTTTAGATGTAAAGATTTGCCAAAGGATGTTTGAGAGATTTTGTCCTTGCTTTGTACGCATAAATAAGGTATGTGAAACTTCTTGTTGTCAAAATCATGTTGAATTTCATCTACACTTGCAATCATATAAGAAGTTCATGGCAACAATTAATCCAAATCTAGTCATTCCTACAAGTACAACACAATTTGTGAAGTCTATTTGTGATAAATTAGAAGATTCAGATGAGTTCAAAATATAATGTATAAAAGGTGAATGCAATGATTGTGAATTTTTGAGTAAGTTTGTGTTGCAAACTGAGAATATTGATATTCATGCACTAGTTATATGGAAGAGATCTGAATGAGACATACCAAAGTAAGTCAGGAACTGAATCCAAAAAAAATATGTTGAAAGAGAGTAAATTTCCCTACATTCAGTTTACAGATAGATTTCGTAATATGATATATCCACATATCCAACATTGTCATGGTGCAAGATGGGAGGCTAAATAGTTTCATGATTCAAAGAATTGTTTTCTACCAAGTTGTATTCTTTCAATTGTAGATTTCTTTGAGAACTATACATTTAGTCCTCACACAGATATTCAAAGTCAATATTATCATTCTAATCAAGTTGTAATATGTGTACAAATTTTCTATAGGCATGCACAATTTTATGTGGATGGTATAGAGAGTATTGAAAATGAACGCATTATCATCAAGGAGGTCCATTTCTATATCAGTGATGATACGTGTCGTGATAGGAGCTATGTAGCACATTGTTTTGGAATGTTTTTTGAAGATATTAAAGATTGTGGGATAGAATGTACACAACATTGGATTTGATCAGATGGATGTGTCAGTAAGTACATTAGATTTGAAATTGATTATTTAAAGTTTTTTTTTAATTATATATATTATTTGATTGTATATAACATGTCAAAAGTTTAAATATATATAATGTATATGTTATTCATGTCAGGGCAATTTAAGTCTGCAAAAGCTTTTAACTGGTTATCCCTACAACATGCTCGATGTAGCATAAAGTTTTTGTGGAACTTCTTTGAGAGTGGACATGGAAAAGGAGATCATGATGGATGATGGAGTAGGAGCATGTGTGAAGTGTGCACTTCGACAACATGAACTTGCAGATAAATTATCTTCATAGATTAATATATATATATATATATATATATATATATATATATATATATATGTATGTATGTATGTATGTATGTATGTATGTATGTATGTATGTATGTATGTATGTGGGTTGTCCAATTTTCTAAAGAAAGAGATTCTGTACAGGTAACACCATATGTAATTCTAATGATATTATTGAATGGTGCAAAAATCATTTTGTTGGTCATGATACAACTTACAACAAGCGTTATTTTTCAGAAGTTAAAGGTATATATATATTTTCTTAAACATTCTTGGTGTTCTTGAATTATTTTAAAAATTTGTGTATATATATATGTGTGTGTGTGTGAAATGAACTAAAATTGACTAAATACTTTTTGTATTATCAGATATTGGTTGATAAAATCCTTATAATTGTCAATCAATTAATGGTATTAGAAGTTTTCATCAAGTCATGACTATGGGATTTAGGAAGCCTTGTGTTATTCTTGTAAGAGGAAAATCATGCTTTTATGTTGATTGCATTCTGAACAACAGAGATACTCATGATCAAAATATTGCTAATGGATATGTTTTGCAATGGGAAATGAAAGAATTTTACACAATGCCTCCTTACGAAGATAGTGACATTATTGATATTCATGATCCTCTATATTCAGCTGATTATGAATGTGTTTCTGATTTAGTTGTTACAAGTGCGTGCATGCATATTTTATAAATTATATATATGTACATGTACAAATTTTTAAATTCTTCATTAATTTAATATTGTTCAAAATTAATTTAAAAATGTGTAATGAACTAATATTGCTTGTAATATATATACATGCATGGTCTATTTTCATAGGTGATATTTTTGCAATGATTGTTGATCCTGGCAATACTAAAAGTGTAGATTATTATCTACTGAGATGCACACAACCAGGAATGCAAGTTATTGGAATCAGTCAGTGATGATGATGGGCAACAATATCCCACTAGTTCAGTTGTTGTTCAAGGCACCTATTATGAACAAATAAAGATAGATACAAATGGTGTAACATTCATTGATTATATGCCTAGCCAAAATGTTCTACACTATAGCCACTTAGTAATAGCGACGAGATTGCAGTTGGAGACATTGCCAAAAAGAGGACGTGGCAACCAAAAGTGGAGGTTGCCTATTGAAGATCATGAATTTTTTTGAAAAATTATAAAAGATAGGGAGGATCCAGATTATATGTACCACGTGCTTTAAGTTCACTTGTCATGTTTGAACAAGTAAATTATATTAGATAGGTCTTATTTTGTTTAACTCATATATATATTTAGATATTTATAGACATGTGTAGCAATTTGGATAACTTGTGGAAATTTAGTTTTGTTGATGCATTTATTTTATGTTTTATATGTTGATTTTACATGTTTTATTCTTAAATTAAATATTTTGTGTCTATGCATTGAACATGTATACATATTGATTTTAATTTTTAATTTTATTTATGTGTATGGAATCATTTCATTACATGTTATCTTAAGGGGTCATTTAAACACATGTATGGATTCATTTATATTTGTACACATGCATGGATTCATTTTATTCATCTATGTATTCATTTAATTTTAATTTACACATGGATAGTTTCATTTAATTATGTTGTATATATAGTTACACATGTATATATAGTTTCACTAAAATGAACAACTAATTATGTTGTCTTAAGGTGTTTTAAGTGGTCTTAAGGGGATTTAAGGGGATATTTGCGTCATTGATTCTTTTATATTTTTACACATGCATGGATTTGTTTTATTCATCTATGTACATTCATTTCATTTATATTTATACATATATTGTTTCATTTAATAATGTTGTTTGTATTCATCTAATAATGTTATCCTAAGGTATTTTAAGTGGTCTTAAGGAGATTTAAGGGGATATTTGCATCATTGATTCTTTTATATTTTTACACATGCATGGATTTGTTTTATTTATCTATGTACATTCATTTAATTTATCTTTACACATATATTGTGTCATTTAATTATTTTGTTTGGATTCATCTAATTATGTTGTCCTAAGGTGTTTTAAGTGGTCATAAGGGGATTTAAGGGGATATTTGCATCATTGATTCTTTTGTATGTTTACACATGCATGGATTCATTTTATTCATCTATCTACACTCATTTCATTTATATTTACACATATATTGTTTCATTTAATTATGTTGTTTGGATTCATCTAATTATGTTGTTCTAAGGTGTTTTGAGTGGTCTTAAGGGGATTCAAGGGGATATTTGCATCATTCATTCTTTTATATTTTTACACATGCATGGATTTGTTTTATTCATCTATGTAAATTCATTTCATTTATATTTACACATATATTGTTTCATTTAATTATGTTGTTTGGATTCATCTAATTATGTTGTCCTAAGGTGTTTTAAGTGGTCTTGAGGGGATTTAAGGGGATATTTGTATCATGGATATAAGTTCATTAAATTTTTGAAGTAAGTTCATTAAACATGTACATAAACACTTAACTAAAATGAAAAACTAAATTAAATTTTAACGACTAATTTTTTTTAACAATGAACAACTAAAATATACATAAACACTTAACTTTCACATACACATGTACAATTAACTAGAACACTTAACTAAATTCAAATGACTTAGAGATTCTATCATTTAAACACTTAACTTTAAAAAATGTAATCTACCTATATATAAATGTGCAAAGCAGTATGAAATTTAGATCTATCTAACACATACACATATATGTCTATGAAGTGTCGATCTATCTATAACACACACACACATGAAATATGGAAAATAAATATCTCTAAGTACACATAGGCATATGAAATGTGTACAATACACATGTATGGAATGTCTAATACACATGTACAAATATATGAAATGTCTATAAAATGTGCACACACACACACACATATATATAAAGAATGGGTCACTTGGGGCCCTGTCATGAAGCATGTCCCTATCCATGCACCTGCAATAGAGTATACACGCATAAAATCATACATTAAACATTTAATTTGAATGTACTAGAGTAATTTTTTTTAAGTAACATAGATTATGAGAATTTGTAAGTAGAGAAACATACCTCTAAAGAGTCTCTAACATCACCACCATGTGCATGCAAGATTCTAGAACATCTATGTGATGAGGAGCTCAACCTGCGTGATAGTGGTGCATCCTACAATGTTGAAGTTTGTTAGATATACATATACACATATATTTATAACTTGGAACCAAACCTTTTAAATATAAAACTTAAAAATATTTAATAGAAACAATTAATTTAAATGTATAATGTATGTACCTATGTCTCCTCATGAATTGGGCTAGTGGCAATGTGCAAATCCTCAAACATCACCCCATGCGCCTACAATAGAGTATGCATGCATAAACTTGAATATATTAATTTAAAATTTAATTTGAATACTAGAGTGAATATTTTTAAGTAACATATATATTAAGAGCATATGTGTAGACAAACATACCTTTGAAGGGTCTCTACCATCACCGCCATGTGCATGCAGGATTCTAGGATGTCTATGTGATGAGGATCCCAACTTGTGTAATAGTGGTGCATCCCACAATGTTGAAATTTCGTTAGATATACATGTACACATATATTTATAACTTGCAAACTAACCCTTTAAAAATAGAACTTAAATATTTAAGATTCAATTAATTTAAAGTTATAATGTATGTACCTATGTCTCCTGATGAACAGGGCCGGTAGCAATGTGCAAATCCTCAACCATCACCCCCTGCACCTGCAATATAAATTACACATGAACTCACATGTACATTATTTAAACATTCATTATTAATTTTTAAATGTATATATATATATATACACACATATATATATATACATATATATGTATATATATATACATATATATGTATATATATATACATATATATGTATATATATATACATATATATGTATGTATATACATAGATATATATACATATATATTTGAACATGTACATGTACATCTGGTTGTAGATAACCATACCTCAGGGTCTCTAACACCTCCATCACGCACATGCTAGACTCTAGAACGTTTATGGGATGAATGGCTCATCTTGCACAATGCTCGCTCAACCTAAACAATGCATACATTTTGTTCAATATATATATAACTTAAATCGCTTGAAATTATTTAATCTAAACCTAGATATCCATTTAAATAGAACTTTAAAAACAAAAAAAATAATAATTTAAACTTTATATATACCTGTGTCTAATGATAAACAATTGGGTCAGTGGCAACATCCAAATCTCCATACATCGACCCTAACATGATACCCTATATAGTTCAAAAAATATAATCTGTGATGCTAAAAATGTTGTTAGTATAAGAGGCATACACATATAATGAGACAATATAATATAATTGAAAATCTTAATTTCAAAACTAAATCAAAGATGCAAACCATAAGCCTTCCTTGAAATGTCCCATTTTCCTCTATTCTTGAGGACCTTGAAGGTGTTGGATTGATGGGCTCTCAATGGAGCAATGACCTCCAAAGTGACAACTCAAGAGTTGAGTAGCTATTTGATCATGATTGATTATGGAGATGATATGAAATGCATGATTTAAGAAACTAGACTAACATGCTATGATAAATCCAAAAGCTAATTACTAGATAATTGAAATGAAAATTGCCTATAGTAACGATGCCTAAATTGATATGAGATGGGATCCATATTGCTCCAAAATGAGAGGTATTTATAGGATTTCCAAGGCCAAAGTTGAGGTGGCAGGAATCGACGGTCCAGATCTGATCTGAAGATATCAAGGGACAAGATTGAGGAAGTTGGAGAAGAGGTTGGAGGAAGGGACACTTGTCATCTCTATGGTGACAAGTGTCAAGGAGCCTTGCTCATGAGAGGGCAAGTGTCCAAGGGAGGAGACATGTGGAAAAAGTGCCATGTGTCTCAAGGAGAGAATATCCACACCATGGGAGGTTAGGATAAGGAGGTTAGAATGTGCAAGATAGGATAGGGTTAGTTAAACCCAGGATTAGGTGGAATGGGTTAGGTTAGGGGATGGTTAGGTTAGGTGGTTAAAGTTAGGAGCCATGTGCTCATTTGAATTTAGAAATTCAAATAATTAGAAAATGGTAATTAATCTCAACAAACTTGAGTTTGTTAATCTTAATTAGGGATTAGAAGAATTGATTAATATGGGGAGACATTAATTAATTTAGAATTAGTTAGTCAAAGGGGAATGTGAGATGAACTATATAAATAAATCATTAGATTTATTTACTAGTAGATGAATAGAGAAATTGATTAAATTGCTTGTGAATTCAATTAATTGGGAAGGGGAATTAATCAAATAACTACATATTTAATTAACTATCTTCAGACCATTTTTAGGTGTATACATTTTGCCCCTCTTTGAAGCGATGTGTGACGACGCGTTGGTTCAAAGAAAACTTGATTGATGATGTTGTTGACTCGATAGAATGTAGATTTGATCTTGATTTGATGTAGATTTGGTTTCAATGTGATACTAATTTGATTTGGAGATGATAAATCTTGATATGATGCAGTTTTGATCTTGGAGATGATAAATCTCGATATGATGCAGTTTCGATCTTAGAGATGATAAATCTCGATATGATGCGGTTTCAATTTTGGAGATGATAAATTTTGATATGATGCCCCAGACTCTGATTGATAAAAATTGATGTGAGGATGCCCCTCGGGAGATTAATTGGATAATTTTCAAATGTTTTTGAATTTTTTCGTGATTTTTTGATTTTATTTATTTTTTTGAAATTTTTGAAATTTTTAGATTTTTAATGATTTTCCGATGTGTAGAGATTTGTAGAGTCAATCCGATTCATTTCCCAATAAGAAATTTGAAAATATTGTCCTGCCAGGTTGATTAGTTGATTAGATGATTAACAATAAGTGGAATAAAAATCCCACTTAAATGCTCCATTATGAGTTTAAAAAGGTGAATTCTTTTTTTTACTCCTCATTTGTGCACTCCAGTTGTTGGAGAAAAATTGCTCTGGAGGAAGGAAATGATGATCCCGTACCACCAGCATAGGTTTGAGCGAGTTCGGCGATATGAGCGTCCTCCGACATACAGTCCACCAGTACGTACTTCGAGAAAACCCAGCTTTGTTGATTTTTTAAATAAATTTAGTTGTTTGCATATTAAATCATTTTTTAGCTTTTTTGCCAGATGGGTTGGGGAGAAAATTGCATTTTTGAGATGGGTTTTTCGATTAGTGAAATGGGTTTTTCGAATTTAAAAAAAAAAATTCATTCGCATCTCAAAAAAATTTATTTATACATCCATTAAAAATTTGTTTTTGAAAATTTTCAAAAATTTTGGGTGGGAGAGAGAAATGGTGGGGCAGTGGAGGAGGAGTGGAGCCCCACCAGCGGCCACCACCGGTGCCACCATCGGTGCTGCCGGTGCTATGGGAGGCATCGTCGGCACTGCGGGAGGTGCCTTCGGCGCCACCGTAGCCATCGTTGGCGCTGCGAGAGGCACCACAGGAGCTACTGCAACTACCTTCGATGCTACGAGAGGCGCCACGAGTGCCACCGTAGGTGCCGAGGGCACCGCGGGCGGCGCTAACTGGGGGGGAGGGGGAAAAATTTATTTATTTTTATTTTTCTGATTTTTTTATTTTTTTGATTTTGAAGCTTTGGGTGATTTTTTGATTTTTCCATTTGGCTTTTTGACGATTTTTTTTCGATTTTTCCGATTTTTGACAATTTTTTGATTTTTTAGGCTTTGACGATTTTTCGATTTTTTTGATTTTGATGATTTTGATATTTGATTTTTTGATTTTTGATGATTTTGATTTTTTCGATTTTTAGATTTTTTGACTTGATTTTTGGAAATTTTTGATGATTTTTGAGAAAATGATTTGATTTGTCAATTCGTCAGATTTGCTGCCAATTGGATTTGATTTTTTGAATTTTGATAGGATAAGATTTGATTAGCTATCTAATTGATAAAATTAGACGCTCCTGATTGATAAATTTGATGATCAATTCTGATTATCTCAATGCATGCGCGAGATGAGATAAGATTGATAATGACCTCATGATAGATGAGTGTCATTGATAGGGGCCCAATGAGATTTGATAAAAATCTCAATTGAGCAAAATAGACCGATAGATAGATTTGATTGATAGATAAATCAAGAAACTGATATGATGAGGTGATTTCATTGCAAAAGCACTTTACTGTTCTTCAGTCTCGGGAGCGCTTCCTGAAGACATGGATGTTGATACCCCGCCTTAGCTAGGTGGAGCGAGATCACATTAGCAGATGTGGTCTGTCTTCCCTTCTTGACATGCCCCGGCCTCTGATAAACTGAGGATTACTGATAGCTTTAGCAGAGTGTTGGCATAGTGAACATAACACATTTCACTTGTCGACTGGAGAGATGACAGTGACACCCGAGGATGTCTACCAAATTTTGTGGATCCTTGTGATGGGTGATTTAGTATATTATGATCTCAGTGAGCGTGGTGGGACAGAGGCACTTTGTCGCGTGTTTGAGGATGATGAGATCAACGGGTATGATATTGCATGGCAGGAGATGTTAGAGCTAGGGTATGCCACGTTACCGACTGTGCTTGCTGGATTTATTGGAGGCTTCCTTTGTCCTGATCATAGGTCAAAGGGATTATCTATTAGATGGGGTCGTCTGCTTGAGTAGATGGTGATAGAGGGGACCCGAATTTCATGGGGATCATGTATGTTAGCACACTTATATCATGACTTACACCGAGTTGTGTACCAGGGATTAGCTATGTTATTAGCAGGGGTGATTGTGCTTTAGGTATGGGCCTGGGAGCATTTACCTATCACATGACCATTGGCAGATAGAGAGGGACCTGTAGGCAGACCTTACGCTGATGGGTATCCTGGTGTCATTGTCCAGCGAAAGCTGGGCAAATTAGAGTACTGGAGACGGACATTATACTTTACTGTTGTTCCTCCTGAGCAGAGGGCTCCAAGATTTTCACAGCTGAGCAAGAGATCGGGACAAAGCTAGAGTGAGAGTCGAGGAGTGACAAGGCCACTTCAAAGAGCTCCCCCAAGTGGGGACTCAGGTACAGGGGTACTAGCTGGTGCTACTCTACCTGCCGCATCAGGATAGAGTTCTGCTCCGTGTCTGAGTGGTCACACTGATATGGGACATTGATCTATTTATGTACACACCTTTTTGTGATGAGATATTGATGATTCCTGTGATGTATATTTATGATGTATCTCATATATTTTGTGATATCATTGTACCTTGGACATTGATCTTGTTTTGATGATATGATATGTAGTCAATCCTATTCGTTCTACATGACTTATGAGATGATGGATGCATTCTATTTGGTATATGATTATGATGTTCAGTTACTTTCATGATGTATGCTTGATGTACTCTTTAATTTATATATGCTTATGAATTCTATATGATGAATATATGATGATGTAGTATTTACATGATGTATGCAAATGCAAATATGTATGGTGATGCTTATAATTTCTATGTGATGTTTGTGCGATTGCAATGCTTTCTATGTTTATGATATTTTTTTATGATTTTCTCATGCATGTTAATACGAGATGGATGCAATGCAATGCAATGGTGTTATTTTATATGATTTGAGATTTGATGAATGTCATGCAATGATCCTATAAAATGAATGAATGATTTGATGCTTTATATGAATGATGTCTTGGTATGCAATGGTTACATGAGATGAACTAACTTATCATGCAGGATGAATGAATTGATTATTTTCGTTATTGTCCAATGTACTCAATCACATAATAAGAGAGATAACACCATGTTAGTGTTGGCCTTGGAAAAGATGAGCATTGGGATCCCATGCAGAATGAAATGCAAACCTACTTTAAAATGCCAATGCAAAATGACATGCAATGTAGTGATTGAACCGGTCATAGAGTCATTTCTTTGTTTCATCATTGAGCCTTTAAAATATTGGAAGTGAGTGCAAACATCAATGGTATAATTGAACCATGATGACCTGAGCACTGCTTTCCTGGGTTTTGATATTGCAAGTTAGCACAAGCATCAAGGTATAATTGAACCAAGATGACCAGAGTGTTGTTTGCATAAAACAGGCAGTATTAACCATTTCTATATGCAAGTCTGAAATGTCTTCCATGATACTATGATGATCATGTCCTTAGACAACCTTGCACATATTAATGATTAATTTACAGACAGTAGACAAGAAAAATATCATGTTCCTTCCTCATTCCTCTAGTCAAAGACATCCTGGAGTTACTCAAAAATCATGATAGAAAAAATCAAAATAAAATAGTTGAACCATTATTGCCAAAGTGTTAAAATCATGAGTCAAGATATATCATCCATTGATATGTGTTTTGTCATGTTTAGATTGATATGTGATAGTTAATGGTTGACAATGTGATCTTATGTTCAATGTTGGATGTATCTCAGTTTTTTGCTTGACAAGCATTGTCTGACTGTTGTTCTACCTACTTTGATTAAGCTCAAAATGATTGCAACTTTTTGCCCCCAACCAGGTTCAGGATTTTGCCCCTAGCCTAGAAACAAGCCTTATTATGATATAGTTAATGATCCAAACCATGACGAGAAACCACCTGGGATGCTTGCGTATGTACAAAGGCTTTATGATGAATTTGAATAATGCCGATGGAAAAGAATGCAAGAAGAAGAAAGCGTGAACCAATAGATGGTAGAGCTAGCCGACAGATAGTGTCTGTTTGTTAGGTTTTCACCATTTGTTTTTATTGCACCTTTTCTCATTTTTGATTTTTTTTTTTTTTATTGTTTTTGCTTTTTCACTATTTTTGGATTTTTTTCTTTTTCACTATTTTTGGATTTTTCTTCTTTTTCACTGTTTTTGGATTTTTCTGCTTTTTCACTGTTTTTGGATTTTTTTGCTTTTTTACTATTTTTAGATTTTTTAGACATAAAACTTCTTCAGATGCATGCTATGGATGGGTTCCTCGAGCTGATCTTCATCTTGTGTTGATAGCTGATATGCCCTTGACCCAAATACTGTTGTGACCACAAATGGACCTAACCAGTTTGGCTCAAATTTTCCTTTCTTTTCTTGATCTGACAAATTTCATGGATTTTCCTTTAGTACTAGTTCTCCCACTTGAAAGATTCATAGTTTGATCTTGTTATTATAACTTCAGCACATTCTTTACTGATATACCTTTAAATGGTCAAAGGCATTTTGTCTTCATTCATGGATCAGTTCTAACTCTTGTAGTCTAGACACTCTTTGTTCTTCATCTGGGATGAGACCTTTTAGTGATACACGTAGAGAGGGAATCTCTACTTCGATAGGCAATATGGCTTCTGATCTATGTACAAGAGAGAAAGTGTGGCACCTGTTGGTGTGCGGATATTGGTGTGGTAGGCCCAGAGAGAAGGGTTTAGTTGAATATGCCAATCTTTCCCAGCATCGTTCATTGTCTTTTTGAGGATTTTTAGAATAGTTTTGTTAGATGCTTCTACCTGTCCATTCCCTTGTAGATAATAAGGTGTGGAGAATCTATGCTGGATCTTAAACTTCTCACATAGCTCTTGTACATCCTGATTCTTGAATGGTCACCCATTATCAGTGATAATGGTCATTGGTATTCCATAGTGACAGATGATGTAATTCAAGATGAATGCATCAATTTGTTTTCCTGTGATATTTGTGAGAGGTATTGCCTCGATCCATTTTGTAAAATATTTTGTAGCTACAAGGATGAATTTGTGACCATTAGATGAAGAAGGATTTATATTTCCTACTAGATCAAGACCCCATTGACAAAAAGGCCAAGATGTTGCCAAAGCATGGAGTTCTTGTGTTGGTGCATGGATCAAGTTCCCATGGATCTGACATTGTTTGCACATTCTAGCTATCTGAAAAGAATCTCGTTCCATAGTCGGCCAATAATAGCCCAAGCGTATGAGTTTTTTTGAAAGGGTAAGACCACTTAAATGAGTGCCACAAATGCCATTATGGAATTTCTTTAAGGCCTTCTCAGATTCTTCTTATTTGAGACATCTTAAAAGAGTACCATCTAGACCTCATTTAAATAGGGTATCTACGACAAGAGTATAATGGGAGGATTGGTGAATAAAGTTTCTCATTTGATTTTTCGATAAGTCAGGAGGTAAGATGTTATCTTTCAGGTATGTGTAAGTTTGGCCATAGCAAGAGGAATCATATCCTATAAGTTGACAAATGGTTTGGGAATCAGGACAACTATGAGAAGGGTAAAACAACTCTTCAACCAGGAATTCATAATGCTCTTGATTTTCTTGTGTTTGTAATAGAGAAGCAAGTGTTGCCATGGCATCTGTTTCTTTGTTATCATTTCTTGGAATTTGTTCAAAAGTGATTTCAACAAAATATTTTTTGAAGTCATCCATTACACAACCATTTTGATACCTATAACCAAAGCTTCATATTCTATGATGTTATTGGTGCATGGAAAGCTTAATTTGTATGCTTTCTAGATGGTATGACCTTGTGGTGTGATAAATAGAATTCTGGCTCCTGATCTGTGCTGCGTATATGAACCATCAAAGTATAGTTACCATGCCTTTATTGTGACTGTTAGGATATCAGTGTTAGGAAACTCAATCTGTAGAGGATGATCATCTTGAAGTGGTGCCTCTACTAGTTGATCTGCGATGACTTGTCCCTTGATAGCTTTTCTATCTACATACTCAATCTCAAACTCACTTAGGATCATGATCCATTTTGCTAGTCATCCTATCAATGCTGCCTTGCTGAGAAAATATTTCAATGGACCGATTTTAGCTATCAACTTGATGGAGTGAGACAATAAATAGTGTCTTAATTTTTGAGAAGCAAAAACTACTGCCAAGCATGCTTTTTCTGTTGGGGAATAGTTGAGCTCGTATCCCATTAGTGTTCTACTGATGTAGTAGATGGCTTGCTCTTTTCCTTCATTATCCTATTGTGCAAGCAAAACTCCTAATGATACCTCAGTGGTCGATACATAGAGAAATAATGGCTTGTCTGGAATTGGTGACATTAGAACAGGTGGTTGCATGAGATATGCCTTGATCTTGTTGAATGCATCCTTACATTGACGGTCCCACTTGAAATGAACATTTTTATGTAATAGATGGGTGAATGGTTGACATTTATCTGCTAATTGAGCCACAAATCTTTTGATTGACTGCAGTCTTCCTTGTAGTGATCTAAGTTGACTTATATTCTTGGGAGATGCCATTTCCATGATTGCTTTGACCTTAGCTAGATCTACTTTGATACCTCTAGCTGAAACAATGTATCCCAATAGCTTTCCTGAAGTGACACCAAAGGCACATTTCTTAGGATTTAGTCGTAGCTTGTACTGTTCTAACCGATCAAAGATGTTTTCCAGTATTTTGATATGTTCTTCTCTATTGTATGATTTTGCCAAGATGTCATCCACATAGTCTTCCATGAATGTATGCATCATGTCATGGAATATCATTGTCATAGCTCTCTGATATGTGGCACCTACGTTCTTTAATCCAAAAGGCATGGTGTTCTAGTAGAAAGTATCCCATGGACATGTGAAAGCTATCTTTTCTTGATCTTTAGGTGCTATTTTAATCTGATTGTATCTGGAGAAACCATCCATTAGAGAAAACATGGAGTGTCCAGCTATTAAATCTACAATGATGTCAATGTTAGGAAAAGGAAAGTCATCCTTTGGACATGCATTATTAAGATCTTTGAAGTCTGTGCATACTCTGATACTTTTGTCTGGCTTTGAAATAGGAACAATGTTTGATACCCATTAAGGATATGCTATAGGTCTGATGAATCCTACATGCAATAAAATTTTTAGTTCTGCTTTGACCAAGAGAGCAATATGTGGATGCATCTTTCTTAATTTTTGTTTGATTGGTTTGGCTCCTGGATTGACATTTAAGTGATGTATAATAAGCTATGGATCCAATCATGGCATGTCTGCATATGACCAGGCAAAATTGATTTTCCATCATGTAAATAATTCCATATATTCTTTCCTTTCTTTTTCTGATAGAGAAGTTGTTGGATGTAGGATCTTTGGTTGTTCTGCTGTCCCAATATTAACTGCTTTTGTTGGTTCGATCAAAATTGATGACCTTACTTGATAGTACTCAGGTAAAGTGTCAAATCTCTCATCTTTCGGCACCTCAAGGAGGTTTTCACCATTAGATGCGTGCTTTCTTGATCTAATGTTGCCAAGAAATGGTTTTCAACATTAGACCTGATATTGTTTTCTTTATTTTCGCTTTTGTGACTAGGAGATTTGGCACCCACTTGACTGGAAGATGCGTTGCTGAAATTCCTAGTGGAAGTTGTTGCGCGTTCAATTGCATTAAGATATATGGATATGACATAGTCATTTGGAAAGGTATCAATGGTAGTATGTCCTTCATTTTCCCATTCAATAAGTTCGGGGTGGATTAGAGGTAAAGGATCATCTAGTTGAGATAGTAGATAGTGTCTTAATTTTTGAGAACCAAAAACTACTGCCAAGCATGCTTTTTTTGTTGGGGAATAATTGAGCTCGTATCCCATTAGTGTTCTACTGATGTAGTAGATGGCTTGCTCTTTTCCTTCATTATCCTATTGTGCAAGCAAAACTCCTAATGATACCTCAGTGGTCGATACATACAGAAATAATGGCTTGTCTGGAATTGGTGACATTAGAACAGGTGGTTGCATGAGATATGCCTTGATCTTGTTGAATGCATCCTCACATTGATGGTCCCACTTGAAATGAACATTTTTATGTAATAGATGGGTGAATGGTTGACATTTATCTGCTAATTGAGCCACAAATCTTTTGATTGACTGCAGTCTTCCTTGTAGTGATCTGAGTTGACTTATATTCTTGGGAGATGCCATTTCCATGATTGCTTTGACCTTAGCTAGATCTACTTTGATACCTCTAGCTGAAACAATGTATCCTAATAGCTTTCCTGAAGTGACACCAAAGGCACATTTCTTAGGATTTAGCCGTAGCTTGTACTGTTCTAACCGATCAAAGATGTTTTCCAGTATTTTGATATGTTCTTCTCTATTGTATGATTTTGCCAAGATGTCATCCACATAGTCTTCCATGAATGTATGCATCATGTCATGGAATATCATTGTCATAGCTCTCTGATATGTGGCACCTACGTTCTTTAATCCAAAAGGCATGACGTTCTAGTAGAAAGTATCCCATGGACATGTGAAAGCTATCTTTTCTTGATCTTTAGGTGCTATTTTAATCTGATTGTATCTGGAGAAACCATCCATTAGAGAAAACATGGAGTGTCCAGCTATTAAATCTACAATGATGTCAATGTTAGGAAAAGGAAAGTCATCCTTTGGACATGCATTATTAAGATCTCTGAAGTCTGTGCATACTCTGATACTTTTGTCTGGCTTTGAAATAGGAACAATGTTTGATACCCATTAAGGATATGCTATAGGTCTGATGAATCCTACATGCAATAATTTTTTTAGTTCTGCTTTGACCAAGAGAGAAATATGTGGATGCATCTTTCTTAATTTTTGTTTGATTGGTTTGGCTCCTGGATTGACATTTAAGTGATGCATAATAAGCTATGGATCCAATCATGGCATGTCTGCATATGACCAGGCAAAATTGATTTGCCATCATGTAAATAATTCCATATATTCTTTCCTTTCTTTTTCTGATAGAGAAGTTGTTGGATGTAGGATCTTTGGTTGTTCTGCTATCCCAATATTAACTGCTTCTATTGGTTTGATCAAAATTGATGACCTTACTTGATAGTACTCAGGTAAAGTGTCAAATCTCTCATCTTTCGGCACCTCAAGGAGGTTTTCACCATTAGATGCTTGCTTTCTTGATCTAATGTTGCCAAGAAATGGTTTTCAACATTAGACCTGATATTGTTTTCTTTATTTTCGCTTTTGTGACTAGGAGATTTGGCACCCACTTGACTGGAAGATGCATTGCTGAAATTCCTAGTGGAAGTTGTTGCGCGTTCGATTGCATTAAGATATATGGATATGACATAGTCATTTGGAAAGGTATCAATGGCAGTATGTCCTTCATTTTCCCATTCAATAAGTTCGGGGTGGATTAGAGGTAAAGGATCATCTGCTTGAGATGTTTCGAGAGTATTTAGGGTCATGATTGAGTTATCAAAGTTTTTGATATGTATGTCAATGTCTAGAACAGTACCCTCATCAGAATGACCTCACCTAAGAAGTTCTTGATTGTCCTCAATTAAGTCCAAGTCAACCGAATGTGATTCTATTTCAAGTGAACTACTTCCTAACATTTGCCCTGCATACGTGTGAACTACATCGACTCCTACATCTTCTTTAAAGGAATTTTCTTCAGCTGATTCTTAAGAATGATAGGAATCCCATTCCCATTCATCACAATCTATCTCACTTGCAGCTAGCAATCTACAAATTTGTTCATATAGCTTTTGATGTGTTTCTTTTGTTTGTCTTGCTATATCTTTCCTTCTTTCATATTCAACTTCTTCTGGACTGAGATTGAGTTTTGTCAACTTTACTATTAGTTCTCCTTGATTAGTACTAGATTCATGCTTGCTTTGATTGAGAGTTAATGCTGCTTGGGAGGTATTATTGGTTTGTTTCTCTTGTTGATTTGAGGATTGTTTCTTTTTCCATTTCATGTTTTTTTGTGCTCATTGTTTTGCAGATGCTTCTTCCCTTTCAATTGCAAGTTGTTCTTATCTATTTTCATATTCTTCTTTTTGTTGGTTAAAAAATGTGTCTTTTGGTAGAGTAACTTGTCCATACCCTAATCTTGCTTTGTCTGTAGCTTGTTGATTATGAGGTTGGATAGGTTCTGAGATACCTTCTTTTCTTTTTCCTATAGGACATATTCCAGTGTATCCCATCTTTTAAAGAATGCTGAATCCTTTTCCATATTTTTCTGTAGGTATTCTGACATTGTTGACCTTTTGTTGAATTTCTTCATCTTTGTATAGCCACTGTAGCACATCTTTGTCTTCTATCTCCTCTAACAAGGTTCTAGCACTAATGAATGCTCCATCAAATATCGGAAGATGTTTCACAATTGGTTGTTGTTTAGAGTTTGATGGTTTTCCAAAGGATTTAGGAGAGAGTGGTAATTATGATATTGAGTATTCTCCATTTCCTCGATCTCTTAACTGCATTTGTTTTTCCATACTTGATAAAATAGAGGCAAAGGATTGTTCTTTGGATTGTGTGTTCGAAGATGACGCCTCCCTGTTATGAGGAACAATGACTTCTTGAGCCATTTTTAGATTGCTGCAATACTAGAATGGATTTGAATCTGCAGATATTGTGATTTCTTGTCCATCATAGGGAAATTTGACACACTGATGATAGGTTGATGGGACAGGTTGCAAGTCATGTATCCATGGTCTCCCTAGGAGTATATTATATGATAAGTCCAAGTCTAGAACTTGGCATGTTGTGTTTTTCTGTAAAGGTCCCACTTTGATGGGTAGTATCACAATTCCCTTGGAGGAACGTTCTTCTTCGTTATGTGCTTTGATTTGGATCTTTTTTAGGGGATCAACTACATCTTCTGAATATCTTAAGGCACAAATGAGACTCAATGAGAAAATATTTAAGCTAGCTCCCCCATCTATTGGGACACATTTAACGAGCATTTTATGAATGAGGACTTCAATTTGTAAGGAAGCGCTATGGGGATGTTGCAAGGAATCAATGCTTGGATATGAAGTAGATGGGTTTTGAATAGGATCTTCTGAAATAGGTTTGATGGCCATTATGGATATCCCTTGGGGAACATTATCTTTGGGTGTATTGTCTGGTGAGGATGTTATGGAAGGTTTTTGCACTTTTTTAAGAAGTGTAAGAATAGATGCCTTTGGAGAGTTAATTTGCTTATGGGGGGATGAACCATTTCTAGATATAGGTGCATGATTGTGATCTTTCTCATCCAAATCTTTTAAGGATCTTTTTAATAGTTGCATAAAAGAGCCACCTTTCTTTGGATATGCATTTGAATCTCTGTTGAGTTTTGACATGGTTGGATTCTGATTCTGGACTTGTTTGATTTCTCCAATATGTTGGCTTGTTATGTGTTCTTGTCTTTTGCTTTGGTATGCCATGTTTCTATGATCTTCAGATATTTCCAATGTTTCAGCGATCTTATGTCTCTATGCTACAATTAAAATGGGCATTGTGTTTTGAATGTTTTTGTGATTAACTCTTGCTTAATGTGCCGCAATAAGTGATCAATTGTTGAGGAAACGATTTTTTTAAGTATTTGCTTGTTTGCAAGTTTTTCGATCTTAGTTTTGGAGTGCAAATTTTGTGATTTTTGATATGACCAAGTTTAAATAGGAACAATATATCCTATGATAAAGAACGAGGTTATTCTGATCAAGCGTTGTAGTTTTGTGATTAAAGGATGATAGATCCTGATGAGAAACTACGTTTGAGTGATCAGTTTATCAAAGAGGGTGATAATGCACTTTAAGGTATTTGATCTTTAACTTGTTTGAGGTGAATACTTTAGACCTTTGTGTGTCTTGTTCTTGAGTCTTGTGTGAAGATAACCTGGTTGAATGACCCAACAATTTGACCTATGCTCTATGTTTGACTGTTTGAGAAATGGGTTGTTTTTGTTTTCTGATTTTGATGCAGTTTACTAGAAACACTGACAAAATGACTGGGAACTCTATTATACTGACCAAGAACGCTGATAGACTTACCAGAAATGCTACAAAACTGACCAAAAATGCTGCTCTGCACACCAGAAACTCTGACAAGCTTACCCAAAATGCTACTATACTCACCAGAAACATTGACATACAGACCAAAAATGTTGACTGATAGACCAGGAACTTTGTTCTGCAATACAGTGACTCTAAAGTTGAAATAATGATATGTAGGTTTAGCAAATTGAGTGTTTGAACTTAGGAGATTACAATTTTGACCCCTCTATGAATTTCAGACCTAGAAAATGGATGTTTAGACCTAATAAGTACCAACTAGGAGATCTAATACCGCAACATGAGTTATTTGATGTGCAACTTACAAGATTTGTTGATTAGACTAAGGGAGCTGACCTTTAGACCAAAAGAGCTACTATTTAGACCAGGAACGCTGCTATACTGACCAAAAACACTAAGAAACAGACCAGGAACTCTGATAGACAAACCAAAAACTCTAATATGCTCAACCTTTGAGAGTTAATGTTGAAATATGAGAAATTTGACATTAACACCAAGAGAGCTGACATTTGGATTGAAAATACGACTGTTTGGACCAAAGGTGAGACCGTTTGGACTAAAAGAGCTAATGTTTGAACTGTAAAAGCTAATGTTTGGACTGAAAGATCAATTGTTTGGACTGAAAAAGCTAATGTTTTGACTGTAAATGTGACTGTTTGGACCGTAGATGCGACTGTTTGGACTGTAGATGGGACTGTTTTGACTGAAAGAGCTAATATTTGAACTGTAAAAGCTAATGTTTGGATTAAAAGAGCTAATCTGCTACAAAACTTGTGAATTTGATAGTTTGAATTTTGATTTTTCAATGTTTGTTGTATTTCAATGGATGAGATCTTGATTTGACTTATAAACATAGAAATTAGATTGTATTTTTCTCCCAAAGGTTTTTAACAATTAAAAACACATCAATCAGTCTATCCTAAGGAGATTGGCTGAGAATGAAAACCTTTGCTTGCTAACTTAGGTACACACCCAATAGCTAATCAAAATATGGCCACTGAGCATCACACAATGGATTCTCAATGGCATATTATCCGACTCCAAATGCTAATGGGGGCATGATATGGCAAGTGTCTTGGGAGAGTTACTATCTCTCTTGCACAAAGATTATCACCCTTTTGGAGGTGAATCAGGTAGCTTCTATTTTTATAGTTCTTAGTTAGGAATTCCATTTGAAATTACCCCTTGAAGTCACACAAGCATGATTGAGGCCTATAGCCCGACAAGGTACCGAAACAAGTTGTAGTCACGTAAACGTGATTAAGACCATGAGGCCCTATAAAATGCCCAATATGAGAGATCTCAAAGAGAAAACTCAAACAATCCCATCCTCTGAGACTTTAATCATCAGAGACCTATTTATTATAGTGAGTTGGAATGCTTAGGTCCAGCTGTACTCACTTGGGTCGTTCTCACAGGGTGATTACTTTTTCCCACTGTGACAGGCCCACTAAAGATATGCACTATTGAAAGCAAAGGATGAGTCTAGCTTTCTGTTCACCTAAAAAAAAAGGTGAGAGCATACTCGCCTATCATCAAGACACATAAGACATGTTTTTTCATTTCCATTGTAATTAGTCTATGTGCCTAATTTAACAAATATAAGTGCAAAATCCTGCGGCTACAAACAAAGTTAGTAGTTTATATTGTATTCTTTGGTGGCGAAATAGTTTATAACTCTGGTCTTTCACAGCAAAATAAGTACCAAGAACACCATCATATATGCTAGGAATGCTGCTCTGCACACCAGAAACGCTGTCCTGCACACCAAAAATGCTATTCTGCACACCAGAAATGTTGTCCTGCACATTAGAAATGTTGGTAAACAGACTAAAAATGCTGACAAATTTGCCAAAAATGCCACCATACATACCAAAAATTCTATAGTACAGATTGAAAGTGCTAAAGTATAGAAAAGCATAAAAACAGAGTTGAGGAATCTCCCATAAACACCATTTGAGGTGCCGGAACGCCACGATAGAGACCAAGAACGCGATTCAAGAGCCCAAGAGAGTTACTCTGTACTCTGAAAGAGCTAATCAACCTATCAATGAAATTTCCTACAAGCAAACTTGTTAAAGATCAAAGGGGCTGGGCCCCACGGTGGGCGCCAATTAATGTGATGCTAAAAATGTTGTTAGTATAAGAGGCATACACATATAATGAGACAATATAATATAATTGAAAATCTTAATTTCAAAACTAAATCAAAGATGCAAACCATAAGCCTTCCTTGAAATGTCCCATTTTCCTCTATTCTTGAGGACCTTGAAGGTGTTGGATTGATGGGCTCTCAATGGAGCAATGACCTCCAAAGTGACAACTCAAGAGTTGAGTAGCTATTTGATCATGATTGACTATGGAGATGATATGAAATGCATGATTTAAGAAACTAGACTAACATGCTATGATAAATCCAAAAGCTAATTACTAGATAATTGAAATGAAAATTGCCTATAGTAACGATGCCTAAATTGATATGAGATGGGATCCATATTGCTCCAAAATGAGGGGTATTTATAGGATTTCCAAGGCCAAAGTTGAGGTGGCAGGAATCGACGGTCCAGATCTGATCTGAAGATATCAAGGGACAAGATTGAGGAAGTTGGAGAAGAGGTTGGAGGAAGGGACACTTGTCATCTCTATGGTGACAAGTGTCAAGGAGCCTTTCTCATGAGAGGGCAAGTGTCCAAGGGAGGAGACATGTGGCAAAAGTGACATGTGTCTCAAGGAGAGAATATCCACACCATGGGAGGTTAGGATAAGGAGGTTAGAATATGCAAGATAGGATAGGGTTAGTTAAACCTAGGATTAGGTGGAATGGGTTAGGTTAGGTGGTTAAAGTTAGGAGCCATGTGTTCATTTGAATTTAGAAATTCAAATAATTAGAAAATGGTAATTAATCTCAACAAACTTGAGTTTGTTAATCTTAATTAGGGATTAGAAGAATTGATTAATATGGGGAGATATTAATTAATTTAGAATTAATTAATCAAAGGGGGATGTGAGATGAACTATATAAATAAATAATTTAGATTTATTTACTAGTAGATGAATAGAGAAATTAATTAAATTGCTTGTGAATTTAATTAATTGGGAAGGGGAATTAATCAAATAACTGCGTATTTAATTAACTATCTTCAGAGCATTTTTAGGTGTATACACAATCCAATATATATAATTAATTTAATCTATGCAGTTCATCTGTACAATCAAAATTAGCTATATAAAATTTCTAAATTAATTAGTAAATTATATATTGTATAATTCATACCTCTCCTGTAGCATGTAAGGCTCGTCTGATCTTGCTGATGTCAAAATCATGCAAGGAGCCCACTGCAACATGATCCCCCTCACTGTCTAGCTCCATAAGCATGGTAGTGTACATCCCCAAAAATCTAGTACTAGGTACTATGGCTCAATCAACTAATGTATAAACAGGAGGAGGAGGTGTATCCTGACCAACTATTGTATGCTGGGGTAGGGCAGTAGGATGTGCAGCAGTAGTAGGCTGAGAATCTGTATGCTCACAACAATGGATAGATGCAACTAGTCTACCAAGTGCATGCCTAAAAAATGATGGGGCATCCTGTAGTGGGATCCCATGCTCCATAACAATGACCTAATATGCATACAAAAGATCACTAGATAAGCATGCACTTATCTATCGTAAAGGATCTATGTCATGCATGCATGCAACATCCATCGACAATGGTATGTCTACTCAAACATATGGATCATCACTCACTGATGCATCATGAATGCTAGTATGAGAGCACAACAAATATCTACCCACCTGATCTATTGTCATCTCATCCACTTGTGTGGCTATAGTAGCAATACTAGAAAATATGGATTGTCGAGTGTCATTTGGTATAGTATCTGCAGCATGTGCTAGGTCCACACTCTTGGGAAGAAACACAAGTTTTGGACCAATCAATGCCCATTTATTAATGGCCTGGGGTGTACCTATTCCTCTAAAATTATTTGAAAATATGCCCTTCCCTTGCCCAACATGTTTTGGAAAATAGATGTAATCAACAGCATCCAACAAATGAAACTCTGTAAACAATTGTTTGCAGAAATAAAGGGGCAACTCATCCTTTTGGGGCCACCTATGATGAGTAGCTAACCATCTAGAATAGATAAATGGTGCTACTAGTGCATCTATGCACCTGGTAGGCATATAGCCTTTCACCCTACCAAAGTCCTGATAATGAGGAAACATAGTTTTCACATCAATTGTGGAGACCCTATCATTCATTGTGTCCCATTTCACAGTACCACATACACTGTGTGAAAGGGATCTATAGAGTTCCTCTACATCAACCTTGTCATATGGATTATAATTGTTGATGAGGTCAATCATATGAAGTATCTCATGTCTAATAGTCTCACCCCTTTGTTTATTTGTTTGATCATGCATGTTTCCCAAAGTGATATTTAAATGATCTAAGGCACATTGGAGTGCCTTTGTTGTTTGATTGTAGAGCTAATGTCTCTCCTCTGGAGTTGTTGCAGACCTATGTGACGTCTGCTCACTCCCATGAGGATGAACACTAGGCTCAGAACTACTCATGTTATGTGATTCAGGCTCGTCAGACATGATGTGAGTGGATAATGTAGATCTATATATATATATATATATATATATATATATATATATATATATATATATATATATATATATATATATCTGCACATGTGCATGTATGTAGTACACATTAAACAATAATTAAAAATGTATACATACATTTAAATCATTTTAAACATATTTAAACATGTACATTAAAAAAATTAGATATATACATTTAAATGCATAATTGAGTTAAAATTTTCTAGATATAAAGACAAATTTAAGATAAATTTTTAGAGATCTATGCACAAAATAAATTTAAACAAATATAAAATTAATTTTAAATTTCAGTATATGTCTAATTTACAATTACATATATTTTCATATACAATTATTTTTTGAAAATTAGTCAAATTAACTCAAATTAATTTACAATTAATTTACAATTTTGCATATACAAATTAATTAATAGGTCCTAATTTGGTCTTATGTGCTCCTAATAGGTCCTAAGGGGTGCACATGTGTCGCAAGGGGCCTTAAGTGGTCCTAAGGGGTCATGCATGTGTTCTAACACATGTGACCCCTTAGGACAATATAAGACCCCTTGCGACACCATTTGGTCTTATGTGGTCCTAATAGGTCCTAAGGGGTGCACATGTGTCACAAGGGGCCTTAAGTGGTCCTAAGGGGTCACACATGTGTTCTAACACATGCATAAACCCTTAGGACTACATAAGACCCCTTGTGACACTATTTGGTCTTATATGGTCCTAATAGGTCCTAAGGGGTGCACATGTGTCGCAAGGGGCCTTAAGTGGTCGTAAGGGGTCACGCATGTGTGTTCTAACACATGTGTGACCCCTTAGGACCACATAAGACCCCTTGTGATACTATTTATCTTATGTGGTCCTAAAGGGTGCACATGTATCGCAAGGGGCCTTAAGTGGTCCTAAGGGGTCACACATGTGTGTTCTAACACATGCATGACCCCTTAGGACCACATAAGACCCCTTGTGACACCATTTGGTCTTATGTGGTCCTAATAGGTCCTAAGGAGTTCACATGTGTCAGAAGGGGCCTTTAGTGGTTCTAAGGGGTCATGCATGTGTTCCAATGACTAAATATTTTCTTTAAAGATGCTTATTTTATTTAATCATTTGAGCCTAAATTATAATTTATATCTGCGTAGAAGCAAAAGATATACGTTCAAGAGTCATGTGCAAGTAAATTTTGTAAAATAAAGAAAGTAGGTATTATCTTGAATGATATGGAAACAAGCTCATCAGCTGCCTAGAAGAGAGAAATTGGAGAAAAGCAAAGGAAAGTGTTAAAGGGTGATAAATACATAGAGAGTATGCAATACAAACAAACAATGTCTGGAGTGTGTGATGTGGTCTCTAATTTATGTTCGGAGGGACTAACTGATTTTGGAGTTCCGGGGAAACCTATTGGGCCATGCTTGGAGGAAATAAATGTGTTCATGTAAGAGCCACCTTTTTTCTATTATGACAATGATGCTTTTGCATTGAAGGATATTTGGAAGACAATATCCAAAATTTCTATGGTGTGGAACCAGAGTTGGTGGACTCAAAGTACTTTTCAGCTTCCAGAAGACCAAGAGGTTATGTACACAATCTCCCAATAGAAGGGAAATTTCAAGCATTACCTCTCCCCCCCATGACTATTCAGGAAGCACTTCCTCAGACAAAGGACTATTGGCCTCCATGGGATCAAAGAAAAAAATTGAATTGCATAGACTCTAGATGATGTGGTAGTGTCCTTCCTGAAGAACTCTATAGTATAATTGAAAATTCATGAGGGAAACTACAAGATAGTGAACATAAATACATTCTTGAAAAGTGTGAAGAATGGAACTTGGTTTGGGTGGGGCCAAGTCAGGTGGCTCCTCTATAGGTTGATGAGATAGAAATTATATTAGGATTTGAAAAATATCACACTCTTGGAACTTCTTGTGCGATTGATCTATTGCACTGTTTGGGTAATGCATTCCAAATAGATACAGTTTCATACCATTTATCTATCTTGAAAGCATTTTATCCTGATGGACTTAAATTTCTTTCTCTATTTTTTGGTATGGTTGGAGCAGAGGTTGCTTTGCATTGACTTGGGATACATTTAAGTTGTGTTGTATCTGTGGAAATATGTGAAAATAATAGGCTTGTCCTTAATAGTTGGTGGACAAAAAACAAATGGGCTGTTGGCATTCTACACTCTTATGAGAATATTTGATGTATTCATTGATGGAAACCAACTGGAAATCATCTCGCAACCCACCAATAGTTACCGACACCAGCAATAGACATTTGTATACACCGGCAGGCACTTCACCGGTAGCGGCAATAATGCATATCGACACTCAAGCCCACGTGGAATAAACTTTTGTTTATTGTTTTATAATGTAATTATCTCTTGTAAAGGCCGACATGGTATATTGTAAAAGACTCATATAAGTATGAGATCTTATAGGTCATTTTGATATATATGAGAGAGAGAGGTAAGATAATATTTTTGTATAAGGTAATATAATTGACAATGAAGGTTTTGGTTATAGACTGAGCTTAAATCAGTACTAAACTTGGCATAGTTGATGCTGATCTAAAGCAGTACATTGTATTGGATTCTAATAATCCATTTTGTAAGTCAGTGAGACTTCTATTTTGTAGTTGAGCAGTGAGCTCTAGGCTGCTAGCCTTCCTGCATGTGCAGGCCCCTCATTGTAAGTAATATTTATTCATTGGCCAGTGAGTGAATATTGTGGGTCACAAATCCCACTGAGGTTTTTCCCACACTGGGTTTCCTTGTTAAACATCTTGTTATGGTGTGTTCTCTATGTTTTCTCTATTATTCTTATTTTCTGCATTAATTCTTATTTAGTGGTACACTATTTTGGGATACAAAGTTATTAATAAGTTTAAATATTATGCAAACTAGTTAGACACTGATTCACCCCCCTCTTAGTGTCTTTGGGACTATCATTGATTCTAAAACAGACAAGTAGGTTGATTCAGAGGGAAGTTGTCCAAGATTTGAATACAGAAGTACTGGAGGACTTAGTAGACAATGCTTTCAATGACTTTCGAAGATCTCAATAGAGGACTTGGTAGACAATGATTTTAAAGACATCTACTGAGATCTTCGGAAGTCATTGAAAGAATTGTTTACTAAGTCATCTAGTACTTCTATATTCAAATATTGGACATCTTCCCTCTAAATCAACCTACCTATTTGTTGGGTTTTTGTCCACCAATAATTTAGGACAAGCCTGATCTTTTCACATATTTCCATAGATACAACACAACTTAAATGTATCCCAATTCGATTCAAAGTAACCTCTGCTACAAATATACCACAAAATAGAGAAATAACTTTAATACCATCAAGATAAAATACTTTCAAGACAGATAAATGGTATGCAACTATATCTATTTGGAATGAATTACCCAAACAGTGCAATCGATCAGTTGCACAAGAAGTTCCACGAGTGTGATGTTTTTCAAATCCTAATATAATTTCTATCTCGTCAACCTAAAGAGGAGCCACCTGAATTGGCCCCACCCAAACCAAGTTCCATTCTTCACACTTTTCAAGAATGTATTTATGTTCACTATCTTGCAGTTTCCCTCATGAATTTCCAATTATAGTACAAAGTTCTTCATGAAGGACACTACCACATCATCTAGAGTCTATGCAATTCAATTTTTTGTTTGATCCCATGGAGGCCAATAGTTCTTTATCTGAGGAATTGCTTCCTGAATAGTCATGGGGGGAGAGGTAATGCTTGAAATCTCCCTTCTATTGGGAGATTGTGTAAATAAACTCTTGGTCTTCTGGAAGCTGAAAATTACTTTGAGTCCACCAACTCTGGTTCCACACCATAAAAAATTTTGGATATTGTCTTCCAAATATCCTTCGGTGCAAAAGCATCATTCTCATAATAGAAAAAAGGTGGCCCTTTCATGAACACATTGATTTCCTCCAAGCATGGCCCAATAGGTTTCCCCGAAACTCCAAAACCAGTTAGTCCCTCTGGACATAAATTAGAGACCACATCACACACTCTAGATATTGTTTGTTTGTATTTCATAATCTCTATGTATTTATCACCCTTTAACACTTAGCTCTGCTTTTCTTTAATTGCTCTCTTTTGGGCAACTAATGATCTTGTTCCCATGTCATTCAAGATAATTCCTGCTTGCTTTCTTTTACAAAATTTACTTGCACATGACTCTTTAGCTTGTATCTTCTGCTTCTGCACAGATATAAAAATTATAATTCACATGTGTCGCAAGGGGCCTTTAGTGGTCTTAAGGGGTCATGCATGTGTTCTAACACATGCATGACCCCTTAGGACCACATAAGACCCCTTGCGACACCATTTGGTCTTATGTGGTCCTAATAGGTCCTAAGGGGTACACATGTGTTGCAAGGGGCCTTTAGTGGTCCTCAGGGGTCATGCATGTGTTCTAATAGATGTGTGACCCCTTAAGACCACATAAAACCCCTTGTGACACCATTTGGTCTTATGTGGTCCTAATAGGTCCTAAGGGGTGGACATGTGTTGCAAGGGACCTTAAGTGGTCCTTAGGGGTCATGCATGTGTTCTAACACATACGTGACCCCTTAGGACCACATAAAACACCTTGCAACACCATTTGGTCTTATGTTGTCCTAATAGGTCCTAAGGGGTGCACATGTGTCACAAGGGGCCTTAAGTGGTGCTAAGAGATCACACATGTGTGTTCTAACACATGCGTGACCTCTTAGGACCACATAAGACCCCTTGCAATACCATTTGGTCTTATGTGGTCCTAATAGGTCCTAAGGGGTGTACATGTCTCGCAAGGGACCTTAAGTGGTGCTAAGGGGTCACGCATGTGTGTTCTAACACATGCGTGACCCCTTCGGACCACATAAGACCCCTTGCAACACCATTTAGTCTTATGTGGTCCTAATAGGTCCTAAGACATGCACATGTGTCACAAGGGGCCTTAAGTGGTCCTAAGGGGTCATGCATGTGTGTTCTAACACATGCGTGACCCCTTAGGACCACATAAGACCCCTTGCGACACCATTTGGTCTTATATGGTCCTAATAGGTCCTAAGGGGTACACTGTTGTCACAAGGGGCCTGTAGTTGTCCTAAGGGGTCATGCATGCATGTTCTAACACATGCATGACCCCTTGCGACACCATTTGGTCTTATGTGGTCCTAATAGGTCCTAAGGGGTACACATGTGTCACAAGGGGCCTTTAGTTGTCCTAAGGGGTCATGCATGTGTGTTCTAACACATGCGTAACCCCTTAGGACCACATAAGACCCCTTGCAACACCATTTTCTCTTATGTGGTCCTAATAGGTCCTAAGGGATGCACATGTGTCTCAAGGGGCCTTTAGTGGTCCTAAGGGGTCACGCATGTGTTCTAACACATGCGTGACCCCTTAGGACCACATAAGAGCCCTTGCGACATTATTTGGTATTATATTCTCCTAATAGGTCCTAAGGGGTGCACATGTGTTTCAAGGGGCCTTTACTAGTCCTAAGGGGTCACTTATGTGTTCTAACACATGTGTGACCCCTTAGGACCACATAAGACCCCTTGCAACACCATTTGATCTTATGTGGTCCTAATAGTTCCTTAGGGGTTCTCATGGGTCGCAAGGGGCCTTAAGTGGTCCTAAGGGGTCACGCATGTGTTCTAACACATGCCTGACCCCTTATGACCACATAAGACCCCTTGCAACACCTTTTGGTCTTATGTGGTCCTAATAGGTCCTAATGGGTGCACATGTGTCTCAAGGGTCCTTTAGTGGTTCTAAGGAGTCACACATGTGTTCTAACACATGCATGACCCTTTAGAACCACATAAGACCCCTTGTGACACCATTTGGTCTTATGTGGTCCTAAGGGGTACACATGTGTTGCAAGGGGCCTTTAATGGTCCTAAGGGGTCATGCATGTTTTCTAACACATGCGTGACCCCTTAGGACCACATAAGACCCCTTGCAACACCATTTGGTCTTTTGTAGTTCTAATAGGTCCTAAGGGGTGCACATGTGTTGCAAGGGGCCTTAAGTGGTCCTAAGGGGTCACACATGTGTTCTAACACATGTGTGACCCCTTAGGACCACATAAGACCCCTTGCAACACCATTTGGTCTTATGTGGTCCTAATAGGTGCTAAGGGGTGCACATGGAATGCAAGGGGCCTTAAGTGGTCCTAATGGGTGATATAAAATAATTATATACTCCTTAGGATGTATACATATGTACACCTTAGGATATGCTATTAGGGGTCGTGTGTGGTCCTGAGGGATCACACATGTGTGGGGACTAATGGTGCCAGGGAAATAGAGGGTGGAGGAGAGGAGGAGCAAGCAACTCGTAGATAGGTGAGACAATGGAGGGATGTTCAAGGTGGAGATGGAGGTGGAGAGGGAGGGAAGGAGCCTATGTGAGAGTAAGGGGAAGCTGACCCACTATGGTGTATGAGAGCGAGAGTAGCAGGGGCCAACTGACCCACTACGGTCTATGTTGCAGTATATAGCGTAGCAGGTTGTCTCCCATATTCTTAGTATATGGCTCAATCTGAGGGATCTCGGGCACCTAGGCAGGATGCTGGTCAGCAGGAACCACCTCCTCCACCACTTGGCAATGAGGGAGAGGCAGAGAGCTAGATTTTTATAGCTCCTAGATTTTTTTATATACCTAATTTTTTGTAGCACCTACGATTATTGCTTTGATGAGACATTGTATATGACAGTTGATATCATTTGTACTTTGAGACTTATGATTATATATGAGATCTTGATTTGTTTTCATCATACTTGTGTTGATTGATTTATGAGATGTCTTTCTATATGCTTTATTTTATATGTATGCATATCTTTTCAATATGGATATATGTAATGTAGATGAATATGGATGTTATTTTTTGTTTCTTATCATATGCAAATAAATGATGAAAATGAGTAATTAGTAATGAAAATTTGTATTTTTCTATGCAATAATATGAATGCAAACAAGTATATAATGAAATGTATGGATCTATATAAGATGCATATGTATGTAGCTAACATCTCAATACACAAGTACTTGATTGGAGAAATGATGAAAAAGAGACCACTTAGCTGAAAAAAATGATGATGCTTCAAACTCCCATTCAAAAGATAAAGAGATCATTGTTATCATGCTGAAATCGCTCGAAATGCATAAAATATAGAACAAATGCAACCTAAACCTAGTCACTAGATTTGGAATGCTTAATTTTCATCATTGAGCATTTACAAACATAGCAGGCAGAATAGAGTTCCTTTCTTTTCATGTACAATATTAATTATCTTGTCCGCAATGACCCTTTTTTTGTTCATATCCTTGGACAAATTACGCATGCATCTAGATTGCACATTAAAGAAATTCCCTCAAAATAGACAAATAAATGATGCCAACCTCCTTGTAGCATACAAATAACTGGAGTCGAGGTATGTGTTGCGATTTCACCTTGATGTGAAGGTACTTATCATAGACTCCTAACTGATTAGACATTTCCAGATCATCAGAATCATTCCTACAAGCCAAAAAAAAAGAAAATATTATTCCCCCAATCCTTGCTCCTCTTATTCAAGATAGAATTCCTCGAGTTACTCAGAGGGAATAATAATTAAAAACCAATATAAAAGACAATGCACAAAGAAAATTTCATACATATCTCAAACTGTTTAGTGATTGTTTTCAGTAATGTTGTTTTGCTTGCTTGTTTAGTGATACAGCTCTTCAGTAGTTAGGAGACAGGTGACTAACTCAGATTGACGACCAGGTATCACTAGCAGAAAGATGACTTGGTTGATACTGCTCAAGACATGTAAATTGCTCAGTCGATTACCCTAAGACTAGGACATTGATCAGTTTCAAGCCATGAGGGTTCCAAAAGAACCAAAATGTAACAAAAGAGACTAAAAGATATGTACAAGAGAAATCAAAGATGTAGGATAGTGGGAAATGCCAATGTTATGTTGATAGATGGAGCGCTTGAGTATAAGAGGCGCCTGTTTGCCAGGTTTTCACTTGCTTGGCAAATATTCTTTTTTTTTTTTAGGACTTTTTAGCTGTACAAGTTGCTGGAGTAGAGAATACTAAGTAAAGAATATTTTCAAGTGGATGGTATTGATCAGTTCATAGAGTTGTTCTCCTTCTGATGTTGAGATTTGATAGGCACCATAGCCAAAGACTGCAGTAACGATGTAGGGACCTAGCCAGTTGGGTTCAAACTTCCCTTTGTTGTCTTGAAACTATTTATTTTTAGGATTTTCTCTCAGAACAAGGTCACCAACCTGAAATTCTTGTTGTCGAACCTTCTTGTTATATCCTTTAGACATTCTCTTTTGATACACTCTCAGATGATCAAAAACCACTTGCCGACATTCATCCAGTAACTCAAGTTCTTGCAATCTAGATATTTTGTAGTCTTCACCAGTAACGAGACCTTGCAAAGAAACTCTTAGAGATGGTATTTCCACCTCAATAGGTAAAACTTCTTCAGATCCATACACCAAAGAAAAAGGTGTAGCCCCAATAGGTGTTATGATACTTGTTCTATAAGCCCATCATGTAGGATTGAGTTGCAGATGCCAATCCCTTCCAGATTTATTTACTGTTTTATGTAAGATAGTCAACATATTTTTGTTAGATGCTTCAGCTTGTCCATTACCTTGAGGGTAATATATGGATGACCAATGTTGTTTAATTTTGAATTTTTCATAAAACTCATCTAGATCTGTATTCTTGAATTGCCCTCCATTGTCAGTCACAATGGATGAAGGTATACCATACCTATAGATGATATAATTAAGGATGAACAGAGCTACTTGTTTACTGGTTTCTTTGATGAGAAGAACTGCTTCTACCCACTTAATGAAGTACTCAGTGGCAGTTATGATAAACTTGTGTCTGTAAGATGATGCAGGATATATTTGGCCAATGAGATCAAATGCCCATTATTGAAAAGGCCAATGTGTAATGAAGGGTATGAGATCCCTTGTTGGAGCATGTATGAGATTCCCATGTAGTTGACACTTCTCACAAGTTCTAGCAAACTTTATAGCATCTTTCTCCATTTCTAACCAGTAATAGCCAGCCCTTAGTAGTTTCCGAGCTAAAGTTAGACCATTTGAATGAGATCCACAAATACCTTCATGGACTTTAGATAATGCATGTTGGGACTCTTCAATTTCTAGACACCTAAGAAAAGTACTATCCAAACCTTGCCTAAATAGATCATTAGCAATGATGACATACCGTGAAGCATTTTGGATTAGGTTCCTTTTCTCATTATGGGTAAGATTAGCAAGGATAATTTGGTCACGTAGGTAAGAGTAAATGTGGTTGTAGCGAGATGAGTCATGTTCGATAATAGAATAGACCATCTGGGACTCAGGAGAATCATAGGCAGGATAATGTAACTCTTCCACCAGGAATTCAAAGCGATAATTAGATTCTTGTAACTCTAGTATAGATTCCATGATAGCCATAGCATCTGTTGCTCCATTTGCTGATCTGGGAATCTGTTGAAATGATACAAAAGTAAAATATTTCTTGAGATCATCAACCATTCTCTTATAAGGCATCAGTTTCTCATCTTGATTTTGATATGTATCATTGATTTGATTGATGATTAGTTGAGAATCTCCATAGATGTGTAATTCCATAACCTTCCATTCGATAGCCAACTTGATCCCATTTACCATAGCTTCATATTCTACAATGTTGTTTGTGCAAGGGAAAATAATCTTGTAAGCCTTTGGGATTGAATATTTTGGAGGAGTAATAAAAATTATTCCAGCACCAGAACCATGTTGAGTGAAAGACCCATCAAAGAGCATCTTCCATGATCTTTGAGTAAGGTGCATGATGGATTCATCTAGAAATTATATGTGCAGAGGATGACTGTCTTCAAGTGGAGCATCAACAAGTTGATTTGCAATGACCCATCCTTTGATGCCTTTGCGTTCTACATATTCAATATCAAATTTTGTAAGAATCATGACCCATTTAGCCAATCTTCCTATAAGTGTTTCTTTGTTGAGAAGATATTTGAGCAGATCAATCTTATCCACCAACTTGATTAAATGTGCTAACATGTAGTGTCTCAATTTTTGTGATGCAAAGACTAATGCCAAGCAAGCTTTTTCTATTATAGTATAGTTCACTTCATAAGACACCAAAGTTCTGCTGATATAATATATAGCTCTTTCATTTTTATTCTCATCCTGTTATGTCAAAAGTGCCCCCAATGATGTATCGATAGCTGATATGTATAGAATCAATGGTTTACCTTGAATTGGTGGCATCAATATAGGTGGATTAGATAGGTATCCCTTGATTTTTTGAAGGTGTTTCTCACATTCCTGATCCCAGTTGTCTATTACTCCTTTCCTTAATAATTTTATAAAGGGTTGAGCTTTATTTTCTAGCTAAGAAATAAAGCATCCGATTTATTGGAGACGTCCTTGTAAACTTCTCATTTGACTGATATTCTTTGGAGGTGGAATTTCCATTATAGCTTGGACCTTCTTAGGATAAATCTCAATTCCTTTCTTTTAAATAATGTAACCAAGTAATTTCCCTGATGTCACTTCGAATGCACACTTTTTAGGATTTAGCTAGAGCTTGAATTTTTCCATTCTATCTAGTATGAGGCATAGATGTTGAATATGTTTGGATCTCTTCATGGTCTTTACTAAGGTGTCATCAATATAATATTCCATGTTTTTATGCATCATATCATGGAAGATAGTAGTTACTGCTCTTTGGTAAGTTGCTCCTGTATTCTTTAGCCAAACTGGCATGACGTTCTAGCAAAAGGTTCCCCATGCACAGGTGAAAGCTATATTTTATTAATCCCCAAGAGCTATTTTGACCTGATTATAATCAGAGAATCCATTCATTAATGAGTACATCTCATACCCAGCAGTCATATCCACTATCGTATCAATGTTAAGCAATGGAAAATTGTCCTTCAGACAATCTTTGTTGAGATCTTTGAGGTCTATGCAAACCCTATTAGATTTGTCTACCTTTGATATAGGTACTATGTTTGATATCCATTCTACATAGTCTATAGCTCTGATAAATCCATCTTTTCGCAATTTTCTAGCTCAGCCTTGACTAGCAGTGCCACATGAGGGTGCATCTTAGAGAGTTTTTGCTTGACTGGTTTAAATCGTGGTGTAATAGAAAGATGGTTCATGATAAGATCAGGATCTAGGCCTGACATATCAAATTATGTCCATGCAAAGTTGATCTTCTTTTCTAAAAAGAGAGTGCTGAAATATTTTAACTCTTCTACTGATAGTGATTGAGCTAAGTGGATGATATGTGGTGTCTCTTGACTCCCAATATTTACTGGCTGAGTTGGTTAAATCAATATAGAAGACCTTTCCTAGAAGTGACTTGGCAATATATCAAGTATCGCACCTTTAGGTGCCTCAGAGAGGTTTTCACCCTTAGGTACATCCTTCATTTTCTCTATTTTTTATTCTGACACCACCACAATGTGGTTTTCGCCATCACATCTTTTATTTTTATTTATTTTTTTTGCGACTAAGATACTTGATGTCTATTTCAGTCATGTTCCCACTTTTCTCATTGGTGGAAGAGTCCATTGGTTCAACTACATTAAGATAGTAGGCTAATGTGTAGTCATTGGAAAAGATAGGTACATTCATAGGTTGGTTTTGTAGACTATAGTCAATTAGTTTAGGATGTACTAAGGATAAAGTTTGAACAGGTTCGAGGGAGTTCACGGTATTATCATCATAACTTTGGATAGACAAGTTGAGTTCTAGAAGACTACCTTGCGTACATGTCTCAAGACCAGGAAGAGTTAATACATGATCATTGAAGT
Source organism: Cryptomeria japonica (assembly GCF_030272615.1). Classification (NCBI taxonomy): domain Eukaryota; kingdom Viridiplantae; phylum Streptophyta; class Pinopsida; order Cupressales; family Cupressaceae; genus Cryptomeria; species Cryptomeria japonica. The sequence goes on along the minus strand of NC_081409.1, from coordinate 470,033,213 downwards.
GCACGCTAATATTTAGTTGACCAAATCCAATAGACCTATTACTAGCACCGTTCTCTATGTCGGACTGGACTACATATCGTGGTTTGATAGTAATAGGATCAGTAGATAGATTCTCGACATTCATGATAGAGGAGTCAGAGTTTGATGTTGAATAGGTATTGTCATAAATAGAACTATTGTTGGAGTCATCAGAGTCATAGGATGAAGTTTCTAACTCTTCTTCAAGTGATTGAGTAAAATTATGTATAGTGTCAATACCTACATCTTTGATGCTGCAAGTTTTGAGATTTGGTTCATTGATCACTTGTATCTAACATAACTGTTGACATAACCTTGATGGTTCTATGAACCTCTATCATCTACTCCATTCAACTTCTTCTATACTAATTGTTGGTTCTATTTCTATAGCTTCCAATTCTTCTTGTGTAGTTCCATACTTGATTTGTTCTATCTTATTAGAGGGAGATATAGTAGGTGGAGAATTTTCTTGTGTTCTTCCTTCTTTCATCTTTTGTTCATAGTCTTCTTGTCTTTTTAGTCTGATTTCTTCTATCTGCATTTGTAGCTTTAAGTGTATCATCTCTTGTGTGTCATCTGTGATATCACTAGACTCTTCTAGAGTTTCTATAATAGATGTATCTGAGAGATGATCTGGACCCCATTCATCCTCATTCAAGTCAGTTTCTGAATCTTCTACTTGTTGTCTACCCATATATGTGAGTGGAATTTTCAGTGGTGCAAACAATTCTCTGATTCTTTCTACCTCTTCTCTCATATCCTCTGGGACTTCTACTCCTTGTAGTGTTGTAGCCGATAGAATTGGAACTTGAGTACTAGTTGTTTCCTCTCTCTTGATTGCTAGTTCTTCTTGTTCTTTTTCACACTCTTCTTGAGTTTGTTGAGTGTTTACTTCATGTGATGTTGAAGGTAGTTTCTTTTTCCTCCACTTAGACTAATGATGAGAAGTATGTTTTTGGTCTGATGTCTTTCTTGGATTGTATACCCGTCTAGCTTTATCATTTATAGACTTAGCTTGTAGTTGAATAGGTTAAACAATACCTTCTTGATGTTTTCCTAGAGGACCGGTACCCGAATATCCCATGCATTGAATCATCTTATAGCCTAGACCATATTGTGTCAGGGAAAACTCACAATGTTGTACTTTTTTTTCACTATCTTATTTGAAAAGCCATTTGAGAACAACATCCTCTTCTATTTCATCTGTAAGGGAAGTAGAGGATTGTATAAAAAGACCATCATAAATAACATTTGGAGTGGAAGTCTGTGGTTTCATAACCTCTGCTGGTTTTCCCAACTGTCTTGGTTATGGAGGAAGAGATATTAGTGAAATTATTGGTTCTCTCTTGTATCCATCTGTGCCAGTATCTGTGATTTTCAATTTCTTTTGTAAATCCTTCATCAAGGTTTCTAAACTTTTAGCTATAGAGGTTTCTCTATTATGAGGCACAAAGGTATCAACACTCTTTGTTAATGCATTACAGGGGTAGTTTGTATCGGCAGGAATACTGACTTCAACTTCATTATAAGGAAATTTTAAGCACCAATGATATGTAGATGGTATTGTCTTCATTTCGTGAATCCATGGCCTGCCCAATAAGATGTTGTATGAAAGAGGGAGATCAAGAACCTAAAAAATAACATCTCTTTCTATAGGTCCTACCCTAATCGGTAATAGTACCAGACCTTTAGAGGTTCTTTCTTCTTCATCATGGGCTTTGATTGTTATTTTCTTTGCCGAAAAGCCCAGCTGTGTAAGTAGATTGTAGGTACAAATATTCAACCCAATGCCTCCATCTATCAAAACATGTTTAAATCAGTGTTTATGGATCATAGCTTATGTATACACCTAAAAATGGATTGAAGATAGTTAATTAAATATGCAATTATTTCATTAATTTTTCTTCCCAATTAATTGAATTTACAAGCAATTTAATTAATTTCTCTATTCATCTACTAGTAAATAAATCTAAATGATTTATTTATATAGTTCATCTCATATCCCCCTTTGATTAATTAATTCTAAATTAATTAATGTCTCCCCATATTAATCAATTCTTCTAACCCTAATTAAGATTAACAAACTCAATTTTGTTGAGATTAATTAACATTTTCCAATTATTTGAATTTCTAAATTCAAATGAGCACATGGCTCCTAACTTTAACCACCCAACCTAACCATCCCCTAACTTAACCCATTCAATCTAATCTTGGGTTTAACTAACCCTATCCAATCTTGCAAATTCTAACATCCTTATCCTAACCTCTCATGGTGTGGATATTCTCTTCTTGAGACACATGGCACTTTTTCCACATGTCTCCTCCCTTGGACACTTGCCTTCTCATGAGCAAGGATCCTTGACACTTGTCACCATAGAGATGACAAGTGTCTCTTCCTCCATCCTCTTCTCCAACTTCCTCAATCTTGGCCTTTGATATCTTTGGATCAAATCTAGACCGTCGATTCCTGCCACCTCAACTTTGGCCTTGGAATTCCTATAAATATCCCCCATTTTGGAGAAATATGGATCCTATCTCATATCAATTTAGGCATCATTACTATAGGCATTTGCATTTCAATTATCTAGTAATTAGATTTTGGATTAATCATAGCATGTTAATATAGTTGCTTAAATCATGCATTTCATATCATCTCCATAGTCAATCATGATCAAAGAGCTACTCAACTCTTGAGTTGTCACTTTGGAGGTCATCGCTCCATTGAGAGCCCATAAATCCAACACCTTCAAGGTCCTCAAGAATAGAGGAAAATGGGACATTTCAAGGAAGGCTTATGGTTTGCATCTTTGATTTAGTTTTGAAATTAAGCTTTTCAATTATGTTTTTTATTGTCTCATTATATGTGTATGCCTCTTATACTAACAACATTTTTAGCATCATATTAATTGGCGCCCACCATGGGGCCTAGCCCCATTGATCTTTAACAAGTTTTCTTGCAAGAAATTTCATTGACAGGTTGATTATCTCTTTCGGAGTCCAGATTAGCTCTCTTGGGCTCTCGAATCACGTTCTTGGTCTTTATTGTGGCATTCCGACACCTCAAATGGAATTTATGGGAGATTCCTCAACTTTGTTTTTATGTTTTTCTATACTTTAGCACTTTTAGTCTATACTTTAGTGTTTTTGGTATGTATGGTGGCATTTTTGGTACATTTGTCAGTGTTTTCAGTCTGTTTAACATCATTTCTGGTGTGCAGAACAACGTTTTTGGTGTTCAAATCAGCATTTCTGGTGTGCAGAGCAATGTTCTTGGCACTTAGGATGGCATTCTTGGTCAATTTGATGGCATTTTCAGTTTTTTATTGATTTTGCAAATATCATATGTTGCATTCCTCATTTCTACTTCTGGACTATCATTTTCCCAAACCTAATTTGCAGGTTGTTGGTTTTGCATTCCTCATTTCTACTTTTGGACTGTCATTTTCCCGAACCTAAATTGCAGATTGTTGGTTTTGGAGGTACTTATTTTGCTGTGAAAGATCGGAGTCATAAACTATTTTGCCACCAAAAAATGCAACATAAACTACAAACTTTGTTTGTAGCCATGGGATTTTGCACTTATATTTGTTAAATTAGGCATATAGACTAATTACAATGGAAATGAATAAGCATGTCTTATGTGTTTTGATGATAGGCGAGTATGCTCTCACCTTTCTTAGGTGATCAAAAAACTAGACTCATCCTTTGCTTTCAATAGTGCATTTCTTTAGCAGGCCTGCCCTCCCGAGGAGTTATTAACTCTTAGCCCTTAAGGCTAGTGAGAGGGGAACGACCTAAGTGGGAACGGCTAACGCCAAGTACTCCAACCCACTATAAAATAAATATGTTTTTGATGAAAATCAAAGCAATGGTAGTGCTTAGGAATAGCTCTCCTCTGTACCTTTGGGTATATCAAACCTTGGTTTTCAAGGTTGGGAGACCTCTTAATTGAGTTTATACCCCAACGCACTGAATGGATCCCTTACTAGTTCCAAGTAAATTAGAAGCTACCCGGTTTACCTCCGAACATTATTAAATTCTTAGTGCATGGAGGGGGAAGAATCTCTCCTTAAGATACTCACCATATGTCCCTCTTGAGCGTATGTGCGAACTCCCCTTTTGAGACCTTATTGCTAGGCTCATAATGAGACTCCACTAGCTCTCACAAAGGCAAAAAAAAGGGTGCCCTTTAGGGGATGACAAGGTTGTGTGAGCTGATAGGGTACCAAGTTGTGGGCTAAGAACTAATAATGAAGCCAATCTCCTTAGGATAGACTGATTGATGTGTTTTCAAATTGTTCAAAACTCGTAAAAACTTGGGCTTTCTTTAAAAGCTTATTGAACATACACTTTATGTGTCCTTTGGGACAAAAAAAAAATACAATCTAAATTTTGTATTTGTAAGTCAAGTCAAGATATCATCCATTGAAATACAACAAACATTAAAAACTCAAATTTCAAACTGTCAAATTCACAAGTTTCACAGCAGGTTAGCTCTTTCAGTCAAAATAGTCGCATCCACAGTCCAAACAGTCACATTCATAGTACAAAACTTATCTCTTTTGGTCCAAACATTAGCTTCATCAGTCCAAACAGTTGTATTCACAGTCCAAACATTAGCACTTTTGGTCCAAACAGTCGCATCTAAATTTCAAACTGTCACATCTACAGTTCAAACTGTCGCACCTATGGTCCAAATAGTCGCATTTCCAGTCCAAACATTAGATCTTTTGGTGTGAATGTCAAATTTCTCATAGTTTAACATTAACTCTCCAAGGTTGAACACATTAGAGTTTCTGGTCTAAACATTAGAGTTTCTGGTTTAAACATTCGAGTTTCTGGTCAGTTTAATAGCATTTCTGGTTAGTTTGTCAACATTTCTGGTAATTTTGCCAGCGTTTCTAGTCCATTTGATAGCATTTATGGTTTGTCTATCAGCATTTCTGGAGTGCAAAACATTATTTCTGGGCTGTTTCTCAGCGTTTCTGGTCAGGATAGCAAATTTCTTGGTCTAAACAATAGCTCTCTTGGTCTAAAGGTCAAATCCCCTGGTCTAATCAACAACTCTTGTGAGTTGCATATCAAATTGCTCATGTTGCAGCATCAAATCTCCTAGTTTGTCCTTGCTAGGTCTACATATCCATTTTCTGAGTCTGAAAATCACAAAATTGGGTCAAAACAATAATCTCCTAAGTACAAACACCCAATTTGCTAAAGTACATATCATTATTTGACCTTTAGAGTCACTGTATTGCATAGCAAAGTTTGTGGTCTTTTTGTCAGCATTCCTGGTCTATTTCACATTGTTTCTGGTCTATCTCTGAGCATTTTTGGGATACAGAACAACATTTTTGGCCTATTTGTCAGCGTTTCTAGTCTGTCTGTCAGCGTTTCTAGTCTGTCTGTCAGCGTTTCTGGAGTGTAGAATAGTATTTCTAGTCTGTTTCTCAGCATTTCTGGTCAGTAAAGTAGAGTTCTTGGTCACTTTGTCAGCATTTCTAGTAAACTACATCAAAATCAGAAAACAAAAACAACCCATTTCTCAAACAATCAAACATAGAGAGTAGGTCATCTTGTTGGGTCATTCAATCAGGTTATCTTCTATCAAAAACATATTCAAGAACAAGACACACAATAGTCTCAAGTATTCACCTCAAACAAGTTAAAGATCAAACACCTTAAAGTGCAACACCATATTGTCTTTGATAAACTGATCATTCAAACATAGTTTCTCATTAGGATCTATCATCCTTTAATCATGAAACTACAACGCTTGATCAAAATAACCTTGTTCTCTATCATAGGATATATCATTCTTGAACTTGGTCATATCAAAAATCATAAAACCTGCACTCCAAAACTAAGATTGAAAAACTTGTAAACAAGCAAATACTTGAAAAGATCATTTCATGTCTATCCATCCACAACTTTAACCTCAACAATTGATCACTTATTATAACACATTAAACAAGATTTTAACCTCAAAAAACATTCAAGACACGTGTATGCCCATTCTAACCAGGGCTCAGAGATGAAAGATTACAGAAACAGAAATAGAAACATTTGAAATAATTGAAGACTATAGAAACATGGAACACAAAGATGAAATACAAGTTGAAGAGGAAATAATAGAACAACATGTCAGAGATATCAAAAAAGTTCCTCAATTTGATAAATTTATGTAGAAAATATTGGAGGGAGAAAAAGAAAAATATTTCCTAATGTTAGCAAAATTTGGTGCTAAACTCCCCCAAGATTTTGATGTGAACAAATTGACACAAAAGAGAAATGACCCCCCCTTAAAAATGAACAATACGAGGATATTTTTGGTCTGAAACTCAATGACACGTCAATTCCTAGTAACACTAGAAACAATGAGGAAACTTACATTCCCACAAGGGATGAAGTAGAAATTCTAAATAACGCTCAATCCAATGAGGATACAAGAAGGGATAAAGATGATATTAGAAGAGATCAAGATTGTCCTACAATGCAAAATCATGGCTATGCAAGAACAAATCATGTGGATAATCCTATCACAACTCTCACACAACAAATACAAACACTACAAATGCAAATTCAAGATATGCAAAGAGGAAATGTTAGAAGATACTCACTTCAAGAAATTTTTCCTTATCCTTTCGACAGAAACTAAACATGAGACCATTTCCTATAGGCTTTGAAACTCCTAGATACAAAAAATATGATTGAAGCACTGACCCTTAAGATCATATAAGGGAATTTTGCACAATGAGTATGGAGTTTTCACATGAGGATACATACTTAATGAGACTATTTCTGAAAAGCTTAACTAGACTAGCTATGGAATGGTTCTCCAAACTTACACCTGGAATCAGATCATTCTCAGAATTGGTGGATAAGTTTGTTTCACAATACTCTTATAACATCCAACATGAAGTAACCATGCTAGACCTGTGTAACACAAAACAAAAGAGTGGGGAACCCTTCATGACATTCTTACAAAGATGGAGGCAGTTAGCTTCGAGATATCCTCGTACAGTGTCAGAGTATGAAAAAATGGACATATTCATAGACAACTTAAATGATCAAATGAGTTATTACTTAAAAATGCAAGGAAATCAAAGTTTCATGAAAAATGATTGATAATGGAATCAGAATGGAGGAAGCCATGATAAAGAAAGGTGAGTTGAAAATATTCAAAGAAGGAGTTCACCCTCCTAACAACACTAACAACAACAATCACAATGATAAACCAAAGTTTTGGAATAGAAATTTTAATGTTGTCAATGATGGGATAGTGGATAACAACAATGTAAAACCAAATAAATCGGTTTTTAATTTATCCAATCACTCAGCAGTAGCTCAACAAAACAACAATCACCAAAAATCAACTATCAAAAACTTCTTTCGCAGATAATTTACAAACATTGGTGAACCCCTTGGGTCTGCATTAAAAACACTCATCGCAAACAAATTGATTACTTTACCAAAAGAAAGAAACTTTCAACCCAAGGTAAAACCTGCTTGGTGGAATGACAACCATTATTGTGATTTCCATCGAAACAAAGGACACCAAACAGATGCTTGTCAATGATTAAAACATGTCATCCAAGATTTGATTGATAATGGAATAATAACCATGGATAGACATACAACAAATGAATCTCACATAGCTTTCAAAACTCCACTTCCTAATTATGAGAAGGGTGCATCATCAATAGGGCAAAACGGTAAAGGTAAAGCAAAGGTAAACTATGCTCATGCGTATGACAATGTGGTAAATGTAATCATAGTTAAAGAGCAAAAACATCATGAACCTGCTCATGTTATCACACAAAGCAAAGCCAAATTGGTTTTGTCAGGTCCTACAACAAACACATCATCCACTACCAAACAATAAAATCTAGTGGATCAATTACAGAAAACACTTGCACAAATATCCATCTTAGAACTTTTAAAGCTATCACCTGCACACAAAGAGATTCTTGAATGAGCATTAGTAGATACCACAGTGTCCAAAGATCTTGATATAGATCAACTCCAAACCATGGTGGGACACCTCACAACTCCTCACTGCTTATCATTTACTAAAGAAAATGACATGTCCTTGCAACATCCCCATAATGCTCCTTTGCATATTGAAGTCCTCATTCACAAAACACAAGTTAAACATGTTATAATAGATGGTGGAGCTGGCCTAAATATTTGTTCATTGAGTCTTGTTTGTGCCTTAGGATATTCAGAAGATGCATTTGATCCCCACAAAAAGATCACCATAAAAGCCTATGATGAAGAAGAATGTTACTCCAAGGGAATTGTGATACTACCCATCAGAGTGGGACCTTTACAGAAAAATACAGCATGACAAGTTCTAGACTTGGACTTATCATATAATATACTCCTCTGGAGACCATGGATACATGACTTGCAAGTTGTCCCATCAACCTATCAATAGTGTGTCAAATTTCCCTATAATGGACAAGAAATCACAATATCTGCAGATTCAAATCCATTCCAATATTGTAGCAATCTAAAAATGGCTCAAGAAGTCATTTTTCCTCATAACAGGGAGGCATCATCTTTTAACACACAATCCAAAGAACAATCATTTGCCTCTATTTTATCAAGTATGGAAAAACAAATGCAGCTAAGAGATCGAGGAAATGGAGAATACTCAATATCACAATTACCACTCTCTCCTAAATCCTTTGGAAAACCATCAAACTCTAAACAACAACCAATTGTGAAACATCTTTCGATATTTGATGGAGCATTCATTAGTGTTGGAACATTATCAGAGGAGATAGAAGACAAAGATGTGCTACAGTGGCTATACAAAGATGAAGAAGCTCAACAAAAGGTCAACAATGTTAGAATACCTACAAAAAAATATGGAAAAGGATTCAACATTCTTCAAAAGATGGGATACATTGGAATAGGTCCTATAGGAAAAAGAAAAGAAGGTATCTTAGAACCTATCCAACCTCATACTCAGCAAGCTATAGACAAAGCAGGTTTAGGGTATGGACAAGTTACTTTACCAGAAGACATATTCTCTAATCAGCACCAAGAGGAATATGAAAATAGACAAGAACAACTTGCAATGGAAAGGGAAGAAGCATCTACAAAGCAACAAGCACAACCAAACATGAATTCGCAAAACAAACAATCCTCAAATAAACAAGAGAAACAAACCAATAGTACCTCCCAAGCAGCATTAACTCTCAATAAAAACAAGCATGAACCTAGTACTAATCAAGGAGAGCTGATAGTAAAGTTGACAGAACTCAATCTCAGTCCAGAAGAAGTTGCATATGAAAGAAGGAAAGATATAGCAAGACAAATAGAAGAAACACATCAAAAGCTATATGAACAAATTTGTAGATTGCAAGCTACAAGCGAGACAAATTCTGATGAATGGTAATGGGATTCATATCATTCTAAAGAACCGGCTGAAGAAAACTGCTTTAAAGAAGATGTAGGAGTCGATGTAGTTCACATGTATGCAAGACAAACATTAGGAACTAGTTCACTTGAATTAGAATCACATTCAGCTAACTTGGACTTAATTGAGGATGATCAAGAACTTCTTGGGCGAGGTCATTCTGATGAGGGTACTGTTCTAGACATTGACATACATATTGAAAACTTTGATAACTCAATCATGACCCTAAATACTCTCAAAACAGCTCAACCTAATGATCCTTTACCTCTACTCCACCCTAAACTTATTGAATGGGAAAATGAAGGACATACTGCCATTGATACCTTTCCAAATGACTATGCCATATCCGTATATCTTAATGCAATTGAACCCACAACAACTTCCACCAGGAATTTCAGCAATGCATCCTCCAGCCAAGTGGGTGCCAAATCTCCTAGTCGTAAAAGTGAAAATAAAAACAATATCAGGTCTAATATTGAAAACCATTTCTTGGCAACATTAGATCAGGAAAAAGCAAAAAGAAAGGACGCATCTAATGGTGAAAACCTCCTCGAGGCACTAGAAGATGGGAGATTTAATGTAGGATTTGAGAAATACAAATCCACAGAACCCAAAAGAAACCTGCATGCAAGAAACCTGTCACAGAGAAAGAGAGAGAACGAATACAAGGGTTTTGGCTCTGACAAAGAGAAAAGATGTATTATCAGAGAAAAATGAATCAAGAATATGAATAATACAAGAGATCAATCCTTATAAAGGAGATCAACACCAAAAGGAAAACCTAACCCTAAGGTGTGAGCATTTAATAATTAAATATTAATTATTAAATGACTAATGTATGCATAAAGAGAAATCTTAAGAGGAGAGCAAAGTTAATTAATTACTTTACTCTAACACCCCCCCTTAAGATGAGCTACAATGCAGCTACAAATAATGCAGAAGAAAGCAAAGGAACTACAATGCAAAAGAGGGTCCCGGCAACAAGGCCTGATGAGGTACCCAAATACAAGAAAATCTCTATAAAGTGGAGTAAAGGAGAAAACCCAGTGGGAAAAAACTCCTCTCCAAAAAGAGATAAAGAATCATGCTAAAAAGAAAACATGAAGGAAGGAAGGCCTCACTGAGACCCCCCAAGGACAACTTCCTTCACCCCAAGCATTGAGCGCAACTGAAGATAGCGCGGAGATGCCAAAGGTTTAGTGAAGATGTCAGCAACCTCCTCCTCTGTAGGAATATACTCCAAGATGAGAGAACCATCCTGAATCAACTGTCTGATGAAGTGCATGTGGATTTCAATATGCTTTGTCCGCTGATGCTCCACTGGGTTGCGTGAAATGTGAATGGCGCTCTGGTTGTCACACCAAAGAATAGTGGGACAATCTGGAGGAAACCCAAACTCTGTCATCGATTGCCGAAGCCATAAAACCTCCTGACTGGCTAACACTGCTGCATGGTACTCAGCCTCTGTAGACGATAATGCAATAGCAGATTGCTTCTTGCAAGACCATGTGATAGGACCAGAACCAAGGCAAAAAACAAAGCCAGAAGTAGACTTCCGATCATTGACATCACCAGCCCAATCGGAGTCAGTGAAGCCAATGATGTGAGGGGATCCTGAAGAGTAGTGAATGCCATAATGTGTGGTGCCCCGAATATATCTCAAAATATGTTTGGCTGCTTGCCAATGGCTCTCATGAGGATCATGGGAGAACTGAGAGACAAGGCCAACCGCAAAGGAAAGATCAGGACGAGAATGTGTCAGGTACAACAGACTGCCAACCAACTGCCTGTATAAAGTGGGGTCTACTGAAGGAGTAGAGCAAGTGGAAGACAAAACAACACCTGACTGAAATGGAGTGGGGGTAGACTTGCAATCAAGCATGCCAAATCGCTGAAGCATATCAAGAGCATACTTCTCCTGAAAAATGGAAATCCCATCCGAAGACTGAATAACCTGTAGACCCAGAAAGAAGTGCAAGAGACCAAGATCGGTCATCTCAAACTGCTCCATCAAAGCTCTCTGAACACTCTGAATCATGCAGGATGAGCTACCTGTAATGATGAGATCATCTACATATAGCACTAGAATCAAAAGATCACCCTCCTGACGCTGAATATAGACTGTGTGATCGGAATGACAGCGTGTGAAGTGCGAGGAAAGCAAGAAGGAGTCCATCTTCTCATACCAAGCTCGGGGGGCTTGTTTGAGACCATACAATGAACGTCGAAGTCTGCAAACCAAAGAAGTGTCCTGCACAAAACCCTGAGGCTGCTCCATATAGATCTCCTCATGTAGGTCTCCATGCAAGAAGGCACTCTTCACATCCATCTGAAACACTGTCCATCCCTGTGAAGCTGCAAGTGAAAGTACCAAGCGTATAGAATTCATCTTGGCGACAGGAGCAAAGGTCTCAGAGTAGTCAATACCCTCTACCTGAGAAAACCCCTTCGCAACAAGACGGGCCTTATACTTATCAATAGAACCATCTGCAGCATACTTGGTACGATACACCCACTTGCACCGAACCAACTTTCTTCCCTTAGGAAGAGGACAAAGATCCCAAGTATGATTCTTCATCAAAGAAGAATACTCCTCATCCATGGCCCTATCCCACTCTGGGTGTCCTGTCACCTCTGAAAACTTTTGAGGATCATCTGAAAGGGTATGACTCAAAAGACTAGAACCATATGTTTGAGCACGAGTGCGACGAGTATCTGAAGGATCACCTGCCAAAGAACCAGCTGCATCAACAGTATCACGGGCCCACTTCGGCAAAGACGGAGCAACTGGTGGTGGTGGAGATGGTGGATCATGATCTACATCATCCTCAAGAGATAAGTAATCCTCAAGAGATGAAGAGGAAGGAGTAGGCAATGAGGGAGAAGCTGGTGATGGAGAATCCATCTGAGGATAGCACTCATCAAACTGGACATCCCGCCGAAACAAGACCTCTCTGGAATCAGGATCAAACAACCTGTATGCCTTAACATCCTCATAGTAGCCAACAAATATGAGTGGTCGGCTCTTCCTCTCCATGGCTATCCGCTGAGCATCAGGAATAAATGCCCAAGCCTCACTACCAAAAACTCGGAATGTAGAAACATCAGGCTTGACATGGGTCCAAGCCTCCTCAAGAGTTATATGTCGTAATGCCTTATGGGGCATCCGGTTCTGAATATAATTGGCACAATTGACTGCCTCAGCCCAAAATGAAGAACTCATAGCTCGAGACTGTATCATACAATTTGCCATCTCCCGTAAGGTTCTGTTCTTTCTCTCAGCAACACCATTCTGTTGAGGGGTATAAGGAACTGTAAACTGATGCTGTAAACCATGCTCAGTGCAAAAATATCTGAAAGCCTGATTTACATACTCCCCCCCATTATCTGTGTGTATCCTCCTGATAGAAAGTCCAGATTGCTTCTCCACAAATGTCTTAAACTTCCTGAAAGAGTCAAAGACATCAGACTTGTACTTAAGAAAGTACACCCATGTACGTCTGGAGAAGTCATCAATAAAAGTGAGTACATAACAGGCCCCTGAAAAAGAAGGAGTCGGAAAGGACATAAGATCACTGTGTACCAACTTTAGGGCTACCTTAGCACGAGAGGCTCGACCCTTAGGAAAAGGATCTCGATGATGTTTTCCAAGGACACAACCACGACATACACCATCTATACAAGAAATCTGTGGAAGCCCAATCACAAGTGCCTGTGTACTCATCTGCTGTAGATATCTGTAATTGACATGACCAAAACGCTCATGCCAAAGCCTGCTCACTGAATCTGCATGTGCTATAAGAGAGGAACCAACAGTGTCTAAACTCTCAAAGCCATCAAAACTATATAAGTGAGATGCAGAATCCAGACTCCCAGTAGCCACAACCAAGTCAGGATCATGAAGATCTCGAATAACCACATCATGTGGAGAGAACTCAACTGTCTTACCAGAGCCAGAGTGGCAAATCTGATAAACGGATAGAAGGTTTGTCGAAATGTCAGGAACCAAAAGCACATCCTGAAGACAACCACCATCCAATGAAATAGTACCAGAACCCTGAACGGAAAGTTGTGCTGAGTCACCAACTACAATATGTCTAGTGCCTGTAGGAGCAAGAGCGGTGACCAAATCCTGTGTGTGTGTCATATGGTGAGAGGCACCAGAATCTAGAATCTAAGTGGACACTGAGGACAATGCTCGTGCAGAAAGAGCATGACCTTTCCCTGTGGGCTGTGAAGGAGGCTGTGGTGCACTGATATTATGCTGCTGCATGGCTTCTTCCAAAGCCTCTAAACGTTTCCAACACCTGGAAACGGGATGTCCTTCCTTGCCACAAAAACTGCAAGGATCACCTGATTTTTTCTTAGTCTTGGAGGAAGACTCACCAGACTTTGAAGATTTGCCCTGTTTAGAATTGAATTGTGGTTTTGAATCAGACTTAGGTGGTGGCTTGGAGGGATTCTCACTAGGCTCTGAATCTTTCTTAGGCTTCGGTTTCTGCTTCTATTTTCCTTTGGAGGACTGGGCTACCAATGCTTGGTTCTGTGAACCTGAAAGTGAATCCAACTGCTTAAGCTTAGCTTGCTCACGAGTCAGACGATCATAAAAGACCTCAAAAGAAGGCATGACATGTCGAGCACCCAAGGCATCCATGGTGGAATAGAAGGTCGAAGAGAAGATCTGAAATGGACCCCGAAGCTTGGAGAGAATCAGGAAAATGCACTCTGTATCAGTCTTAGTCTTACCACAACCCTGCAAGATAGATCTTTGCTGTTTGAACTTCATCAGAAAGTCCTCAATAGAAGGAAATGAATCAGGTACCAAGGAAGTTAACTCTGCCTCAAGCTGCAAAGCTCTGAACTCGTTGACAGTACCAAAAAGTCCCTCAAACTTGGTCCAAATGGCTCGAGGAGTGAGACAACCCTCAAGATGAAACTGAAGACTTTCAGAAATGTGTAAAGCCATCAATCCCATAGCCTGATCCATATTGTTCATGTGCTGCATAATCTCAAAAGGACGTGTCAACTGAGGCTGAACCTCATCCAAACAGGACCATAACCCTTTTGACTGGAGAAGAGTCATCATGCGACCCTTCCAAGTGTGGTAATTATGTGGTGTGAGAGATTCAATAGGTCTATCTGCCATCCTGTAAACTGTGCCTCAACTGCTCTGAATTTTTAATTATTATTAAGTGGTCTTTCAGAACTAGACAGAAGATGCAGAAGGGGGTTTGATTTTTTTTGTATTGGTGTTTGTAAATTCTATTTTTCTGATGTAAATAACAGAAAGCAAGAGAAAACACCCCCCCACAATGCAAAAAACTAATCCCCAGTACAAACTGAAAGCCAGAAAATGATAGAAAGCAATAACGGGTTGAGACAAAATTTGGAGCACCTGAATATTTTTCTGATGAAATAGACTGTAGATCTGAAAAGAGCACATAACCACCTTTCCGACGCCTATTCGCTTTCGAAAAACGGAGTCCGTATGCAAAAGATATGGCTCCTGGAGTGCAAAAAACTTGTTCTGACTTTGACTGGCAAAAAACACTACAAAACGGAAAAATCAGAAAAAAAGATATGCATCTTTTAGATCGGGCTCGGAACCATCTTTCCAACGCCTATTTTCATTCGAAAATCCGAGCTAAAATGCCCGAGTTATACCCGATTTAGTAAAACTGCTCCAAAAGAGCCCAAATAGGCCCTTTAAGCCCTCAAGGGCTTAAAAAAAATAAGCCCCTGGTCCTCTGGGCGACCAGGGGCGGGCGCAGGAGGCGGCGGCGCGAGGGCGGTGCTGGGGCAGCGTAGCTAGCGGCGGGCGGCGCGCTGGCTGCGGGCGGGCGGCGCTCGGGCGGGGGTTCTCGGTGGGCGACGCGGTGGGCGGCAGGCGGTGCAGCGAGGGCGCGGCGGGGGTTACCGCCGGCGGCGGTGGCCGCCGGGCTGCGCGTGCCTCCAAAAGAGGTTGCGCCCGATTTAAACAAAAACTGCAATTTTTGTTTAATTTTTTTGAAATTTTCGCCTCGGTTGTCGTGCCCTAGGGCCGTACGGCCTTGGGGCCAAAAATTTTTTGCCTCCTGGTGCAACTGTGTCCAAATCGGATGAATTTTATATGGAAATAGGGGTTTTTGGGTGCTACGAGCTCAACGGTGAGGTCCGTTTGGGCTCAAAGTGCACCGAAAAAAAATACCCCCTATTCCAAAATAAAAAACAGAAGACAAACACAGATCTGATGCAACCAAAACCTGGATCTCAAAATCTTTCAAAAGTCTGAACAAGCTGCAGCAGATCCAGCTCTGATACCATGTAGGATTTGAGAAATACAAATCCACAGAACCCAAAAGAAACCTGCATGCAAGAAACCTGTCACAGAGAAAGAGAGAGAACGAATACAAGGGTTTTGGCTCTGACAAAGAGAAAAGATGTATTATCAGAGAAAAATGAATCAAGAATATGAATAATACAAGAGATCAATCCTTATAAAGGAGATCAACACCAAAAGGAAAACCTAACCCTAAGGTGTGAGCATTTAATAATTAAATATTAATTACTAAATGACTAATGTATGCATAAAGAGAAATCTTAAGAGGAGAGCAAAGTTAATTAATTACTTTACTCTAACATTTAAAACTTTAGCTAAGTACTATCAAGAAAGGTCATCAATTTTGATTGAACCAACAAAAGCAGTTAATATTGGGACATCAGAGCAACAAAAGATCCCACATCTAGCAACTTCTCTATCAAAAAAATAAAGGAAAGAATATATGGAATTCTTTAAATGATGACAAATCAATTTCGCTTAGTCATATACAGACATGCCAGGATTAGATCCAAAGCTTATTATGCATCACTTAAATGTCAATCCAAGAGCCAAACCAGTCAAACAAAAATTAAGAAAGATGCATCCACATATTGCTCTCTTGGTCAAAGCAGAACTAAAAAAATGAGTGGATGTAGGATTCATCAGACCTATAGCATATCCTCAATGGGTATCAAACACCGTTCCTATTTCAAAGCTAGACAAAAGTATCAGAGTATGCACAGACTTCAGAGATCTTAATAATGCAAGTCCAAAGGATGACTTTCCTTTGCCTAACATTGACATCATTGTAGATTTAATAGTTGGACACTCCATGTTTTCTCTAATGGATGGTTTCTCTGGATACAATTAGATTAAAATAGCACTTGAAGATCAAGAAAAGACAACTTTCACATGTCCGTGGGGTACTTTCTACTGGAACGTCATGCCTTTTGGACTAAAGAATGCAGGTGCCACATATCAAAGAGCTATGACAATGATATTCCATGACATGATGCATACATTCATGGAAGACTATGTGGATGACATCTTGGCAAAATCATACAATAGAGAAGAACATATCGAAATACTAGAAAAGACCTTTGATCGGTTAGAATAGTATAAGCTACGGCTAAATCCTAAGAAATGTGCCTTTGGTGTCACTTCAGGAAAGCTATTGGGATACATTAATTCAGCTAGAGGTATCAAAGTAGATCCAGCTAAGCTCAAAGCAATCATGGAAATGGCATCTCCCAAGAATATAAGTCAAGTCAAATCACTACAAAGAAGACTGCAGTCAATCAGAAGATTTGTGGCTCAACTAGAAAATAAATGTCAACCATTTACCCATCTATTACATAAAAATGTTCATTTCAAGTGGGACCATCAATGTGAGGATGCATTCAACAAGATCAAGGCATATCTCATGCAACCACCCATTCTAATGTCACCAATTCCAAACAAGCTATTATTTCTCTATGTATCGACCACTAAAGTATCATTAGGAGTTTTGCTTGCACAACATGATAATGAAGGAAAAGAGTGATCCATCTACTACATCAATAGAACACTAGTGGGATACAAGCTCAACTATTCCCCAATAGAAAAAGCATGCTTGGTGGTAGTTTTTGCTTCTCAAAAATTAAGACACTATCTATTATTTCACTCCATCAAGTTGATATCTAAAATTGATCCATTGAAATATTTGCTTAGCAAGGCAACATTGACAAGATGACTAGCAAAATGGATCATGATCCTAAGTGAGTTTGATATTGAGTATGTAGATAGAAAAGCTATAAAGGGACAAGTCATCGTAGATCAACTAACAGAGGCACCACTTCAAGATGATCATCCTCTATAGATTGAGTTTCCTGATGCTGATATCCTAATAGTCACAACAAAAGCATGGCAACTATACTTTGATGTTTCATATACGCACAATAGATCAGGAGCAGGAATTCTATTTATCACACCACAAGGTCATACAATTCTGAAAGCATACAAATTAAGCTTCCCATGCACCAACAACACTACAGAGTATGAAGCTTTGGTTATAGGTATCAAAATGGTTGTGGAATGGAACATTACACAACTTTAGGTCTTTGTAGACTCTTAGCTTTTCATCAATCAAATCAATGATGACTATCAAACAAAAGATGGTGGATGACTTCAAGAAATATTTTGTTGAAATAACTTTTGAACAAATTCCAAGAAATGATAACAAAGTAGCATATACCATGGCAACACTTGCTTCTCTATTATAAACATAGGAAAATCAAGAGCGTTATGAATTCCTGGTTGAAGAGTTGTTTTACTCGTCTCATAATTGTCCTGATTCCCAAACCATTTGTCAACTTATTGGACATGATTCCTCCCACTATGGCCAAACTTACACATACCTAAAAGATAACATCTTACCTCCTGACTTATCAAAAAATCAAAAGAGAAACTTTATTCACCAATCCTCCCATTATACTCTTGTTGCGGATACCCTATTTAAACGAGGTCTAGATGGTACTCTTTTAAGATGTCTCGAACAAGAAGAATCTGAGAAGGCCTTAAAGGAATTCCATAATGGTATTTGTGGCACTCATTCAACTAGTCTTACCCTTTCAAAAAAACTCATACACTTGGGCTATTATTGGCCGAATATGGAATGGGATTCTTTTCAGATAGCTAGAACGTGTAAACAATGTTAGATCCATGGGAACTTGATTCACGCACCAACACAAGAACTTCATGCTTTGGCAACATCTTGGCCTTTCTGCCAATGGGGTCTTGATCTAGTAGGAAAAATAAATCCTTCTTCATCTAATGGTCACAAATTCATCCTTGTAGCTACAAAATATTTTACAAAATGGATCGAGGCAGTACCTCTCACAAATATCACAGGAAAATAAATTGTTGCATTTATCTTGAATTACATCATCTGTCATTATGGAATACCAATGACCATTATCACTGATAATGGGTGACCATTCAAGAATCAGGATGTACAAGAGCTATGTGAGAAGTTTTAGATCCAGCACAGATTCTCCACACCCTATTATCAACAAGGGAATGGGCAAGCAGAAGCATCTAACAAAACTATTCTAAAAATCTTCAAAAAGACAGTGAACAATGCCAGGAAAGATTGGCATATTCAATTAAACCCTGCTCTCTGGGCCTACCGCACCAGTATCAGACACCAACAGGTGCCACACCTTTCTCTCTAGTATATGGATCAGAAGCCATATTGCCAATCAAAGTAGAGATACCCTCTCTACGTGTATCACTAAAAGGACTTATCCTAGATGAAGAGCAACAAGTATCTAGACTGCAAGAGTTAGAACTGATCCATGAAAGAAGACAAAATGCCTTTGATCATATAAAGGTATATCAGCAAAGAATGTGCTGAAGTTATAATTACAAGATCAAACCATGAATCTTTCAAGTGGGAGAACTAGTCCTAAAGGAAAATCCATGAAATTAGTTAGACCAAGAAAAGAAGGGAAAATTTGAACCAAATTGGTTAGGTCCATTTGTAGTCACAATAGTATTTGGGTCAAGGGCATATCAGCTATCAACACAAGACAGAGATCAGCTTGAGGAACCCATCAATAACATGCATCTGAAGAATTTTTATGTCTAAAAAATCCAAAAATAGTGAAAAAGCAGAAAAATCCAAAAAAAGTGAGAAAATAGAAAATCCAAAAATAGTGAAAAAAGAAGAAAATCCAAAAATAGTGAAAAACCAAAAAACCAAAAAAAATCAAATATGAGAAAAAGTGCAATAAAAACAGATGGTGAAAACTTGGCAAATAGGCACTATCTGTCAGCTAGCTCTGCCATCTATTGGTTCATGCTTTCTTCCATTTGTATTCTTTTCCATCAGCACTATTCATATTCATCATAAAGCCTTTGTACATATGCAGGCATCCCAGGTGATTTCTCGTCATGGTTTTGATCATTGACTATATCATAATAAGACTTGTTTCTAGGCTGGGGGCAAAATCTTGAACCTAGTTGGAGGCAAAAAGTTGCAATCATTTTGAGCTTAATCAAAGCAGGTAGAACAACAGTCAGACAATGCTTGTCAAGCAAAAAACTAAGATACATCCAACATTGAACATAAGATCACATTGTCAACCATTAACTATCACATATCAATCTAAACATGACAAAACACATATCAATGGATGATATATCTTGACTCATGAGTTTAACACTTTGGCAATAACGGTTCAACTATTTTATTTTGATTTTTGCTATCATGATTTCTGAGTAACTCCAAGATGTCTTTGACTAGAGGAACGAGGAAGGAACATGATATTTTTCTTGTCTACTGTTTATAAATTAATCATTAATATGTGCAAAGTTGTCTAAGGAAATGATCATTAGAGTATCATCAAAGACATTTTGGACTTGCATATAGAAATGGTTAATACTGCCTGTTTTACTCAAGCAACACTCTGGTCATGTTGGTTCAATTATACCTCGATGCTTGTGCTAACTTGCAATATCAAAGCCTAGGAAAGTAGTGCTCAGGTCATCATGGTTCAATTATACCATTGATGTTTGCACTCACTTCCCACATTTTAAAGGCTCAATGATGAAACAAAGCAATGACTCCATGACCGGTCTGATCACTGCATTGCATTGCATTTTAAGATAGATTTGCATTTCATTTTGCATGGGATCACAATGCTCATCTTTTCCAAGGCCAAAGCTAACATAGTGTTATCTCTCTTATTACGTGATTGAGTACATTGGACAATAACAAAAATAATCAATTCATTCATCCTGCATGATAAGTTAGTTAATCGCATGTAACCATTGCATACCAAGACATCATTCATGTAAAGCATCAGCTCATTCATTTATTTAGTAAGATCATTGCATGGCCTTCATCAAATCTCAAATCATATAAAATAACACCATTGCATTGCATTGCATTGCATCCATCTCATATTAACATGCATGAGAAAATCATAAAAATATCATAAAAATAGAAAGCATTGCATCGTGCAAACATCACATAGAAATTATAAGCATCACCATACATATTTGCATTTGCATACATCTTGTAAATACTGCATCATCATATATCTATCATCTAGAATGCATAAGCATATAAAAATTAAAGCATACATCAAGCATACATCATGAAAGTAACTGTACATCATAATCATATGTCAAATAGAATGCATCCATCATTTCATAGGTCATGTAGAGCGAATAGAATCAACTACATATCATATCATCAAAACAAGATCAATGTACAAGGTACAATGATATCACAAAATATATGAGATACATCACAAATATACATCACAGGAATCATCAATATCTCATCACAAAAAGGTGTGTACATAAATAGATCAATGTCCCATATCAGTGTGACCACTCAGACACGAAGCAGAACTCTGTCCTAATGCGGCAGGTAGAGTAGCACCAACTGGTACCCCTGTACCTGAGTCCCCACCTAGTAGAGCTCTCTGAAGTGGCCCTGTCACTCCTCAACTCTTAGTTTGGCTTTGTCCCGATCTCTTGCTCAGCTGTGAAAATCCTGGAGCCCTTTGATCAGGAGGAACAATAGTAAAGTATAATGTCCTGTAATACTCAGCCTCTTGGATCCCCTAGCGCATCATCTTTAGGGCAGTCTTCCCTGAAGTAGACCCTCTTGACAACTGTACCTGTGTCTCGGCCTGCCGACACCTATCCATAGTTGCGTCTCTCTCAACTAGGAGAGAAGCTATCTGAGAGTCCCTCTTTGCTAGTCGACTCTCTAGCTGGTGAACCTGAGCCTACAAGTCTATAATCTGAGCCTACTACTGATGAGATGGCATCCTAATGAGGATCCGTCGAGGTGCCTCTGCCTATGGCTGCTCAGCCCATGATACTGTCATAGGTACCTGCTCAACTAGGGGAACCTCCTACTCTAGGACCTGATCCCCAGGACCTAATCTCCTACATCTGACCACCCAGGCCATCCAATCTGTATATACATCTCTGGCAGATCTAGAACTGTTGGCTCCTAGTGTGCCTATCGCTGCCACTACCACTGCTTGACCATCTCCCCCATCATCATCCCCCCATCATCATCTCCTCCATCATCATCTCTGACACCATGATCTCGGACATCTCCTCCATATCCATCCCCATCTCCACTATCATCTCTCCCCTCACCATCCCTCCATTGTCTAGGATCTCTACGTCGTAGCCTCTCATCATCCTCATAAAAAGTTGGCTCTGGCTCATCTGGACATGTCAGCCTTGGAAACCTGTGTACAGTATAGTGCATGGCATACTCATGTGTCATCCCGCTATCCATCACACCTAGAAGATGATCCCAATCAACTGGCTCCAATAATTGATACTCTGTGTAGGCCTGGTCATATGAAATAGAAGGCCCCCAAGTAGCCACATCTAATCTACGATGAGCATAATGAGTTGTACCCTATGGCATCCCTTGTATCCTGCCATACTGTCTCAACACCCTCATATAAAGGAATTGCTCGATGACATAGGGTGTTGATCCAATAAGATATTGCATCCTGAATACATACGACATCTCCACTGCATCCTCAGGCCAAATCTCACAGTCCCTGTATGGTCTCCATATCACAATATCCAAATCATCCAAGGTCCGTTGCCAATACTCTAATTGGCCCAGCTTTCATTGGACAATAATACCTAGATACCCCTCCGCATAAGGACTCCCTACAGGTCTATCTCTGTTAGCCAATGGTCTTGTGATAGGTAAATGCTCCCAAACCCATATCTGAAGCACGGTCACCCCTGTTGATAATGCAGCTGATCCCTAGTACACAACTCGATGCAAGTCATGATACAAATGCACCAACATACATGACCCCCATGCAAAGTAGGTCCCCTTTGTCACCATCTGCTCAAGCAGATGACCCCATCCAACAGATCATCCCTTTGACCTGTGATCAAGACAAAGGAAGCCTCCAATAAATCCAGCAAGCACAGTCAGTAATATGGCGTATCCTAGCTCTAACATCTCCTGCCATGCAATATCGTACCCACCTATCTCATCATCCTCAAACACTTGACAAAGTTCCTCTATCCCACCCCACTCATTGAGATCATAATATACTAGATCACCTATCACAGGAATGCACAAAATCTGGTAGACATCTTTGGGTGTCACCGTAATCTTTCCTGTCGGCAAATGAAACGTGTTATGCTCACTAAGCCAGCACTCTGCTAAAGCTGTCAATAATCCCTGATTTATCAAAGGCTAAGTATGTCAAGAAGGGAAGATAAACCACTCCTGCCAAAGTGGTCTTGCTCCCCTTGTCTAAGCCGGGGTATCAACATCCATGTCTTTGGGAAACGCTCCCAAGACTGAAGAACGGTAAAGTGCTCCTGAAATCAAATCATCTCATCATATCAGTTTCTTGATTTATCTATCTATCAAATCAATCTATCTATCGGTCTATTTTGCTCAATGGAGATTTTTATCAAATCTCGTTGGGCCCCTATCAATGACACTCATCTATCATGAGGTCATTATCAATCTTATCTCATCTCGTGCATGCATCGAGATAATCAGAACTGATTATCAAATTTATCAATCAAGAGCATCTAATTTTATCAATTAGATAGCTAATCAAATCTTACCCTATCAAAAATGAAAAAAATCGCCAAAATCATCAAAATCGAAAAACCAAAATTTAAAAAAAAAAAAATGAAAAAATCATCAAAATCGTCAAAACCGAAAAATTTTCAAAACCGAAAAAATCAAAAAATTGTCAAAACTGAAAAAATTGAAAAATCAAAATCGAAAAAATTGTCTAAATTTGAAAAAAAACAAAAAAAACCCTCACGTCGCCTCTCGCAGCATCGGTGGTGCCTGTAGTGGCGCCCGCAGTGCCTCCTGCAGCACCGGCGGTGTCTGCGGTGGTGTCAGTAGCGGCCGCTGCCTCCACCACCGCCTTCTCCTGCCCAAATGCTCAAATTTTGAAAAATCTTTTTTTTTATGTATTTTTTTTTTTTAAATGCATACATAAATATATATATATATATATAAATTTATTTTTTTCGAATGCAAATTGGAAAATTTTTGAAAATCCAAAAAACCCATTTCGGAAATTGAAAAACTCATCTCAAAAATACAATTTTCTTCCCAACCCATTTGGCAAAAATGCTAAAAAATGATTTTTTTATGCAAATAGCTAAAATTTTCAAAAATTGGTTAAAAATTTACAAAGCTGGGTTTTCTCGAAATACTTATCGATGGACCATATGCCAGAGGATGCTCGTATCACCGAACTCGCTTGAACCTATGCTAGTGGCATGGGATCGCCATTCCTTCCTCTAGAGCAATTTTTCTCAAACAACCGCAGTGCACAAATGAGGAGTGGTAAAAGGAATTCACCTTTTTAAACTCATAATGGGGCATTTAAGTAGGATTTTTATTCCACTTATTTTTAATCATCTAATCAACTAATCAGCCTGGCGGGGCAGCATTTTCAAATTTTTTATCGGGAAATGAATTGGATTGACTCTAAAAATCTTTAAAAACCAAAAAATCATTAAAAATCTAAAAATCAAAATAATTTCAAAAAATTTCAAAAAAATTAAAAAATCGCGAAAAGTTCACAAACATTCGAAAATTATCCGATTCATCTCCCAAGGGGCATCCTCGCATCGATATCTATCAATCAGCGTCTGGGGCATCATATCGAGATTTATCATCTCCAAAATCAAAACCACATCATATCGAGATTTATCATCTCCAAGATCAAAATCACATCATATCAAGATTTATCATCTCCAAAATCGAATCGACATCATATCAAGATTTATCATCTCCAAATCAAATCAGTATCATATCGAAACCAAATCCGCATCAAATCAAGATCGAATTTATATCCTATCAAAATCAATATTAGCAACATTATCAATAAAGTTTTCTTTGAATCAACGCGTCGTCACACATCACTTCAAAGAGGGGCAAAATGTATACACCTAAAAATGGTCTGAAGATAGTTAATTAAATATGCAGATATTTGATTAATTCCCCTTCCCAATTAATTGAATTCACAAGCAATTTAATTAATTTCTCTATTCATCTACTAGTAAATAAATCCAAATGATTTATTTATATAGTTAATCTCATATCCCCCTTTGATTAATTAATTCTAATGTCTCCCCATATTAGTCAATTCTTCTAATCCCTAATTAAGATTAACAAACTCAAGTTTGTTGAGATTAATTACCATTTTCCAATTATTTGAATTTCTAAATTCAAATGAGCACATGGCTCCTAACTTTAACCCACCAACCTAACCATCCCCTAACTTAACCCATTCAATCTAATCTTGGGTCTAACTAACCCTATCCGATCTTGCACATTCTAACCTCCTTATCCTAACCTCTCATGGTGTGGATATTCTCTTCTTGAGACACATGGCACTTGCCCTCTCATGAGCAAGGCTCCTTGACACTTGTCACCATAGAGATGACAAGTGTCTCTTCCTCCATCCTCTTCTCCAACTTCCTCAGTCTTGGCCCTTGATATCTTCAGATCAAATCTGGATCATCGATTCCTGCCACCTCAACTTTGGCCTTGGAATTCCTATAAATATCTCCCAATTTGGAGCAATATGGATCCCATCTCATATCAATTTAGGCATCATTACTATAGGCATTTGCATTTCAATTATCTAGTAATTTGATTTTGGATTAATCATAGCATGTTAATTTAGTTTCTTAAATCATGCATTTCATATAATCTCCATAGTCAATCATGATCAAATAGCTACTCAACTCTTGAGTTGTCACTTTGGAGGTCATTGCTCCACTGAGAGCCCATCAATCCAACACCTTCAAGGTCCTCAAGAATAGAGGAAAATGGGACATTTCAAGGAAGGCTTATGGTTTGCATCTTTGATTTAGTTTTGAAATTAAGCTTTTCAATTATGTTTTTATTGTCTCATTATATGTGTATGCCTCTTATACTAACAACATTTTTAGCGTCACAACTTCAATGTGCAATGACTGGTTATGTGGGTGATTCAGTGAGTTGTCATCTTCTTCAAAGAAAGTGAGATAATGAGGTGAAGTCAGGTGACCCATCATAGATTGAAACCGATCGACATCTAAATCTTTTGGGACATTAGTGGTAAGCAAAGCTTTTTCTAGAATCTTGTTGACGGGTGTTTTGACACACTCACCAACAGTCAGGTAGTTTATGCAAACACTCACCACCTCTCCTGAAAAGCAATAAGTTCTGAGAAACTAACTACACCAAGGTCTCTATAGTTGGGTCTCAACCGTGATGGGCAACTTAGTGGCTGATGCGATTTTACCTGTCAAGGGGCTTGTTGGTTGAAACAACTTCGAATTACCTACTTCTTTTTTGTATTTTTAGATTTAGACTCTCTTTCAAAATAAACTACAAAAGATAGATCAGGGAAACAAGAAAATAACAATGAAACCAATTCAATAACAACTTAATGAACTACTTAATTAGTACCCTGTGTGTGCAGGAAAAGTGGGGCTATGAAACTCAAAATGTGAAAAATGATGTTCAAGAGGCTTGTCCACACACCCACAGGACTTCTTGGTGCAAGTCATGGAGTCATGAAGAATGACTCCACTTCCCAAGGTAGGTTCCATGGTTCTCTATCTCACAAGGTCCCTCAAGCCAATGCCTTGGCTCTCAGATCACTGAGCAAAGTCACTTAAGGATGACGAATGCAAGAATGAGGAATGCTTTAGATTGATATTAGCATGAAATGCATCCTATTTATGCATGATTCTACTAATGAGTTTAAACTAGATTATAAGATGACAAGGTTAGTAGCATTATTATCCTAACATGATATACTAGTTAATGATTTAAGCTAATGATAATAGAAATGCTCTAAAATGCTTATTAGATTAATTCCTTTTACAAAGAGAGGTTAGATGCATGCTAAAATTGAGTATAAGTGTGATACTAAGAGCTTTTGATCCCTAAAATGGAGGAATGAGAGCTCTATTTATAGTGAAAATAGGGCAATGGATGGTCAAGGTTGGAGGAGTTAATCAAGGGTCAAGATTGAAAGTTATCAATCCATGTTTATAATTTTCACCAATAAAATGGTGACAATTGTCAACATAAGACTGCTTGAGAGGAGAGGTAAGAAGAATTAAATGCTTGAGAAGACCTCATGGTTACCTTAGAAGGTAAGGGTTAAGGTTAGGTTAAGGTTATCCATTGGATAAAGCTTTTACCCAAGGGGTAAACTCTTGTGCAAAGGTTAAAGAGATAACCATGGTCAAAGCAATGAATGCTTGATGAGACGCTTGGGTTAGATGATAGTTATGTTAGGAAAAAAGTCTCTAACCATGCCACTAAGGGTTAGTTAACCATTAATGGTTTGAAGACTTTGGGGACAAATTTGTAAGAGTCCTTTCCAAATTTGGGGGTATTCAACAAGTTAGCTTGTTGAAGGCATAAAGGCTTTAATGCCTTTTGAAGACTTTACTCCAAATTCGAGAAGTGACCTCCTCAAATTTAGGGAAAGGGGATAATTGATGGGTTTGGGTTAATTGATTAGGATTAGATGGATAATTTAGGAAGAGGGTTAGGATGCAAGTGGGAGATGTAGGAAAATGCAAGTGGATGGGGGATAATAGGATTTAATTAAAATAAATTGCTTTATTTGAATTTGGTTGCAAGCTATGAATTTAAATAAATTAGATTTATTTAATTGGGGTGAACTATTTCATTAAATGTAAATTTAATTAAAGTAGAGAGAAGGGATTTAATTAAATAAAATGATTTATTCAATTAAATGACATAAAGGACTTAAGTGAATTTAAATAAATAAATTGAATAATTTATTTAATTAAATAGAAGAATGTGGGTGATTTAATTAAATTAGATTTAACTAACTAGAGGAATGAGAATAAAATGAACATTAAATATTCATTTACGAATATGGTCATTTTTATACGTCTACATTTTGTCCCTCTTTGAAGTGAGGTGTGTGCACATGTTGATTAAAAGAAAATGATGTGTCAAATCATGATCAGTGTGATGTTGTGTTTGAGATGTTCATGTCATGCCCCAGATTTGATAAACGATGCCCCATATTTGATAAATGATGTTGATAATGCCCCCTCGAGAGATGAATCAAAAATTTGAAAATTTGATTTGTTTTCATAAATTTGATTGCATTTTAATTTTTGTCTATGTTGAATGTGATAAATTGATTCATCTCCTAATGATGATGTTTGTGAGGGTTTGAAATGAGACCCGAAGCAATTTACGTGTGCGTCCACATAACCCTAATTTTCATTTACCCTATAAAAAGGTAAAAAGTGATTTATTTTGTCTCATTTGTGCTTGTTGACTTTAGAGAAAGGGACACTTGGAGAAAAAGACAAAATGTTGGTTCCTTTTGCTTCTCATTGATTTGAGCATGGTCGGAGGTATCAGAGGCCTGCCACATATGGACCACCAGTAAATCAACCTTTTTTACCCCTTTTGGATTTTTGTTTTGTCATTTTTGATCATGTTTTTGAATTTTTCCATGCGAATTTAACAATTTAGCACGTCAGAGTTTAACCATAGTGCATACGATAGGTTACATAGCGCGTAGAGTGCAATGAAGTAGGGTAGCGTCTGGGTAGATTAGGATAGTGCAAGGGTGGGTTAGGGTAGCATATAAAACTAGGTTAGCGCATCAGGGGCACAGGGTAGTGCGTAGGGGAAAAAGGTTAGCATGTAGGAAAGACCTAGCGCATAGGGTTAGTAGGGGTTTGCAGGGGTAGAGTAGGATAGCGCATAGGTCTGACCTAGTGTGTAGGGTTACGTTCACAGCATAGAAACCAAGTAGGATAGTGCATAGGCTAGAAGTGGCACAAAGGGTGGTTTAGGTGGTACATTGATGGGATAGGGTAGCACATAGGTGCATGCTAGCGCATAGGGTGAATGTGGTAGCGCATTGATAGGAAAGGGTAGCACATAGGCAGCAGCTTAGCGCATAGATAAGATTTTTTAGTGCATGATTGGAAAAATTTGGGTAAAGTAGGATTGTGGATGAAGAAAAATAAGTAGGTTTTTGCCAGTTGTGCCAGGATGGGTGCGAATTTTAGTCTGCGTGTCTGTTGTCATTGTTTTGATAAGTTGTCCAATATGAGTTCTGATATGGTTTGTTTGATATGGATTTTGGAGATAACTTGATTTGATTTGCAATGTTTCAAGTTGATATTGTTTTGATGATGATGTGATATGATGTGGATTTTGATATGGATGTTTTGATATGAACTTGATTTGATATGTATTGTTTCAAGTTGATATATATGTGGAACTTGAGTTGTTTTACAAGCTGATATGATTGTGGAACTTGAGTTGTGTTACAAGTTGATATGAATGTCAAACTTGAGTTGTTTTACAAGTTGATATGATTGTGAAACTTGAATTGTTTTACAAGTTGATATGAATGTGAAACTTGAGTTGTTTTACAAGTTGATATGATTTGATATGGAAATGGATGTGATATGATATGATGTGGAACTTGATTATATTTTCAAATTTTTAAGTTGATATGAATTTGATTTTGATATGAATTTATTTGATGACAAAACTGATATTGGACTTGTTTTGCTTTGTGATAGGAGTGCATTGGAGTGGTTCAGTCGTGAGAGTGATTTCCAAGACCATGGTCATTGATACCATGATTGACACAGGATGATAGGGATATCATTGAGAGGTGTTGCCTATCCTCTTTATTATAGATGCCTTAGTTTATCATTAACCAGGGTTTGTTGACAGTGTTGGCCGAGAGGTGGCATAGTGACACCAACACCTTCCATTTGGCCATAGGTGAGATCACAGTGACACCTGAGGATTGCTACTAGATTCTACTGGATTCCCATAATAGGTGTACTATTACCATATGAGCAAACAGAGGAGGGCAGAACAGAGGCACTTCACTGGATTCTATAGGATGATACAGTTTGTGGATATGAGATCCCCTGGCAGGAGTTCATTGATTTGGATTACGCTCCTCTACTATCAGTGTTGGCAAGATTCATAGGTGGTTTCTTATGTCCCAACCATAGGTCGAAGGGACTAGCACTAGGATGGGGGTTGGTCTTGGAGGACATGGTGACACAGGGTCACCGTTTTGCATGGGGGTCGGCTATGTTGGCCCACTTATACAGGGATCTGCATCAGGTGGTTTACTTGGGGTACAACAGTCTATCTGTTGGAATGACACTACTAAAAATATGGGTGCGGGAGCATATTCCCACAGTCAGGCCACTTGCAGATAGAGATAGGCCTACTAGGTGTGCTTATGCATACGGATACCGAGGGATAGTTGTCCAGCGTAAGTTGGGAAAACTAGAGCATTGGAGGAGAGTGTTAGATGATATAGATATGGTCATCTAGAGACCGTACATGGAGTACGAGGTATGGGTAGAGGATGGGGTGGAGATGCCCTATGTCTACATGTCTTGATTTTTCATAAGGCAGATGCCCTTTGTTATTGAGAGATTTTTGCATAGCCGGGTGTTGCAATAGTATGGTCATCAGTAGGGAGTTCCACAAGGAGCATTCTTATATGCTCGATGGAGATAGGATATACCAAAGTGGGGACCCACTACCGATAGCACAATAGCGGTCGAGGAGTTCTTTCACTTGGCTAGCTAGATATGGGACTATGCCTATGGGGTAGTGAACGCAGGGATGATAGAGGAGTTTGCCACACTATTTGTGGCACATGTTGTGGCAAGGATATCAAATCCAGTGGAGATGATTCCCACTTTTGACGATGATGAGGATTAGCAGCCCGAGAGGCTAGGGAGACGGGGAGAGGATGGAGAGGAGCTAGATGTGGGAAGTGGGGATGGTGGAGGAGATGATGGTGGAGATGGTAGAGGAGGTGGCCAAGATCAGTGAGGGGATAGAGGGAGGAGAGGAGATAGGGGTGGATATCGGGGGAGGAGAGGAGATAGGGGTAGAGATGGTGGTGATAGAGGGATTCAGGTGGAGAGAGTTGTGTGGTGAGCTATGGTGGATAGAGGGAGAGGAGGTTTAGCTATTAGAGCTAGGGAAGAGGAGAGGGTAGGAGAGGTGATAGCAGTGGTGGGAGGGACTGACAAGTTTAGATAGTCAACTCAGAGGAGGAGGTCTAATGTGTTACCCCCACTAGCACTGAGAAAAAGGAGAGGGATAGGGGTACCACTTCATAGGTACCCATCCAGATGTAGATTCCAACATACTGGGAGGACGTGCAGATTAGGTCACTGCAATTATCAGTGTAGCACCTATGGACACAACTATTGGCACATCAATGATAGATTACACAATTGACCACTAAGCGGGATATAGTTCTAGAGTGGTTGGGTTGATCCGAGGCTCGAGCAGAGGCTTTGGAGAGAGTGGCGGTGGGTGGCTCGATGAGAGATACCCTAAGAGAGGTCGCTTTGAGAGCCAAGGAGGTAGAGTATTATTGGAGGCATTATGAAGATGCGGTGCCCAGTGGAGATCCAGTTGATCCAAAGAGACTAGGTCGAGGAAAGAGAGCAGAGGCATGACAAGGCCTCCTAGATAGGACCCACCTAGATATCTAGGTGTTGGGACATCAGCTGCGAGATCGTCACCCTCAGGAGATAGTCATACCTGAGAGACGTTGTCTCCATTGTATTTTGATCATTTTGTTGTTTTTGGCACCGACATGATATATTTTGTACATTGATCATTTTTGAGATATATATATATATATAACACCATTTTCCTAGATCCTCATGTGATGTGTTATGGATGATGCTTTCTATGTGATTTTGATGTTTCTATGATGATGATGCAATGATTAGATGTATGTGATTTGATATGTGATGAATATGATGTTTTAGTGCATGATGTTATGAGATGTATCTTGAAAATGAGATGTATGATATGATATGCTGTGAGATGTATCTTGAAAATGAGATGTATGATATGATATCTTGTGAGATGTATCATGAAAATGAGATGTATGATATGATATTTTGTAAGATGTATCTTGAAAATGAGATGTATGATATGATATGTTGTGATATGTATCTTGAAAATGAGATGTATGATATGATATGTTGTGAGATGTATCTTGAAAATCAGATGTATGATATGATATGTTGTGAGAAGTATCTTGAAAATGAGATGTATGATATGATATGTTGTGAGATGTATCTTGAAAATGAGATGTATGATATGATATGTTGCTGATTGTAAAATGATATGCAACTAATTGTAAAATGATATGCAAATAATTATAAAATGATATGCAACTAATTGTACAATGATATGCAACTAATTTTAAAATGATATGCAACTAATTGTACAATTATATGCAACTAATTGTAACATGATATGAAACTAATTGTAAAATGATATGCAGCTAATTGTCCAAAGATATGCAACTAATTGGAGCATCCTCATTCGGCATTTGTTATCCCTGTATAGTCACATGTTTTTGCTTTCTTTGTAGGTATCATCATTGAGCATTGATTTGGCTGGGATATGTTGAAAATCTATACAAGCATAATGGTATAATTGAACCATAATGACCTGAGAAAATTTTACATGATTTTTGATTTTGCAAGATATCACAAGCGTCAAGGTATAATTGAACCAAGATGACTTGAGTGTGGATTATGTATAAATAGACAAGATTAAACCATTTGTATGTGTAAAGTGGAATCTTGTCTTCAGTGATATACCATGAATCACATATCGAGACAAGTATTTGCACAGTACAAGTGATCGCCTCATAGACATAAAACTAAAAAAAATATTGGAGTCCCCATGACTTTCTCTAGCTTGATGCATCGTTGAAAAAATGTAGAGGATCTAATAGTTCAAAAAATTCAAGCACAAAATAGTCAAAATTTCATGCAAGATACAAACATTTAATACTTAAAAAAATCATCCATCATGTTTTGTAAATCCTTTTAAGTGATCAATGTTTGGTTTTGTGATTGTTGATTTGTTTGTTGGATATGATTATTTGAGTTTGCTGCCAGTTTTGATGTTCTAAATGTATTGCAATTTTTGATCAATGCTACCCCTAGATGATTTTTCCTCTTAATGCGGATAGGTACAGTGATTACCAAGCCATGGTGAGATGTGGTGAAAAGATATGTGGATAAACCAAGATAGTGACTATGCTAAGTATGTCCTGGATAGTGTTATAAAAATGTTAGGCGATGGTCGATAGTGCTTGACTATGGATATAATGGTTTGGTAGTAAAGATATATAGATAGAGGAGTTGTCCTCTCACAGTAGCACCTGTTGCTAGGTTTTCACCAGTAGTTTTATTGTACCTTTTTATTTGTTTTTTCTTGATTTTTGATATTTTTTTGATTTTTTGATTTTTTTGACTTGTCCGTGCATTAGACTGCTCAAGTGTAGTATTTCTTCAGATGGATGTTGTTAGTTGGTTCATCGAGTACATCTCCTTCTGAAGTTGTTAGTTGATAAGTACCTGATCCATAGGCTGATATGATGACATAGGGACCTAACTAGTTAGGTTCAAATTTCCCTTTCTTTTCCCGATCCTGCTAATTTCTAGGATTTTCCTTGAGTACCAGGTCACCAATTTTAAAAATTTTGGGAATGACCTTGTGGTTGTAGCTTCTGCACGTGCATTGTTGATATGCTTTGAGGTGAGTGTAGGCATGTTGGCATCTTTCATCGAGAAGTTCTAGCTCTTGCATTCAGTTGACTCGATACTCTTCATCTGGAATTAGGCCTTTCAAAGAGACTCTAAGAGATGGAATTTCTACCTCCAGGGGTAAAATTGCCTCTAATCCATATACTAATGAATATGGTGTAGCTCCCATAGGTATGTGGATGCTAGTTCTATATGCCCAAAGTGCTGGATTGAGTTGTACGTGCCAATCTTTGCCTGCATCATTCACTATTTTCTTTAGGATTTTCAATATTGTCTTGTTGGATGCTTATGCCTGACCATTCCCGTGTGGGTAGTAAGGTGTAGAGAAATGATGTTGGATCTTGAATTTTTCACATAGTTCTCATACATCTTGGTTTTTGAAAGGTCATCCATTATCTGTGATGATAGAACTTGGAATGCCATATCTGTAGATTAGATAATTAAGGATAAAAGATGCTATTTGTTTCCCAGTCATTGTGGTTATGGGGACCATTTCAATCCATTTGGTAAAGTATTTTGTTAAATGAACTTGTGTCCATTTGAAGATGAAGGATGTATTTTTCCAACTAAGTCCAGTCCCCACTGGCAAAAGGGCTAGGATGTTGTGAATGGCTGCAGTTCCTGTGTTGGTGCATGTATAAGATTGCCATGAATTTGGCATTTAGGACACTTTTTGCAAAATGATAAGAGTCTTTTTCCATTGTTGGCCAGTAATATCCCATTCTTAGAATTTTTTTAGCAAGAGTAGGACCACTTGAATGTGTGCCATAGATACCTTCATGAAACTCTTGTAAAGCAGAGTCAGATTCATTACGATGAAGGAAACGAAGAAGAGTACCATCTAGACCTCAACGGTATAGAGTATCAGCAGTGAGAGTATAACGGTTGGCTTGTCGGATAAAGTTGTGTTTTTGGTTTCGAGATAGATCAATGGGTAGGATATTGTTTTTAAGATAGTCATATATCGGTCCGTATAACGAAGAGTCAGAACCGGTCAAGGCATAGATAACATGGGAATCAGAATGGTCATAAGCTGGGGAGAATAGTTGCTCTACCAAAAACTCGTAACGATTCTATTGCTCTAGAATTTTTAGTAGTGAAGCGATAGTAACCATTGCATCGAATACTCTATTGTCCAACCTTGGTATTTGTTCAAAGGTGATGTGTACAAAATATTGTTTGAAATCATCCACCATCTGTTTGTAGGGTAGCATCTTGTCATCCTTTATCTGATAGTCATTGTTGATTTGATTGATGACTAGTTGTGAATCTTCATAGACTTTTAATTCTGTAATTCTCCATTCTATGGCCATTTTGATGCCTATAACCAGTGCCTCATATTCAACAATGTTATTTGTGCATGGAAACATGAGCCAATATGATCTTGGTATGGTGTGCCCTTCAGGAGTGATGAACAAAATGGCAGCACCTAAGCCATGTTGAGTATAGGATCCATCAAAGTATAGGGTCCATTGTTTGGTGGAAATAGAAAGAACATCCTTGTCCATAAATTCAATCTCCATTGGTTGTTTTCCCGGTAGTGGTACTTTTGCTAGTTGATCTATGATTGCTTTCCCTTTGATAGCTCGTCCCTCTGTGTAGTGGATATCAAATTCACTGAGAATCATGACCCATTTGGCCAATCTACCTGTAAGAGCTGCTTTGCTAAGTAAATATTTGAGAGGATCAATTTTTGCTACAAGCTTGATAGTGTGAGCTAACATGTAGTGCTGGAACTTTTGAGAGGCAAATACCACTATTAGACAAGCTTTCTCAATGAATGTATAGTTGAGTTCATATCTGTTCAAGGTCTTGTTGATGTAATATATAGCTCATTCCTTGCCTTGTTGATCTTATTGTGCTAATAATGCTCCCAGTGATATATCTATTGTTGAAATGTAGAGAATGAGTGGCTTCCCTGCTATTGGTGGTACTAGAACTGGTGGGTTCATTAGATATTATTTGATTTGATAGAATGATTCTGCACATTTGGCTTCCCATCTGAATGGTACATTTTTATATAGCAAATGATTGAATGGTAGACTTTTATCTACTAGTTGAGCAATGAATTGCTTGACTGACTAGAGTCATCCTTGTAGAGATCTAAGATGGTTGATGTTCTTTGGTGGTGGCATCTCCATTATGGCTTGTACCTTTGCTGGATCCACTTCAATACCCTTTGCTAAAACTATGTAGCCTAGTAACTTTCCTAATGTAACCTTGAAGACACACTTGTTAGGGTTGAGCCTAACTTGGAATTTCTCCAATCTGTCAAAAATCTTTTCTAAGATGCATAGATGTTCCGCTTAGGTAAATGATTTAGCTATTAAATCATCCACATAGTCTTCCATGAAGGTATGCATCATGTCATGAAAAATCATTGTCATTGCTCGTTGATAAGTTGCCCCTTGCATTCTTTAAGCCAAATGGCATAACATTCCAATAGTACATTCCCCAAGGACAGGTAAATGTTGTTCTATCTTGATCCTTTGGGGCTATCTTGATTTGATTATATCCTGAAAAACCATCCATTAGTGATAGCATTGCATGGCCTGCTATGAGGTTATAATTATGTCAATACTGGGCAAAGGAAAGTCATCCTTTGGATAGGCTTTGTTGACATCTCTAAAATCGGTGCATATTTTGATACTACAATCTAGTTTGGAAACTAGTACAATGTTTGGAATCCATTCAGCATAGTCGATAGGTTGAATAAATCCGACGTCTAATAGTTTCTTCAGCTCAGCTTTGACCATGAGTGCTACATGTGGATTCATCTTTCTCAATTTTTCCTTGACTGGTTTAGCTCCTAGAGTAATGGATAAGTGATGCATGATTAACTGTGGATCAATCTCAGGCATATCTGCATATGACCAAGCAAAGTTGACTTGCTTTTCTTTGAAAAATTGTATAAACTAATTTTTCTTCCTCTGTCAAAGATTCTACAAGGTGTATGTTTTTGGCTACTTTTATTGTACCAATGTTGATTGATTGAGTAAGCTCAATCAATATGGGTGATTGCTTCTGATAATGTTCAGGAAGAGTGTCAAGTCTCCCATCTTTAGGTGCCTTAAAAAGGTTTTCACCCTCACATGCATCCTTTATTTTTACTTTTTTGTGATCTATTGCTACCATTGATTGGTTTTCAGCAGTAGATCTTTTATTTTGTTCATTTTTGTGACTGAGAGACTCGGCACTCCCCTGATTGTAGATGTCATTACTTTGTTCACTGGTAGAGTCTGTTTCCAGGTTAACGGTACACAAGTAATGGATAATGGATTCATCATTCGGGAAAATTGGTATGTCATGACTTTAAGGTTCGTCCCAGTCTATGAGGTTAGGAAAGATAAGTGGTAAAGAATCATTAGGGTGGATCAAGTTCAGCTACTGTAAGTGTCAGGATGGAGGTATCATCGTGGTTGGATGGGGTGTTAAAGAAGTTAAGTATTTCATCGAGGTCTTCGATGGTATCATCTTCTATGTAGACTTTCTCATAATGTCGTAGTTTGTTTTCTTTGGCATCATAGATATTTTGTGGACCAAATTCAAGGAGTCTAGGTTCTGTGCCATATTCTTCTTGAGAGATGGGTGTATGACTATGATTTTCAGCAATATCTTTAGTAACATTAGAACAGCTGCCCCATTCATATTCATTAGAATCAGTTTGAGAGGTATTATCCCAGATTTTGGTAGTGTTGTGGATGGGTATGTTGTAGGGTGAAAACAAGTCTTTGATGATTGATACAATTCTGATAGTTTTCTCTAATTCTGTATCAGATCCTGCTTCCACTCTTTGCATTTGTTCATATAATGTCTCTCCTCAGGGAGGAATGATGTTATCAGGAAGATATTCCTCTTTGTCGGACACTGGTTCTTGAACATGATGTACTTCAGGA
The DNA here is from genome assembly GCF_030272615.1 of Cryptomeria japonica. Lineage (NCBI taxonomy): Eukaryota > Viridiplantae > Streptophyta > Pinopsida > Cupressales > Cupressaceae > Cryptomeria > Cryptomeria japonica. The sequence goes on along the minus strand of NC_081409.1, from coordinate 469,995,910 downwards.
GTAGATGTTTCCTTCTTTTGATTGATGGGTTTCCCTTGATGTTGCTTTCATTCTTGATTTTCACGTTCTTTGCATATTGTCTCTGCTAACTCAAATAGTTCCTCCTACCAGGGGTCCTCCTTGTATTTCTTCTTTGCCTTCCATTGAGGTTTTTGGTATTTTCTTGGTGTCTTCTTGGGTGGTAGAGTGTGTTCATAGCCTAATCATGTTTTGTCTTTACTGAATTGTGAAGGATGATCTAATGGTTCTATGATGCCTTCTTGTCATTTGTCAATAGGTCCTTTGCCATTGTATCCCATTTGTTGCATGATCAAGTAACCTTTTCCATATAGGTGTGTTGGTATAGCTACCTCCATAGTAGTCGCTTTGTCTACTTCCTCATCCTTATATAGCCAACTAAGGATGTCTTTTTCCCCTAATTCATGTGCTAGAGTGCCTAGTTGGATAAAATTTGCCATCAAACTTGGTGATGGGCTGGTTTGCTTGATGTGTTGATGTTGTAGGCAATCCATGAGATTTAGGCGATGCTGGTAAGTTGGCTAAACACAAAGATTCCAAAGAGTATTCTCCCATGCCTTGCTCTTTGATTTTCATTTTCTTCTTGAAATCCATAGATAGTGATTTAGACTTTTCTTGCTAAATAGTTGGTGCTAAGGAACTTTGTTTTTCTCTATTATGTGGAACCAAGTTGTCTTGGGCTGCCCCCATAGCATTACAATGTTGAAATGGGTTATGATCTACTGATATAGAAATCTCCTATCCATTGTAGGGGAACTTAACACACTAATGATAAGTAGAAGGTACTGCTTGCATTTCATGTATCCAAGGGCGACCCAATAGGATATTATATATGAGGTTTATGTCTAAAACTTGGCACATAGTGTCCTTTTGTATTGGTCCTACTTGAATTGGCAACATTACTGTTCCTTTAGATAATCTTTCTTCATCATCATATGCTTTGATAGTGATCTTTTTGCATGGATCAATAGATTTCTTAGAGAATCCTAATGCACAGATAAGTTTCAAGGTACAGATATTGAGTCTAGCTCCTCCATCTATTAATACTCTTTTGACTCGATGCTTGTAGACCAAGACTTTAATGTGGAGTGGAGTATTGTGTGGATGGTTCAATGAGATATTATCATGCTCATAAAAGGTAAGGTTATGAGGCCCTATCATATGAGCCACCATGGCTTGGAATTTGTCAGCATCCAGATCTTGAGGTACATTTGTTTCCAATAGTGCTTGTTCCAAGATGTCTTTGTGTTTTGGTAAAAGTTTTAGCAACTCTAGTGTAGATATTTGAGCAAGAGTTTTGCGCAGTTGATTGACTAGATCATATTGAATCTTGGGTATGATGTGTGTTGTTGACATATGCCCCTTCAAGACATATTTTTGAGCTCTAGTTGTTACATTGATGGAATCATGTTCATGCTTGTCTTTGATTTTGATGACGTTTACTTGATTGTCCTCGACTGATATATGATTGATGGTGTTATTGTATATATGATTGATACGAGCTCCACATGTATCATTTGATGTTGAAGCTCCATCCTTGTTGTAGTTGGGAAGAGGACTCTTAAAGGCTCCATGGTCACCATTTGTCTTGAGACCATTGACTGTTAAATCACCTCTATCAATCATGTCTTGAACATTTTTTTTCAGTCTCATGCAATCATTTGTTTGATGACCTTTGTTGCGATGAAAATCACAAAAGTGTGAGTCATTCCATCAGGGTGGTTTGATTTGTGGTTCAAAGTTGTTGATTGTTGGTAAGGAGACAATTTTGTTTGCCAAGAGTTATCTGAATGCTGATTCCAAGGATTGCCCTAGTGGTGTGTATATGCATTTTTTAAATTTGTTGGTGTTACTCGTGAGTTTGCATTAGGTCCTTGATTGGTGTTATTATTTTGGGTATTGTTCGCATTGTTTGTGTTGAGATGATCTTGATTGGTAGTCAGTGCATAAGTGTTAGTACCTTGGTTAGCACCTTTTGGATTCTTTGTAGTTTGAGGATTACCTGATAACACTAGCACTGGTTTCTTGGATTTTGCATCATTTGATTCGTTTCCTCCTTCATTTCCATTATTTTGGTTTTAGGTCCAGAACCTAGATTTGTCTAAGTTGTTATTGTTTTGGTTGTTGTAGCTGGATGAACTTGTTCCTTCTTTGAAGAATTGAAATGTTCCTTTCTTGACACATGCTTCCTTTACTTGGATGCCATTCTCAATCAATTTAGCAAAAGATGGTATGCATTGGAGTTTGAGTCTATAACTCATCTCACTATTTAAATTGTCGATGAAAATTTCCATCTTTTCCTTCTCAGGCACATCCTGAGGATATCTTGAGACCATCCGTCACCAACATTGAAGAAACACCATGAATGTCTCATTGTTCTTTTTTTTGGTATTGCAGACATCTAGCAAGGTGATAGCATGTTGAGTGTTATAGCAATATTGAGTTATGAATTTGTTGACTAATTCATCGAATGATCTCAGAGGAGGTGTGATTTTGGATAACCATTCCATTGTTTGTCCTCCCAAGATTCTTGGGAATAACCTCATCAAATAGGTGTCATCATGGGCAAATTCTAGTCTCATGGTACAAAATTCCTGAACATGATCACGAGGATCACTTTTCCCATCATATTTGTCAAGTTTGGGAACGTCTGACTTTGGGGGAAAAGGCACCATGTTTAACCATCTGTCAAAAGGATAAGGACAAATTTCAATCAAGGAGTACTATATTGTTGTCCCTTGTTGCATGTCTTGCATTTGTCTTTGTAACATTTGCATTTGTTGAGTGAGAGCAATCAAAGGCACATTATTTTGTCGAGGGAAGAGTTCTTCCCTTGCATTATTTCTAAGCTAAAATGGTGTGTGGTGGGGTATGTTTTGCTTAGGGATGTTTTGCTTGGGCAAATTTTGTCCTGGTAGATTTTTCTTAGGTATGTTTTGTTCAGGTTCACATGCTTCCTCCTCTCTTTGTCATTCTTGATAGTCATAATGTCGAGATCCTGTTCTAAATATATCAGTGTCAAAGTCTTCAGGGAGTTTAACTCCTTTGCTTGTGAGCATGAGTAGATATTTTTCTTTGTCATTCTCCATGAGTCTTTCCACAAGTTTTTAAAATGAAGCACTTTCTTGACACTCTTGGAGAAGTTCCTCAGAAATTTTGGTGTCCTCTAGATTTGGACACTCGAAAGGATTTGATAATCTTTGATTCATGTTGGACTCTGGTTGCATTTCTCTTTGTTTGTTTTGTTGAGAGTGAGTAACAACAGGCATCTAGTAGAAGCTTTCTGTGGAAAAGGGAATGAACTCCTCTTCGATGTTTTGTTTAGGGGTTGGTGGTTCAAATTGGGGTATGTTGTAAGCGATGCACTCTTCGGGGAATAAGGCTGAATTGATCTTTCCTCCTTGATTCAGGTGTTGATTGAATGCTGATTTTTGACAGAATGCTATACTCCTCAATGGTTCTTTGTCAAATTTGTTGGTTTTCCCTTGAAGATACAAGCGGATATGATGAAGGAATGTTCAATGAGATTTGAAGAGTTGGCAATTGATGTATAAAAATTTATTCCATTGGGCAAGTTTTAGAGAATTGGGTTGGTGTTTCCTCAACTTAGTGTTATGATAAATACTCTTTCTTCCCAGAATATGAGGATTAGTCATGCACAAGTGATCTATAGTTTCCTTTGATTTGTTTTGGATTTAGTATAGCTTGTTTTGGAAACTCAAGTTTTACTTTATCAAATGAAGTTTTAGATGCCCCCTCACGACAAAGCATGTCAAATGATATGGAATACGAGCTTTCCCAATATGGAAACTTGATTTGACAACTTGGAGTGTTAAAAACAAGTGTGTTTTGGATAGAAATCCTTTTTATTGAAGGACCTGTTGATACTTGTGATGAGGTTTCCTAATTTTGATAGGAGAGATGTGTTTTATCTTGCGACTAGTTTTCAGATTTTGACAACTTTGTTTTATGAAAAAATTGCTTTGAGAATAGGTTTTGATACTCTATTTTGCTTTTCTGTTTGATGAAGTTCAGGATGAGGAAGGAAAGCTTCCTAAATTGTTTTCAGATTTTTCAAAAATAGGCTCTGTTTTGCCCCCTGTTTTCTTTGTTTTTTCCATGCGCTAAGACAGAGATGCAATGTGCTATAGAAAGTCCTCAACACACTAGAGAATAGACTCCACACACTAAGATGCCCTTTGTGACACGCTAACTGGTTTGCCTTGGATTTGTCTTGGTTTAAAAATTTATGTGCTAATATGGGTTGTTAATGCACTAACTGTTGGTCTCTACGTGCTAATTTTTGATCCCCATACGCTAAGCTATTGCTTCAACGCACTAGAATGTTTTCAAAAAGCACTACTTTTAAACTGCTAGTTTTGGATTTTGATGAAGCACTAAAGTTCAAACTTAATGCGCTAAGGTGAAGGTCAAGTGTGCTAAAGGATGGTTTCCACATGCTAAGATGTTGCTCTTACGTGCTAAACTGCCCTAATAGTTTGACTTGGTTGTTTTTCTGCAATTTTTGGATTTTATTTTCAATGATGATGGATGATTTTCTGAAGTAATAAATGAAAGCACAACACAAAAGAGACAACCATTTTGCTTAATCTAAACAAAGAGTGTATGTTCTATGAGGATGTGTTCAAATCCCCAATGTTTTAATAGGTTTAGATACAACAACATACAATTCAGTCAGACTCTTTATTCAAGGGTCATAAGTAATATTATAGCCCACTAGTCTCGATACTCCATTAGCTCAAACAACCTTGTCACCCCCTAGGGGGCGCCCATTTTTTTGTCTTTTGCCAGAAATTAACCCAAAGTGAATTGCTTCACAATTGAATAGTTATCTTGGGAGATATATGGTGAGCAACCTTGGGGGTGGATTCTTCCCCACCCTTGCACTATGATATTACAAATGTCTGGATACTGACTCGGCTCAAAGTTTCTATACTAAAGTTTTTAATCAGGCTTCCTGTTCGGCCGTCAATGATAAACTCCCTCAAGAGGCTTCCCAACCTTTAGAACAAAGGCTTTATGTATCTCAAGGATACTGGGGGAAGGCTAATCGTTGCGCACAGCCGTTGAAAAGGACTTTTGTCACTTTCCACTTTTGATTATAGTGGGTTGGAACACTTGGTGTCAAAGTCATTTCCCACTTAGGTCATTCCCTTCACACCAGCCAAAGAATGACTTTAAGAGTTTTTCAATCCCTTGGGAAGGTAGGTCTGCTAAAGGATTTAATGCAATAAACACTGAAAGCGTAAGAGTGGTTTGGTTTTTTGATCACCCAGTTAAGGGGAGAGCATATTCCTTCCACTTTCGTAGCAAAGCAAACAAGTGTTCTTTTTAACTTTTCATTGCAATGATTTGTTAAAATCTATATGGAGATGTTGCTCCACAAAGACATGGTGTTTATTTTATCCCTTCAAAGCAATGATTTTCTGATCTAGGAAAATAGCCTGGTCAACAAAGCAACTTCAAATTTTGGTCAACAAAAGAAATCGATCAAAAGGGGAAGATCTTCCCTCTTTAATTGTGAATGAACTTGTACATGTGTGATTCTTTTACTTTGCAAAAAATTAAAGTGGATCCTTTTATGCACCAAAGGATGGTGAAGTTCTTTTTAAATCCCTTTGTTTGCAACAATGGAAAGATGGCCATGTTCTTTTTAGAGCATAAAGTGAAAAAATTTCTCCTAGAAAAGGCAAAAGAGATTGTTTTTGTGGTTCTTTTTATTTGCCCAAAATAAGGTGAGTTCAATTTTATCCAACAAGAATTAAAAAGACTCTAAATTTTAACTAACTTAACTAAGTTAGTAAAAATTTAAACTATTTGTAATTCTAAAAATAAAACTAAGCTCTATCTGCAACAAACTGTCAAAAATCCTGCAAAATACCAATCAAAATAGTTAGAAAAAAATCCTGGATTTTGTGGACTTCTACAAGTCTAAATTTAAGTTTGGTTACAATTTAATTTTTGCTTTCTGTATGTGATGCACTACAGAAAAGACTCTATGCGCTACAAGATAACTGGGATGCGCTATCAGATAGACCCGATGCACTGAAATTTTTTCTGAATGCACTTCTTTGTTAAGTTCCCTCGCTGAGAGCTACAGGAAAAATGTTAAAAATTCTATGCACTAAGTGATGGTCTACAAGTGCTAGGAAATGAGTCCCATGCACCAAATAGTGAGCCGGATGTGCTGGAATGTTAACCAGATGCACTAAGGGATGTTCCCCACCCATCGATTCTTGTTTCCTGTGTACCTACAAAAGTGGTTAAATTCAAAAACTAATTTGATTAATGGGGTTGAGCCCAACGGTGGGTGCTAGAAATGTGTGTGGGAAAAGCGGGGCTATGAAACTCAAAATGTGAAAAATGATGTTCAAGGGGCTTCTCTACACACCCACAGGACTTCTTGGTGCAAGTTATGGAGTCATGAAGAATGACTCAACTTCCCAAGGTAGGTTCCATGGTTCTTTATCTCACAAGGTCCCTCATGCCAATGCCTTTGCTCTCAAATCACTGAGAAAAGTCACTTAGGGATGACGAATGCAAGAATGAGGGATGCTTTAGATTGATATTAGCGTGAAATGCATCCTATTTATGCATGATTCTACAAATGAGTTTAAACTAGATTATAAGATGACAAGTTTAGTAGCAATACTATTCTAACATGATATACTAGTTAATGGTTTAAGCTAATGATAATAGAAATGCTCTAAAATGCTTATTAGATTAATTCCTTTTACAAAGAGAGGTTAGATGCATGCTAAAATTGAGTATAATTGTGATACTAAGAGCTTTTGATCCCTAAAATGGAGGAATGAGAGCTCTATTTATAGTGAAAATAGGGCAATGGATGGTCAATATTGGAGGAGTTAATCAAGGGTCAAGATTGAAATTCATCAATCCATGTTTACAATTTTCACCAATGAAATGGTAACAATTGTCAACATAAGACTGCTTGAGAGGAGAGGTAAGAAGTATTAAATGCTTGATAAGACCTCATGGTTACCTTAGAAGGTAAGGGTTAAGGTTAGGTTAAGGTTATCCATTGGATAAATCTTTTACCCAAGGGGTAAACTCTTGTGCAAAAGTTAAAAGGATAACCATGGTCAAAGCAATGAATGCTTGATGAGACCCCTGGGTTAGATGAGGGTTAAGTTAGGCAAAAAGTCTCTAACCATGCCACTAAGGGTTAGTTAACCATTAATGGTTTGAAGACTTTGGGGACAAATTTGTAAGAGTCCTTCCAAATTTGGGGGTGTTCAACAAGTTAGCTTGTTGAAGGCATAAAGGCTTTAATGCCTTTTGAAGACTTTACTCCAAATTTGAGAAGTGACCTCCTCAAATTTAGGGAAAGGGGATAATTGATGGGTTTGGGTTAATTGAATAGGATTAGATGGATTCTAGAAGAATTTAGGAAGAGGGTTAGGATGCAAGTGGGAGATGTAGGAAAATGCAAGTGGATGGGGGATAATAGGATTTAATTAAAATAAATTGCTTTATTTGAATTTGGTTGCAAGTTGTGAATTTAAATAAATTAGATTTATTTAATTGGGGTGAACTATTTAATTAAATGTAAATTTAATTAAAAAGTAGAGAGAAGGGATTTAATTAAATAAAATGATTTATTCAATTAAATGACATAAAGGACTTAAGAGAATTTAAATAAATAAATTGAATAATTTATTAAATTAAATAGAAGAATGTGGGTGATTTAATTAAATTAGATTTAACTAAATAGAGGAATGAGAATGCAATGAACATTAAATATTCATTTAGGAATATGGTCATTTTTATACATCTACACCCTGCAATCCAAAAATCATCAAATATTATTCAAATCAACATTCAATTACGGACCTCCACTGAACATGCAAAGTCATGCAACCTCACAAATTTATGGAAAGAATGTACCACCACAATATCATTCTATCACATTAATTCTCATTCACCACTTATGTGCACGATATGATTCATAAAGCAATAAAACATAAGACCAAAATAAGTTGTTGGTTTCAAACAATAGACATTACCAAATTGCAAAGAATAAATTCATAGCACATACGCATAGATCAGACAATCTATAAGCTGCTTCTTGTATTAACTCCAAAGAATGTATCACAAAACTACTCAAATTTATAACAATAATCTAAAATCTCTAAGTGGGCCTCAAAGCATCAATTTGTGGACCCTCTAAATGGAATCTCTAATTGGACCTCAAATCATCAATTCACGGACCCTTAACAATGAATCAAAATCTCCAATTTATAGAGTTTCTTGTCCTACTTTCTAGGAAATAAACCTAACCTAAATTAAGAAATAAAAAGTAAGGAGTCACAGTTGACTTGCAAGTCTCTTCCTTGGACTCCAGTTAACTATTATGAAACTGGGACTGGGTGAGCATTACGAAGACCATGCTACATGAGCCAACTCTTCGTAATCATTCAAAATTTTCTCAAAAAGCAAGTGTGACATCCATTATCAGTTGAAGCTAGAGTGGTTGTGATGCTGGCATTGATCCAACATGCATTTTTCTTTTCCTAACTATATGTTTGTCCTTCAAATAAACTCCAATTCAACATTTGTTCCAACTTATCTCCGCTTCATTTGAAATTTATCTCCATGATTTACAAATCTAAATCATTTAGGACCTGCACATCAAAACAATAAAATAATTAATCTATTTCCTAAAATGTACCAATTTATTTTAATGAGAAAATATTATTTTATTTCTCTAAATTCACAATTTTAAATAAAAACAACATATTAATTTCCATCCTTAACCAGTTTTTCTGCCACGGTGAGAATCCTATCAAGAGGGCCGGAGGCTTTAACAGAGAGGAACTCCCACACCCTTGGGACGAAGTCTACTACATTGTGATGGAGTACTTCACACTCGAAGGCAGGTATGGCATTTTTTACTATTACCACCTCCCCTTCCTAAACCATTTGATGAACAAAGACCTCGTTTTCATTCCGTTCTTTTTGTTGCACTCAATGGATGCTAATGTTAAAGATATAGCTGAAGCCAAAAAGAAAGGAAAAGACTTTCCTATCCTGCACCAGGGCCTTATGCTCTGCTTGTTCAACTTCCACCTCACCCTCTGCCTACCCCGTTCCATTTCTGTGCAGAATGTTGGCCCCTCAACCCAACCTCTGGCCATCAATGACTCAAGCCCCCATGGCACAGAACTTGGCTCCTCTAGTAAGAAAACCAAGAACCACTCCCTGGAGGAGGTCAAAACCCCTAAAAAAGTTAAAATCCAAGAAATTTATTCGGACCTGGACTTTACTGAAGATGCCAATACACCCCGTCGCTCTACCAGATTGGTGTCTAAACCCTCTGATAAATCCCTAAGAGACCCCTCCTCCTTGCACGACATGAGAAACTCCATTCCGACTGATAAAACTCCCCAGGCCTAGCTCAAACATTCCCCCCTTTCTATGAGCTCAACCCATGTTTCCGATAGTCCGACCACCTCTTTGAGCCCGGAGCCTACCAATTACCCGTCCCTGACCTTTAGGATTGAGAAAATGATGGTTGTTGAAGAAGCCAATAGTGTGAAGTAAGAAGATCCCAACCTAGCGGAGCTTGGGAAAAAGATGGAAGCCCTCTCTGACAACATGCAGGTGATTACCAGCAGACTGGAGGTGACAGAGTCCAAGATGCATGATGTGTCTAAATTCGCTCTGAATCTCATGAGATGCTCAGCCACTACTCTGTGCCTTTTGCAGGATAGTGTCGACAAAGGAAAAGCCAAGGAGGATGAGGACTTTAAAGGCCTGTTCAAGTTCCTCACTAAGGAATGGGCGAAGAAGCTGCTCCCTAAGAAGAGCCATGGGAAAAAAAATTAACTATCTGTATGTGGAGGAATTTTTTGTTTATGCAGTATAGTAAGCTTGATAGGTCTAGTTTTGGCCTATGTTTTTATTTTAATGCTCTTAGCCCTACGTGGCACTGGAAGTATACGCTGACTGGTAATATTTTATTGTTGTTAAACTCTCATATGATGGTTTTTGTTTTTGATAGAGGTTAAAGGTTGCTTATGTGCTGATTGTTTATGGACAATGGTCCTTCCATTATTTTTCTAATTGTACTATGGGTTAGCCCCCTCGTTTTTGGCTGCTGTTATTATCAAAAACATATTAATTTCTTTGTGAATTTAAGTAAAATAAAACAACTCAATACTATCAAATTTCAAAATAAATCAAAATCTCATAATACTCCCCTTTCATATATATTTAATTGGATTCCATGGCCCACTAGTATTATTTAATGGCCCACCACATATAATACTAGCCCACCACATGTAAATTGTCCTGGAAAACAAAAGGGAATAATTAGTTTCAAACCAAGTTATAAATTAATTAGATCACTAAATAAAATCATTCTTATTAAAAGAATGTGAATGCATCCCCAACTTAAAATGCCTTTTTCAAAATAAAGTATCACATGGTAAAGCTTTAAAGAAGACATTTAAAGGAAATACGTGGGACATTAAAATCATGAGATGAATATAAACTTTGCCTTCGCTCCTGTGATGTATTCACTAATGGGAATTTCATGATTTCTCAATGCCTTTCTTTCACACAAAAGTACTGGGGCTGGAGGTCCGGAGTTCCGAAGTCCATCATTTCCTTTGCTGCAAATTGAATTGATCATTGGCATGCCCCAGGTTGCGGACTTTTGGGATCATGGGTTTGGGATTCACTGTCTCCTACACTCTAAGAGTCCAGGGTCTTAAGCTATAAAATTTTTAGGCACCTCGGGATCATGGGAGTGCAAGATTTCGGGTCTTAATTTTTCAGTCTTCCAATGCCTCGGGGTCCAGAGTTCTCGAGAGGCCTTCATTATTTTGCAACCACTTCTAGTTTTGTTACACTTAGAATTTTCAGACTCTAGAAGTCCGAGATTACGAAGTATTTTACTTCTTAAGCTTAATATTAATTAAATTTACAAAACTTTAAAACTTAAATAAATTTAATTTTGACAAAACTCAAAATTCAAATGAATTCAAATTTTAAAATAGTGTAATTTAAAGTTAGTTTTTCCTTTTTGGGCTTTATTGCAAGATTATTAAAATTTGCTAAAGTTAACTTTAAATATTAAAATTGGAATAAAATTTTATATTAATAATTAAACATGTTTGATCTTAAATTAATCCAAATTTAAATAATTAAAAATTTGAATTGATTTGTTTATGTATAAACATAATTAACAATAAATTTTAATTAATTTTAATGTTTAATTTTAATTTCAATAAACTTTAAATCTTATTTTCAAATTATTTACTTTTTATGATTATTTACTTTTTTATTTTTTTTGTATTTTTACAAATATTTGATTTTTTGTAATTTTTCAAAGAGTTTTCAATTTTTTTAGGGATTCTGTGTTTTTTGATTTTTTTTGATTTTGCAGATCTTTTACGCTTATGCCAAGCCTACAACCTATAGAAGATGGAGATAACCAGAAGACGACGACAAGGACAATGACAACCACGACGAACAAAAAGATGAAAACATGACAACGACAACAACAACGACCAACAAGAGGATGCATACACGAAAACGAAGATGCACAAGCGACAAGCTCAGAACCTTGGGGACCCGAGTTTCTGAAAAACAGACAGAAAAACAGCTTGGGAGTTTGGGAATCCGAACTTCCGAGGTGAAAACCAAAAGATGAACAAACACTTTGGGACTCTAGGAACCCGAAGTTTTGAAGTGATGCTATGATACGATACAAAGTGAGCTCGGGAGTTTGGGAACCCGAACTCCCGAATAAGAAAACAAAAACATGACCCAAAACTTTAGAAACCCGAACTTCTAGGGCTACATAAACAAACAAATGAGACAAAAATGAACTCGAGAATGTGGTGACCCGGATTCTCGAACTAAGAAATAGAAACAAGTAAACAACCCACCTCAGGAGCTCGGGAACTCGGGTTTCGAGGTGAACAAAACAAAAGAATAAAAGAAAAGGAAAAACTAATAGAAAAAAAAAGACAAAAGAGGGGATCCGTATTTTCATAAAAAATAAAAATAATGGGACTAGATATGCAGGGCATAACAAATCTCTTTATGAGCAGAAGAGATTTTAAGCAATTCAAAGATGGAGATTTGAGCATTCGTTCTTTTCAATTGTTCAACAATGCTATAACCAGGAGAGGGTGATGAAGCCAATTATTTAGATTTAGCCATGATTGTATATGTTTGTCTATTTGAAGGAGTTGGTAGGTTTGATGTTGTTTGAGCAGGAGTTGAGGAAATAGCTCCTTGGAGAGTAACCTTCCTTTGAGCATGAGTTACAACATTTGCAATTTGTGCTTCATTTTGTTTATCTTTGATTATGATCACATTGCAATATTCAGGTTGGGAAGATTCAATCATGTTGATCACATTGTCATTGTTGATATAGGTGTAATTGATTTTACACCTCCTTTTGGTTTTGAGGATTCACCTTGTTCGCAAACAGGCAAGGGATCTTTAAAATCTTTGTGATCAGCATTAGTCATGTGATTTCCAACAACATTTTGCTAGCATCGATGAGATCTTGAATCTCATATTTGAGCTTCATGCAATTGTTTGTGTTATGACCTTTGTTTTGATGGTATTCATGATATTCATTTTCTCTCCACCATTTTGGTTTGACTTCAGATCATATGACTTAGAATTATTTGGTAATGTTATTAGATTATTTGCCAATAAATTTTTAAAAGCAAATTCCTATGATTCTTCTAGAGGAGTGAAGTCATGTTTAGGTTTTGAAAGCCAAGGTTTCTCTTTAAACCACTCTTTTAATTTCTTCAGAGAATTTTCTGCTACAGTTTTAGCTACTTTGAGTGCTTATGTACCACTAGCCAAGTTAAATATTGTGGATTTTGATTTTTCTTTAACAGTGTCTACTACTCCATCATTAACAATGTTTTTGTTGTTGTCTTTGTCGTATTTCCAATATTTGTTCTTTTCTTTGAAACTAGAACTTTGTTGTGTTTCTTTCCAAAGTGAGATATCTCCTTTCTTTATAAGCACATCTTCCATTCTAAGGGAGTTGTCTACCATTTTGTTGAATGAAGGGTACACTTGCATTTGGATATAGTATTTCAATTTAGGGATCAAGTTGTCGACAAAGATATCCATCTTCTCAAAATTTGGAATAGGCCGTGAATATCTAGAGAACATCTTTCTCCAACGTTGAAGGAAAGTGAGAAAGAGTTCTCCTATTTTTTGGTTTCATATTACAAAGCTCAATCATAGTGACTGGATGACGAATGTTATAGGAGTATTGTTGTAGAAATAATTGCATTAATTCTTCAAAAGTTTGGATTCCCATAGGTAGGCTTGAGAACCATTTCATAGCTTTCCCTCTTAAACTTCTCAAGAAAAGGTGCATGAGATATGTTTGTTCATGCATGAATTCTATACATAAAGCACACAATTCTCTGACATGGTCTTGAGGATATGAGTTGCCATCATATTTGTCAAATTTTTTAATCTCCACTCATGAAGGAAATGGAGGCATGTAAAGGTCTTTGTCAGATGGAAATGGGCATATCGTGTCCAGAGAATATTGTTTTGATGATTTATCCTTGTTTTTCAGTTTTGTGATCTTAGTCTATACTGCTTGTAATTGTTTATTTACCATTTCTAAGGGTGTCTCTTCCTCTTTAGTGATGAGGGTCTCAATGTTAGAATTAGTAGGAAGTTTAGCGCCTTGTTTTGCTAACTCTAGAAAATAGTCTTCTTTATCTCTAGACATGATAATCTTCATCATATTTTGGAAATGTTTATCGTATATACATTTATTTATAACAGTTTCCATAGGTTTAAAGGCTTCAGAATTGCCTAATGAGGAATCATTGTCAGTGGTATGGATACTGAGATTATTATAAGCATCATGTTTAGCAGCTCATCTTTCTCGCCTTACTCCAGATATGGTGGGAGACAAGGGTTGATCAAAAACTTGTATAATTGATGATGAAGGTTTATTACTAACAAGGTCCTCTATGTAAAATGGATTATCTTGATATGAAAAGGATGGTCCTTTACCTCTTTTGGATTTATTACGAGCACTTCTAGTTTGAGTAGGCATTTTTATGACTTATGTGACCTAGAGCTATTTGTGATGCAAAAGTCAAGATCAAATTTGGAGCTAGTTGTTCGTTTAACATATTGTTTGAGAGAAGCAACTAAGATTTAGTCTAGTTTCAGGAAAGATCTATCCTATGTAAGATGTGATCTAAGTTACCTAGTTTGATTTGAGAGAAGTGACTAAGATTTGGTTTGGTTTCAGGAATGATCTATCTTGTGTAAGACGTGGTTTAAGTGACTTAAGTTTGATAAGTAATTTATTGAACTAGCTAAAAGATGATCGACAAAATTGTGCAACACAATGGCAGAGGTCCACTATTTAGATTTGTTTATGCTCAGGATGATGATAACTAGTTTTATGCTCGCTATAGACTATTTTAGGCAAGTTTGACTATTCTGGACTAACAAAATCAGGAATTCATACGATAGGGTTTACAGAACCAGATGACAATATAATGATTTCAGGATGATGAAAACAATATTTCATATGAGTTGCTACCTAGGTCGACAAGTGGGTAGACTTCAGATGATAAACTGATGAATATGATGTTTTTTCATACGACACAAGACGAAGGCGTAGACGACAATTCCTTGACCAGGATGACAATTTATCAAAACTCATACGATAATTGATAAGGGATCAGATGACAAACTGTGAGGATAATGAAGTTTCATACGACAAGATATATACAGTAGGATGATATTTCAAAAGACTCGTACAATAGTTTACTAGATAGAGATGAGATTCTGATAGATAGAGTTTTCAATGACTGATGACAACCAATTTTGAGATGTACTGAGTTTTTTGATGACTGAGGTAGACTAGTTTTTGATACATATAGAGTTTGATCACTGAGTTGTTTATTATTTTCTCCAGTTTTGGTATTCCAGTTTTAGTTTTAGGGATGAAAACATAGTAAACACACAATATGTATATTCACTTCAATCACAACACTCTAACCCTATGAAAGTTGGTGAGAGAAGAAAACCTTTGCTTGTAGACTCAGGTGCACACCCAATAGATAATCAGAATATGGCCATTGAGTCTCATGCAATGGATTCTAAATGTCATATTAGCCAACTCCAAATGCTAATGGGGGCATGAAATGGCAAGTATCTTGGGAGAGTTACTATCTCTCTTGCACAAAGATTATCCCCCCTTTCGGAGGTGAATCAGGTAGCCTCTATCTTATAGCTCTTAGTCAAGAATTCCATTCGAAACTACCCCTTGAAGTCACGCAAGCATGATTGAGGCCTATAACCCAACAAGGTACCGAAACAAGCTGTAGTCATGTAAACGTGATTGAGACCACGAGGCCCTACAAAATGCTCGATATATGAGATCTCAAAGAGAAAAATTAAATAATCCCATCCTTTTAGACTTTAATCACTAGAGGCCTATTTATTATAGTGAGTTGGAATGCCCATGTCCGACTATACTCACTTGAGTCATTCTCATAGGGTGATTACTTTTTCCCACTATGACAAGCCCGCTAAAGGTACACAAATCTCAAATCTAGAAAAAGCCTCAAGGGTCTGGATTTCTGATTGTCTGTGCACACAAGAGCATACTCTCCTACCTCTTAGAATTTTCTTAAAACACAAAAGATAGATTTGTTCATTAACCAGATAGCAATTTAGGTGCCTAAAAATGAATTTAAAGAATAAACAATGTTTACTTGAATCTCCTTAGGAAACTTGCAAAGACAATGAATCAGTAGTCATATTGTCTTTGTTTGACAAGCATATTCTTTAGCAAGCATTCTGCAAAAATTGATTAGGCTGTCAAAATTTCTTAGGCAAATAGACAATAAGCCAGGGTCAGTGTTAGTATGATCAAAATTCAATAAATAACCTAAGGAATGCAGTCTGTGTTTAGCACAGAAATACAGAATACCGTACGATAATTCTCACCGGGCCATATGATAATTTGTACGTCACCATACGATATCTACAATTTATCGTGCAAGCCTGTGGGAAAACTTGTACGAGATTTCACAATAATTGTATGGACAAAAATACAAAAAATAAATCTAAAAAATAAGAAAAAGTTAATCTGCAGGGCTGAAAGATGTAGTCTTTTGCCCCATGGTGGGCACCAGAAATGTGTGTGTGAAAAGTGAAATAAGTCTCTGCAAGATGTGAGACACAACACTTCAATTAAGTTATTGCATGTATGGTTAGACAGATATAAGAATGAATAATAAAACCATAAAAAATTGACCCATTGCCTTCTAAAATATGCGAGTATAGACTTGCTCTCAGATTTGTATAAGCAATACCAGTACTAGACTACACCAAGATGAAGGATTTAATCTATATGAGCATGATATTAAGATAAATGGATGCAAGATGGATGAATAGTAAGCTAAATGAATTCAAGCAATCATAATTGAACTAAATATGTAAAAAGATAAACTAAGATGCAATAATCTCAAAAACAATAATATCTTCAATAACTCCAGAGCAAAAACTGCATAAGAACAATAAATCTCTAGGGTATTTTGAATGAGAGATGAAGGCTGAATTTATAGAGACTCAAAAGAGAGACCAACGGTCAAGATTGATTAGCAACGAGCGGTTGAGATTATTCAAGAAAAAGCACAATTTAGGATGATTGAAATAATTGAGAGATCAGATTTAGTTAACCTTGAGATAGATTCCAATTATAGCTTGATTGAAATGCATTCAGATTATAAGTTTGAGTTTGCATTGGAGATAAAATTCAATTAATTCCATGCACTTGAGATAAAAATAGGTGATTCCATGCAATTTCTTTAATTTATTCAAGAAAAGATCTTTTCAATGCAACTGAACTTCTTTTATCAAAAGCTTTGAGTTCCAATTTTGGAGAATGATTAATAAATCAATTTAATTACTATTTTGATATCAAGTTATCTCAATTTAGAAGAAGAAATAACATCTCAAGTTTGATTTCTCTCTCAATTCAATTCTTTTATTTTATTTTCAATTTAACTCTTTCTTTGTGATTAATTCCTCTTTTGTAATAAATTAATTTCTTTTTTATGATTAAATGACAAATTTCTTAATTAATTAAATATGCTAGGATATTTAATAAATTAAAAAGAATAATTGATCAAAATGATTTACTAGAATGATTTAATTAATTAAATAAATATTTAATTAATATAGAATGATTCATTTGCCATGTGACATTTAATTATTGAAGGATTAATTAATTATGTGCTCAAGATTGATTTAATTGCCTTTGGTTAGGACCTTAGTGATGTTGTCGAAATTAGGGGCCCATGGTTTAGATGCCAATTTTAGGGTATTACAGTATGGAGTATTTTGTATAAATCATGATCACAGATGGATATTCAACTCAGGGGGAGCAGTCTCAAGGTGAAACTGACAGATGGAAACCATTACCATTTTTCACATGAGTGTTGCCATTAATACCAAAGGGGGAGATCATTGGAAATTGATACTCATTTGAGTGGTTTCATATGTTTTCATTGATGGCAACATGTTTCGGCTTCATTCTTTGGTTTGGTTGTTTACCGGTAGACACTTCACCAACACTGACACTAGTAGGTATCTTCACTGGTAGGAAGGATTCTATGGGTGCTAGCATTGCAGGCCGACATGACTTAAATACAGGGTACCAATATTGGAGGCCAACATCATTGATAAATTCGGCAATTGACAATTCATTTTGTTATTCATGTATATATGTAATGAGCTGACATGTATAATCATTTTGTAATTATCTATGTAAGCCGACATGAGGCATGAAGGATTGTAAGGGTATATAGGTTAGTTGATTAGATATTTTTGATATAGGAGAATGTGATGATGTTTTGTAATGTGAATATCATGTATATGAGGACATTTATGTAAGAGGTTATTCCAGTAAGGGTTTAGGGTTTCAAAACCAAAACAGTCAGAGCTAGAACTGGAACTCAATCAGGCATAGCAGATGCATTAAAATGAGTTCATTCTTATGTTTTATTATTCAAAGTGACTATAGTCAGTGAGACTCCTTTGTGTTGAGCAGTGTGCTCTAGGCTGTAAGACTTCTTGCATGTGTAGGCCCCCATATTATGTAATATCTTTTCATATGGCCAGTGGATTGATATTGTGGGTCACAAATGCCACCATGGTTTTTCCTCTATGATTTTTTCCACATATAATTCTCCATGTTATGGTATTGATTTGTGTGATTGGCTTATTGATTGCTTTACTTCTTTCAATTATATATGTATCGGTTTACCGGTTGGTGAATGCATGTTATAATAAGGTTAAAATTGAACATTCTCATAGAACACTGGTTCACGCCCCCCCCCCCCCCCCCCTCCCCCCCCAACTCTTAGTGTTATTAGATTCCAACATACAAGGGGGTTTAAGCTTAAGATGTGTTTTAGATATTAAATGATGACAAAAAAGAACAAACCTCGACAAACAAAGGGATAAGTTGTACTAACACATACAATTCAAGATACCATCAAATGATGTGTATCATCAATTACATATATCTTCAAATTGAAAACTGATGAATCCCACAAATACACAAAGGGGTTATCAATTTGAAATACAAGAAATCGATAACAATAACTCATGAGCATATTCAAGATATATGAATCAAATGCACTCTTTATTATCCTTTTAAAAATGTACAAGTTCAAAATCCCTTAGGCACAAAGTGTAAAGCCAAAATGTTTTATACAATCTCATTTAAAATTTCTCCATAATTTCCCCCTTCTAAGAGTCTCTTCTTTACAAATTAAATAGCCTTGTATTTATATAGGAATTTGAGATAACTTCCTTGTAACCACTTAGTCTAACTACCTGGCTAATCCACTTAGGATAACTACGTAAGACAATGCTTAGAATAACTACCCTTTTGAAGATAAGTTAGGATTTACCTAACTTTTACAAAGTTAAATTCAAAAGGCTAACTTTAATTACAATAAGTGACATAAGTCACTTTTTCAAAAGTTAATTTGAAACCCATTACATTGAAGAAAGAAATCAATGTCGATTTTGTCGAGGTGACCTCCATGTCTTCATCTACATCTTTTTTCTTTGTAACCATTTCACGATCTAGCCATTTGAGAACACAAAACACATCTTTCTATTCAAAGAGAAAATTTAACTCCAAGGGTCTCCATAAGCATGAAAAAGATCAAGTACTATGAAAATCTCATACATTGATACATGAATCATTATCACCAAAGATACCCATTTAATAGCAACTTTCCTTCAATGATTTTAGTTCCAATTGTATATATCAATCATTCTTTTTATAAGGAGTTCCTTCACTTGATTCTTATCATTCAAATTCATTGGATTTCTTTGGATCTATTTTAGTCTATTTCAAATGATATCTTACAGTGCATTCTCCAATCCATATTTTACCATGTACCCTATAGAAACCAAATGACAACTCAATAAATTTGTCGACCTTGAACCAAACCTATCTCAACCAAAAATATTTCTCATGCAACAATGGTATTCGACAAAATTTGTGGTATAATAATATTGGTCCATTTAAAAAAAATTCTTCCTCTCTTCATCATGGTGCAAGTAATCAAATGTTTTCTATCTTCAAGTCTGCCTTTTCACATCAAACCCATTTGCACTTTGTTTGATTACGTTCCTTGAAGCTCATGTGATCAAAGTATGAAAAACCTCCATTCACTAAACTTGTGTCACTACATCTATATAAAATATAAATAAAGCTTGCAATGTTACTTTATGTTCTAGAGCATTTCATTAATTCAAATGTGTTGAGAGCTTCCTTGCAGAATTTATTTTATGTGCATTTTTTTATCATTTCATTTTTCTGATATTTGTTCAATCACAGGCTAATACAAAACTCCCATTTTGGTGTAGAGAAAAAGAATAGTGGCAAGGGTCATGAAATTTATCTTTACGCCTGCTAATTTCATTTGCCTTAAATGTCTAAAGTCTCTTCAACAAATTCATTCTCTACATGTTTTGCGATGACATCTCTTTGCAAATTTTTGTCAAACTGTTATCATGCCTTATCTATGCATCCACACATTGCATTGCATAAGATGAAATAAGTTTGAAGCATTCCATCTAACAGTTTGTATATGCTTTCCCCTTCCCTTTCATAGGCCACGCATGGAAAATATGGAATTTGGCTTTACATCAACCTATGCAATTGCTCGAAGGTTTTCTAAACTTTTTCAATATATCCATTGTGTACATATGAGTTTTGCCTTGATGAGCATCCATACTAATTGAATTTGCTTTCAAGAATCTTTTCAACAAATCCATTTTGTGCAAGTCTATTGTTATAATGTTGTTGGAGTGATCCATATATTGCTTGAAAGTTTCTAAAGCATTTTTTCCAAGTTTATTTTACCTATGATCATGACATCTAGTTTGTAGAATAGGTGGTTATAATAACTACTCTCTTATAGGCATCAAGTAGTTACAATGAATTCCTTCCTCTAGTAATCAGCAACTTTTTTTTCTTTTCAAAACCTTCAATGTAGCCAACACAACCCTGTCGATTCCCAACAACTCCTCCTCATTTGGTGGATTGATGATCACCCACAATTCCATTAGCATTTTGTTCAACTTTCACAACTTGTTGATGTACGAGTTAGAATAACTAATTCTTTAATGAATGAGAATGCATCATCATCTTTCAAAACTGAAACAATTCACCAACAAGTGAAGAGCTAAGTGGAGTGAATCAGTCTTATATACTTTGGAAACTTTGTGAAATGACCAATGATATCATTTTGATATGCAATTTGATGAAAAGCTTCATCTTTGATGATTTATTAAAGTTTAACAACTCACCTATAATGCCTCAAGATTTAATACCTTGGCATATTTGAAATCTTGGCCAACTTGCTGATAAGTGAGTGCATTGGGTCTTTTGCCAAAGGAAGAAGCTCACAAAAAATTTAAGAGCTCATTGCATTGACCATGTTGGATATATCGGCATCTCTGTAAACTAAACCAACTTTCAGCTAACAATGAAAAACTATTGAAGAGCTCAATGATTCTTCACATCCTTTCTTATACTTCATCAACATTTGAAAGCACTTGAATAATGCTTTGATGAACACCCATATCTTGTCATTCTTGAATTGATAGCAAAAATGATCAGGAGAAAAATTGGAACTATAACATACAATATTATTATGGTTATGAATTTCATTGCTTGACATCTCCCAAGTGCCTTTGCTCAAAATTTTTGGTCGTCAATCCTCCATGGAAAGTCTCTATATATCTTTACAATAAATAAAATTTGCATATGTTCATGATCATTATCTTCTATGAGATGACATATCTCCAATATATTTTGTCAATCAATTTCATTGTTTTATTTGTGATTTTGGAAAACTATATCACCATTTTGCAAAGTCTTTGGCTAAGGTGACATATGATTTTTCTCCACCGTGGTGAGATATTTAGCACATCAAGATGACCAAGAGGTTATCATTTCAAGGAGCTTAACATGAAAGTTTAAAATTTGCCAAGTTTAAGACTAGGGATAACAATCTTCGACCTCTTCTTCGTCTTCACTTTCTCCTTTCCTTGGATTAAAACATCTTCTTAGCTCTTCTTGCAACACATCAATCTGTCTCTGGAGGGCTCTCAAACCCTCATTTGCCAAAGCGTTTCTACCACCAACATTTCTAGCACCAACATTTATGCTAGCATGCATCACTCTTGGAGGCATCTTGACCACAATCCCACAATCACAAGTCTTGGTATGAACTGCCTCACATTCAGTGATCTATCTGCACACTTAGGAACAACCTGCTCTAATACCACTTGATGAGGGAAACATCCAAGACACAAATAAACATAGCAGAGAGATGCAAAAGATCTATATTATTATTATCTCAAAAACTATTTGCAATATATGTAATTATATATAATAGGAATAAAACCTCATAGGCTACAACTCAATAGCTTACAGAGTTTTCTTGAAAACCCTTACAATGCAATTTTCCAACCCAGAAACTAAACTTCCAAAAACTCACATACAACAACTAATTCCCAAGTTTCCTCATATGAGTCCTAAATAGCCTATTTCCCATTTGGAGAAAAAATTACAATTTAGAATTTACCATTTGGTGGACAAACACCAAAATTTGAAATTTGAAATATAAAAATTTACCCAGATTAAAAAACTAGAAACTTTCTGAAAATTGTCCAACTTTCACAGTCATAACTTTTGATCTAGGAATTGGATTGATGCGACGTTTGAAGCCTCAGAAATATCTCTAACTAAAGAATATTCTAAGACTCCTCTTCGCAAATTCCCACCATTTCTGGGGTCATTCAGGACTGCTAAATGCCTAAAATCTAACTTGGAAGATTTTTTTTGGTTTTTTGAGAAACTGAAACTTGAATAACTTTCAAACCATAAATGATTTTAACATGATTCTTTCGCCAAAGTGCTTATTTTTCCTTTCTCAAGCTTCCCACAAAATTTGGGCTCCATTTGCCTTTAAATAAAAACTTTCTATTTTTGGCACTTGGCTAGAAAAAACTTGTCAATTTTGAAAGTTGGAATCTCTTATTTGTCCAAATGGGTATCCAAAAATGCAAAAACATTAAAAGAAAACTAACTAAAAGGGAAATATTTTTGGGTGATGCAGGATTGCCCTTACACCACCAGATGCTCCTGCATGATTGTGACAACCTCTTTGGAAATTAGTCATCTTTATTCTCAAGTTTCTTATCCTATGGGTAAGTGCACCAAGATGGTGTGAAAAAAGTGGGGTACAAGTGTTGGCAATTAACACTCATTCGGTGACTTCCGGTAGTTGCTTATTGGTCTAGGGTTGTCACTGATGGAAACTCTTCTTGGAGATTCAATTTGGCAGTCGTGATTTCTCTTATCCAGAAGCAGGAGTAAACTAGTAGGCAATTAACAGGTAATTCAGGGCTATCTCAGTAATGTTTTGGTCTGGAAGGATTTCTGATGATTGCAGCGATTTTGGTGGTTGATTTTGTGTTCTCGGTGAATGGGAAGATCCTTAGGAAGCATGTGATCATACTCTTTTGGTCCGGTGCTATGTTTTACTAAAGATTGAAGCCGACTTGAAGCTACACATTACACTTCTTGAAGCCAACTTGAAGGAGATTATTTTTGTTAAGATCGGATATATAAGACTATCTTGGCGATTGGTTTTTGGTGTATTAGGTTTGTGGCAATCTATTTTGGTGTGATTGAGCACAGTTTCACATGCGCATTTGGTTCATAGACAATCTGGTAGCTGACTGAGACAGAAATAGAGTATTTGCAGAGCAAGGATAGTTAGAGATCTAGTGCTTAACTAGAACTCATTCATGCATTGTCAGATGCTACTTCAGAGTTCATTTTATTGTGTTTCCTCATTCTAATCAAATTCTAAGTCAGTGAGACTTCCTTGAAGGTCGTAGCCTTCTAGGTCATTGTAATTGAGCAGTGAGCTCTAGGAAGTGAGTCTGAATGCATGTTAATTCCCCATCTATGTAATATTTATGTACTCATGGCCATAGTATATGAATATTGTGGGTTCTAGCCCCACCGTGGTTTTTCCCTTTTCGGGTTTCCACGTAAAAATTTTGGTGTTGCGGATCTATTGTTTATTTATTGCTTGTTTATCTACTTTTTTGTTATGCTTTGCTAACTGGTGGATAAAGAATAAGTTTGTGGATTTGATTTCTGACAGATCAATTATTCACCCCCCCTCTCAGTGAACCCTGATTCTAACAATAAGTGGACATCTTTTTTCTGAAATCAGCTAAACCTGAACTTGGAGGAGCAATTTGAGACTCATCCACTCAAAATATGAAGATACTCAAAGAATAAATATTGTAGTACTATGAATCTAGTTTCCAAACTACTATTTTTTTTCAAAATTGGATAAGATTAAGGGGTTCAAATCCTTTGCGCATGAAAAATAGATCCTAATTTAAAAAAAACAAAAAATAACATAGTGTCTGGTGTGCACATCAAAAAAGTCATAGTTAGATTTAGTATTTTGACAAATCCTTTGGTGGAAAGATGGTTAAGAGTGAGCAATATAAGTTGTGTATTTTTTGGTAAATTTTTGTTGAGTATTTTTTTTTATGATAATTTGAAATGAGCACATCCTAAAAATCAAGTACATGTTCGTGCGTGAAGCATAACTTGCACACAAATAATAAAAAATGTAATTTTTTAAAAGTGTAAAGAATCAAGTGCACTACAATAATATATAATATTTTTTATTTTGGATAAGTAGATCAAAAGTTATTAAAAAAATGGTACACATGTCTCTGAGAACTATGGAGACATTGGTAAAATAAATTCAAGAATAATATGTTAATGTTGTTCAAATTTTTAAAAAATTATATGGTTAGAAAACTTATAAGATGGGTGAAATTATGGTGGCAATTTTAGAAATATCCAAGTGATCAGGTGTAAACCTGATGACAACAAAGTTGAGAAATGTATTCGATAAAGCAAAACACATAAAAAAGGAGGGAAATAGAGCAAAATCAAACTCCCAACCCTCAACCTTGTCATCCAAGGCTATTAACAATTCTAAATGGGGTAAAATGCGAACAAGGTTTTTAAAATAAAAGTGCAAACGAATTTATGAAAAAAAAGCACGAACGGGTTTTTAAAAACAAAATCCCGTTCGCCTTTCTTACAACAAAAAACCCATATGAGTTATGATCACATAAAACATTCCTATATATACAAATAGATAAGTATGTATATAATATGTGTATACATATCTATATAAAATGTCTATGTCTATGTTGGCATATGATGAAGCGGTGTTCATGTATGTTGTCATTGACGTCAATAAGTGCTCTAGAAGGATGAAGATCAGAAGAAGTTGTTATTGATGTTCAAGCAAAAGGAACCGGTATGTATGGAGATCAGCAGCGGTAATGGACAATCGGAATGAAGTGGACCGGTATCAGGGTTCACTAAGTATGTCTATTGGTTGATAATCTAGGGTTACCGGTTTGGCTTATGCAAAGCATCTGAAGACATGTCATGACCTACAAGGTAAAGAATAAAATATCATGTCAGATTGAACACATTAATGTCCTACCTCGGGAGTGTGTGTTTTTCCTATCCAGTAGGTGAAGAGCGCAGGATGGGTCATTAATTTGAAGATGCAAAATGATTCGCGATCTGATTTAGATCATCTCCTGAAAAGCCCGAATGATTCCAAATACAGAATGTTTCATGATCTGATTTAGATCGTATGCAATGGGTTTGAATGGTCAGGATTGGACCACTTGTAAGCAGATGGTCAGGATCGAACTATCTTTGCAAAACTTAGGTTTAGGGTTTATGCTTTCAACCGAGTGATTGTCTATAAGATTGATGTAGTTCTGATTTTGTATGTGTTGGAAAATGTTGTGTATGTGTGTTCACTTAATGGGAGATTAAATACTTGCCAAACCTAAGTGAGAGATCTACAAAGAATGATTGTAGAAGAGAGGAGCTTAAAAGGATCTTCCCTAGCAAGGTGTGCTATCTTCAGATCGGTGTTTTATCTATTATTTTCTAACCACTTCAACTGATTGTAAATCCCTTGACCGGGTAAGCTATAGCAGGCTTTTGTTGTAATTCCTTTAACTAGGTGGCTCAATTTTATTGAGTTAGTTAAATCCTCTAGCAAGGTAACTCCTAACAGGGTTTCAATCCTTAATCAAATTTTATAGCCTTCCCTTAACCGGGTGATCCCTAACAGGATCGGTTCCTAACATAACTTTATTGTAAAGTCTTTAACCAGACTAGGCTCCTAACATAGCGGACTTCAAGAGAGTTCAAAACAAGCTTGTGGGTATTCATCCCCACCGTGGTTTTTCTCATTTGGGTTTCCAAATGAAAAAATATGTGTGTCATGGGCTGTGTATTTTTCATGTGATGATTGAGCAGTCTTTGTTTAGTTGAATATGCATGTAAAGCTAATGGTGGTGGTATTACTAATGCAACTTATGCATGATCAAGTTAGTAAAATTGTTATCTAGATTTGAGACTTGTTGTATGTTGTTTGAAGTACTTCTATTTTACCAGTTTAGCTATCTAAAGTATTTTTGTGTTTAACTAGTATAGCCATGGTTAAGTTCAATGGAGAAGACAACCGGTCAACATTGTTTTAATATGATAAGGAGCGAAGAAGTTTTTGTCTATACTGATTCACCCCTCCCTCTCAGTACTGATTAGGGTATTAGTTGTTCATCATTATTCATCAGACTATATGTATAAAATATGTGTATATATATGTATATGTATATGTATATAATATGTGTATGCATACATGTATGTAAAATACATGCATATATATATATATATATATTCTATCAATATCTTAGCACATTGTACTCTCTCTCTCTCTCTCTCTCTCTCTCTCTCTCTCTCTCTTTCTCTCTCTCTCTCTCCCCATTAGGACCCCACATGACCCATAACGATATAGTATAAGGTCCCTTAGCACACCATATGACCCCTTAAGACCATATGATGTCCTAAGGGGTCATATGATGTTGTAACACATGTGCGGCCCCATTAGGGCCCCACATGACCCCCAATGACACCATATGACCCCTTAGGACCATATGATATCCTAAGGGGTCATATGGTATCCTAAGGGGCCATATGGTGTTCTAGTACATATGTGGCCCTTATGACCCCACATGATCCCTAACAACACCATATGACTCCTTAGCCCAACATATCACCCCTTAGTAGCATATGATGTCCTAAGGGGTCATATGGTGTCCTAAGGGGTGATATGGTGTTGTAATGCATGTGTGGCCCAATTAGGACCCTGCATGATCTCTAAGGACATCATGTGACTCCTTATCACACCACATGACCCCTTAGGAGCATATGATGTCCTAAATGGTAATATGGCATCCTAAGGGGTCATATGGTGTTGTAACACATGTGTGGTACCATTAGGACCCCACATTACCCCTAACGACACAATATGACCCCTTAGCACATGATATGACCCCTTAGGAGCATATTATGTCCTCCCAGGTAATATGGTGTCCTAAGGGGTCATATGGTGTCGTTACATCACCATATGACCCCTTAATACAACATATGACCCCTAAGGAGCATATGATGTCCTAAGGGGTCATACGGTGTCATTAGGGGTCATGTGGGGTCGTAATGGGGCCACACATTTGTTAGGACCCCACATAACCCTTAACGACACCACATATCCCCTTAGGACTGTATGATGTCCTAAGCCTAGGTCATATGGAGTCCTCAGGGGTCATATGGTGTTGTAACACATGTGTGACACCATTAGGACTTCACATTTCCCCTAATGACACCATATGACCCCTTAGCACACCACATGACCCCTTAGGACCATATGATGTCCTAAGGGGTCATATGGTGTCATAATGGGTCATATGGTGTTCTAAGGAGTCATATGGTGTCATAAGGCATCATATGGTGTCGTAACACATGTGTTATCCCATTAGGATCCCACATGACCCCTTAAGACACCATATGACCTCTTAGGACCATATGATGTCCTAAGGGGTTGTATGGTGTCCTAACGGGTCGTATGGTGTCCTACACAGTTGTATAGTGTCATAAGGGGTCATATTGTGTCGTAACACATGTTTTGTCCCATTAGGACCACACATGACCCCTAACTACACCATATGACCCCTTAGCACACCACATGACCCTTTAGGACCATATTATATCCTAAGGGGTCCTATGGTGTCCTAAGGGGTCATATGGTGTTCTAACACATGTGTCACCCTATTAGAACCCCATGAGACCCCTAACGACACCATATGACCCCTTAGCATACCACCATATGATGTCCTAAGGGGTTGTATGGTGTCCTAAGGGGTCATGTGATGTCCTAAGGGGTCGTATGGTGTCCTAAGGGGTCATATGGTGTCGTAGGACGTGTTATCCCATTAGGACCCCACATGACCCCAAACTACATCATATGGTCCCTTAGCACACTATATGACACCTTAAGACCATATGATGTCCTAAGCAGTCCTATGGTGTCCTAAGGGTTCATATGGTGTTCTAACACATGTATGGTCCCATTAGGTCCCCACATGACCCTTAATGACACCATATGACCCCTTAGGAGCATATGATGTTCTAAGGGGTCATATGGTATTCTAATACATATGTGGCCCCTTAGGACCCCTTATGACCCCTAACAACACCATATGGCCCCTTAGCACACCCTATGACCCCTTAGGAGCATATGATGTCCTAAGGGGTCATATGTATGTGTGTGAAAAAGTGAAATAAGTATCTGTAAGCTGCAAGACACAACACTTCAATTAAGTCATTACATGTATGGTTAGATAGATATAAGCATGAATATGAAAACCATAACAAATCGACTAATTGCCTTCTAAAAGATGCGAGTATAAGATTGGTCTCAAATTTGTATAAGCAATACTAGTGACTAGACTACACCAAGATGAAGGATTTAATCTATATGAGCATGATATTAAGCTAAATGGATGCAAGATGGATGAAAGATTCAAGCAATATGGATTCAAGAAATCATGAAAATATGCAAAAAGAAATTAAAGTAAGATGCAATAATCTCAAAAAGTAAGCACAATATATTCAATGACTCCAGAGAAAAAACTGTATCATAAAAAATATCCAGGGTGTTTTGAATGAGAGATGAAGGCTTAATTTATAGAGAATCACAAGAGAGATCAAGAAAAAGAACAATTTAGGATTAATTGAAATAATTGAGAAATCAGATTCAGTTAACCTTGAGATAGATTCCAATTATAGTTTAATTGAAATGCATTCAAATTATAAGTTTGAGTTTGCATTAGAGATAGGAATTAATTAATTCCATGCACTTATGATAAAAATAGGTGATTCTATGCAATTTCTTTGATTTATTCAAGAAAAGAGTCTTTTCAATGCAACTGAACTTCTTTTCTCAAAAGCTTTGAGTTCTAATTTTAGAAAATGATTAATAATTCAATTTAATTGTTTTTCTGATTTCAAGTTATCTCAATTTAGAAGAAAGAAATAATATCTCAAGTTTGATTTCTCTCTCAATTCAATTCTTTTATTTTATTGTCAATTTAACTCTTTCTTTGTGATTAATTCCTCTTTTGCAATAAATTAATTCCGTTTTTTGCATGATTAAATGGCAAATTTATTAATTAATTAGATATGCTAGGATATTTAATAAATTAAACACAATAATTGAACAAAATGATTTTCTTGGAATGATTTAATTAATTAAATAAGTATTTAATTAATGTTGAGTAATTGATTTGCCATGTGACTTTTGATGATTAAAGAATTAATTATGTGCTCAAGATTGATTTAATTGCCTTTGGTTAGGACCTTGCTGATGTTGTTGAGATTAGGGGCCCATGGTTTAGATGAGCATTTTTAGGGTATTACAATATGGTGTCATAAAGGGGTCATACAATGTTCTAACAAATGTGTGGCCCCATTAGAATCCCACATGACCCCTAATGATACCAAATGACCCCTTAGCACACCATATGACCCATTAGGAGCATATGATGTTCTAAGGGGTCATATGGTGTTCTAATACATATGTGGCCCCTCAGGACCCATCAGGATCCCTAATGACATCATATCGCCACTTAGCACACCATATGGCCGCTTAGGAGCATATGATGTCCAAAGGAGTCATATGGTGTCCTAAGGGGTCATATGGTGTTCTAACACATGTGTGCCCCCATTAGGACCCCACATGACTCCTAATGACACTATATGACCCCTTGGGACTATATGATGTCCTAAGGGGTCATACAGTGTGCTAAGGGGTCATATGGTTTAGGGGGGAGTATACTAGTTTATTATTTTCATCATTGAACCTCATGCTCAATCTCAAAGGGTGATCTAAACCCTTTTTTGTAAGAAGTATTGGCACTTCTTTTTATATTATAATAATTTTTCATCTTGCTCAAATCTATAGTGTCATAGGTGAACAATGCATGTTTTTCAGTAGTAAAGTAATCTGAATCATCTGGGGTCCTAATGGGTCCACACATGTGTTACAACACCATATGACCCCTTATGACACCATACGACCCCTCAGGACTTCATATGGTCCTAAGGGGTTGTGTGGTGTGCTAATGGGTTATATGGTGTAGTTATGGGTCATTTATGGTCCTAATGGGGCCACACATGTGTTACAACACCATATGACCCCATAGGACACTATATGGTCCTAAGGGATCATGTGGTGTGCTAAGGGGTCATATGGTGTATTTAGGGGTCATGTGGGGTCCTAAGGGGTCATATGGTGTTGTAACACATGTGTGGCCCCATTAGGACCCCACATGACCCTTAACTACACCATATGGCCCCTTAGCACACCACGTGACCCCTTAGAACCATATGATGTCCTAAGGGGTCGTATTGTGTCCTTACAGTTCAAATGGTGTTCTAACATATGTGTGGCCCCATTAGGACCCCACATTACCTCTAATGACACCATATGACCCCTTACCACACCACATGACCCCTTAGGACCATATGATGTCCTAAGGGTCCGTATGGTGTCCTAAGGGGTCATATGGTTTTCTAACACATGTGTGGCCCCATTAGGACCCCACATTACCCCTAATGACACCATATGACCCCTTATCACACCACATGACCCCTTAGTACCATATGATTTCCTCAAGGGTCATATGGTGTCTTAAGGGGTCATATCGTGTTCTAGTACATGTGTGACCCCTTAGGACCACATGACCCCTAATCACACCATATGACCCCTTAGCACATCATATGACCCCTTAGGAGCATATGATGTCCTAAGGGGTCATATGGTGTCGTAAGGGGTCATATGACCTATTGTAACACATGTGTGGCCTAATTAGGACCCCACATGAGACCTAATGACATCATGTGACCCCTTATCACACCACATGACCCTTTAGGAGTATATGATGTCCTAACTAGTAATATGGAATCCCAAGGGGTCATATGGTGTTGTAACACATATGTGGCACCATTAGCACTCCATATGACCCCTAAGGACACCATATGACCCCTTAGCACACTATATGACCCCTTAGGAGCATATGATGTCCGCCCTACTCATATGGTGTCCTGAGGGGTCATATGGTATTTTAATGACACCATATGATGCCTTATCACATCATGTGACTCCTTAGGAGCATATGATATCCTAAGGGGTCATGCGGTGTTGTTATGGATCAAGTGGGGTCCTAATGGGGCCACACATGTGTTAGGACCCCACATAACCCTTAAAGATACCACATGACCCCTTAGGACCATCTGATGTCCTAAGATTGGGTCATATGGAATCCTAAGGGACCATATAATGTTGTAACATGATTAGGACCCCACATGACCCCTAATGACACCATATGACCCCTTAGGAGCATATGACGTCCTAAGGGGTCATATGGTGTCTTAAGGGGTCATATGGTGTTGTAAAACATGTGTGGCCCAATTAGGACCCCACATGACCCCTAATGACATCATGTTACCCCTTATCACACTACACGACCCCTTAGGAGCATATGATGTCCAAAGTGGTAATATGGTGTCCTATCAGGTCATATGGTGTTCTAACACATGTGTGGCACCGTTAGGATCCCACATGACCCCTAACAACACCATATGACCCCTTAGCACACCATATGACCCCTTAGGATCATATGATGTCCTCCCAGGTCATATGGTGTCCTAAGGGGTCATATGGTGATGTAACGACACAATATTACCCCCTATCACAACACATGACCCCTTAGGAGCATATGATGTCCTAATAGTTCATATGGTGTCGTTAGGGGTAATGTAGGGTCCTAATTGGGCCACACATGTGTTAGGACCCTGCATAACCCTTAACGACACCGCATGACCCCTTAGGACCATATGATGTCTTACACTTGGGTCATATGGCATCCTAAGGGGTCATATGGTGTTGTAACACTTGCATGACACCATTAGGATCCCACATTTTCCCTAACGACACTACATGACCCCTTAGGACACCACATGACCCCTTAGGACCATATGATATCCAAGTGGGTCATATGGTGTTCTAAGGGGCCATATGGTGTCATAAGGGGTCATATGGTGTCATAACACATGTATTGTCCCATTAGGACCCTACATGACCCCTTAGCACACCATATGACCCTTTAGGACCATATGATGTTCTAAGGGGTTGTATGGTGTCCTAAGGGGTCATATGGTGTCTTAAGGGGTTGTATGATTTCATAAGGGGTCATAGTGTGTCATAACACATGTTTTGTCCCATTAGGACCTCACATGACCCCTAACTACACCATATGACCCCTTAGCACACCACATGATCCCTTAGGACCATATTATTAGACAGTTTAAATAACCAGAAGACAACTATGAGGGGGGGTGAATTAGTTGTCACAAATTACCGGAACCTTAAGCAATTTAAAACTTTAATACCAGAACTCAAGACATTAATACAAGAATGCTTAAACAAAATACCAGAATAGCAGATAAACCAATTAAGCATAAACAATAATTAGAGAATAAATACTATCCACATGACACCAAGATTTATACATGGAAAACCCGGTAAAGGGAAAAACCATAGTGGGAAGCCTACTTATAGTCAAATAATACTTTTGTAGTATGTATGTGAATTACAATTGAAGGGTTTGCACTTGCAAGTAGGACAACAACCTAGAGCACACTGCTCATCACAAAAGAAGTCTTACTGACTACATAGAAATCCAAACTACAATTCGGAGAAATAAATGAACTACAAAGATAACATCTCCTATTCCTGAGTACAGTTCTGGTTAAGCTCAATACCGAAGGAATAAATCCTCTTACATAAACCCAACTTGATCTCCAATGATCGACCAAATCTTCTACTTGAATGATATTACATTATTCACTCATACACATATCCATATCCCTTCCTTTTCCATGATCTACAATGAGATCTTACATCATATATATTCAAACCCTCGACCATAAACAATCAGGTCAACCACCAAACAATAAACCAATTACATAATTCCAAAAAATGTCAGCCTAACACCAAACAAATAATATCCAACCCATAAGACATCCTAGAAACACATTGAGAGGTCCAATCCACATGTTACATTAAGCCGGTCCATAACCTAGATACACTGAGACCCAAATTATGTCCACATGCTAAAGAAATGATCCCAATCTGCCAAGTCGTGAACATGATCACCATCAGCATCCTGAATCTCCACTAGAAGTTACACCAACACCACTTATGCATATCATCAAAGATCTTCATTAAAGCTCTTCCGGTGAAACCCTCGCCAGAACCACAAACCAAGCTTCCAAGCAAATAGGATAGCATCTGATCACCAAATCAAAACCAACTGACTGAATATAAACATGTGTAAGCCAATTCCATAGCCAAATCATACCGGGGCATACCAGATCATGTTGGATCCAATCCAACTAGAAACCACACAACCTACCATGACTAGAAGGGTGTCGGTAAAGCATCCAAAATAGCTAGTGTTGATATCAATGACAAAAAATAAATGCAACACATAATCAATTCCTCCAAATGCCCAACATTCTCCCCCTTTGGCATTCATGCCAACAATAGATGTGGAAAACATCTAAGTACCAAGAAATGCCAAACAAGTCTCCCCCAATGGAAGACAACCAAAAATGTCCCACTCAAAGATATAGCAATGAAGTTTTGAAACAAAGACCAAACTCCCCTTGTGAATGATACATTTGTAAATCTCTATCTTACACATATATCTCACCCCCTAATCTATACAATTCCTTAAGTTTTTCACATCAATATCTCTCCCCCTTTGACATCAATGCCAGAAATCTGACAAAAATATCAAAGAAAAAATATAAACCACTGAATCACAAGGCTAACTACTCCCCCTGAGAAGTAGTATCCCCACATTAATGCATGAATGAATAATATCTCTGATAATGCATACTGGACTAATGCCAAATCGCATCAATTAGTTCTTTTTCGGAGGGGCAGAAACCCCTAAACTGTCCCTCAAGTACTCAAATGATTCTTTAGGAAAAGGTTTAGTGAAAATATCTGCAATCTGCTCTTTAGTGTTCACATAAACCAATCTAACTTCATTTTCTTCCACCTTCTCCTTCAAAAAGTTATACTTGATAGATATGTGCTTTGTCTTAGAGTGAAATACCGAATTCTTTGATATGTCAATAGCATCAGAGTTATCATAGTGAATAACTACTGGTACAGTACATTGCACATTAATATCCTTCAATATTTTCTTCATCCATAGAACTTGTGTACAGTTAGTAGTAGAAGAAACATACTCAGCTTCAGTAGTAAATAAAGAAGTACATGATTGTTTCTTTATAATTCATGAAACTGACTTCTTTCCAAGAAAGAAATCTCCACCGGAAGTACTTTTCTAGTCATCAACATCGCCTGCCCAATCAACATTTGTATATGCACATAAAGTAAAGTCATCATCCTTAGGGTACCACAAACCATATTCAGATGTACCTTGCAAGTATCTAAAAATCCTTTTCACCGCACTCTCATGATTTTATCTAGGATCACTCTTAAATCTAGATGCAATACAAACAACATTCATTATGTCAGGCCTAGTCTAAGTCAAATAAAGTAGACCTCCACTCATAGATTTGTATCTTGTATGATTTACCGGTACACAAACATCTTTCCTTGTCAATTTCTCACTTGTAACCATAGGAGTACTTCCTGGTTTAGAGTCTCCCATACCAATTTTCTTCAACAATTCCCTAGCATACTTAGTTTGACAGATGAAAATACCTTTATCAGTCTGAGTAATATACAAACCTAAGAAAAATTTCATTTCCCCAATCATAGACATTTCAAATTCTTTCTCCATATTCTTAGAAAATTCTATACACAACTTATCTTCACCTCCAAAAAAATTATCATCAACAAATACTTCAATAAATAATATATCATCATCAGTGACCTTATAATATAGATTATTGTTAGCATTACCCTTAGTAAAACCAAGCTTCAAAAGATATTTATCCAACCTTGCATACCAAGCTCTAGGTGTCTATTTCAATCCATATAAAGCTTTCCTTAACCTACAAACTATGTATGTATCATCTGAAAGTAAAAATACATCAGGTTTCTCAATATAAAATTCCTCATCAAGATCCCCATTGAAAAATGCACACTTTACATCCATCTGATAAACCTTATAGTTTTTATGGGTAGCATAGGCAAGAAATAATCTTATAGCTTCAATCCTAGCTACAGGTGCAAAATTTTCACCATAATCAATTTCTTCCTTTTGAGAATATCCTTTACAAACCAATCTAGCCTTATTCCTTACAACTTGACCATCTTCATTCAATTTATTCCTAAAAACTCATTTAGTTCCATAACATTCTTATTTTTAGTTACAATCTAATCTAATTCTTCTTCCATAGCTTTCAATCAACATTCATCTTTACATGCTTCAATTACTAATACCGATTCAACTTGATAAATTAAACATACCTCATTAGTTGCCAGTCTTCTTGTCATCACTCCATTATTCTTATCCCCAATGAATTGATCTTCTGAATGATTCAATCTCACATACCTAGGAGTCTTCTGACTCTCTGTTCCTTTTCCTGGTTCTTCAAAAACTGTTGAATTTTTTGATACTGCCAGAGTAACTAGTTCAACATTTTTTTTTGATAAAGGTGCTACCGGTTCAGATATAATCATTTCCACGGTCAGTTCAGGCTCATAAACTCTGATTTAACTTCTATTCAGCTCATCCACCTTAACATTAACACTCTCCACAATACTCTGCAATCTCTTGTTATAACATCTATATGCTTTGCTTTCATTAGAATAACCAATAAATATTCCTTCATCACATTTAGGATCAAATTTGCCAATGATATCATCTCTCCTAATATAACATTTACTACCAAAGATTCTGAAATACTTAACTATAGGTGTATTGCCAAACCATAATTCATAAGGTGTCTTACCGGTTTCTCCTTTGATATGTATTTTGTTGAATGTATAAACCATTGTGCTAACTACTTCTCTCTGGTAGATATGAGGTAGACTTTCTTCCATCATTATAGTTCTAGCAACATCCAAGATAGTTTTGTTTTTCCTTTCCACAAATTCATTCTGTTGAGGTGTCCGGGGAGCAGAAAATTGCCTCCTAATACCATGCTTCTCACAAAAGTTATTAAACTCACTAGATGTGAATTATCCACCATGATCTGACCTCAAACAATTAATCTTTAATCTTGTCTCAGTTTCCACTTTAGCATTAAAGATTTTAAACTTTTCAAAAGCCTAAGATTCCTCCCTTACAAAAGTAACCCACATCATTCTATAATAATCATCAATGATTAGCATAAAATATCTATTGCCTTCAAATTTTTTAACTCTAGCAGGGCCACACAAATCAGTATGAATAAGATCAAGAACATCATTAGATTTATCTTCTATAATCCTAAAAGAGGTTCTAACCTATTTTCCCATTTGACATTCTTTACATACCAGATTATTGATAGCTCAATGATGAACCAAAAGTACCAAACGAGTACTGAGAGGGGTGGGTGAATCAGTACAAACACAAATACAGTCCAAAACTAGTTTGATAGCAAATACTCCAAATGACTGGCAAACAGGGATACTGGTTAAAATAGAGAGCAATCGATAACACCTTGAGCAACTCAAACAATCATAAACCGGTCACTCACTAAGCTTTCCTCTTAGCTCAATTCTATAATACCATTACACTCTCATTCATGAATAGGTAAACTAACATCAGAACTTCATAACAGTTAGTTCAATATGTTTTATAGATAGGCATAAAACACCGAACTATCATATGCTCAACAGGTAATAACAAAGCATCACAAGATAAAAGCATTACACATGACACACATATTTTTCACGTGGAAACCCAACTAGGAAAAACCACAGTGGGGATGAATACCCACAAGTTGCTTTTGAACTCTTTTGAAGTCTGCTCTGTTAGGAGCCTTGTTCGGTTAAAGACATTACAATAGGTTCTACTAGGAACCAATCATGTTAGGGATCACCCAGTTAAGGGATGGCTATAATACCCGGTTAGGGTTACCTTGTTAGAGTATTTCAAGAACTCAATAGCTAAAGGATCTCCAGAGCTTTATAGCTTCCCAAAACTCATTAACTTCGAGTTACCCTATTAAGGGATTTGAATCAAGCCGGTTAAAGCTACCCTGTTAAGGGATTTGTATCAAGCCTAGTTAAGGCTACCCTGTTAAGGGATTTCACAACTATTGAAGTGGTTAAAGATCAATAGGAATTACAATGATTTGGTAACAGCACTCAATGCTAATGCAGATTCATTTTGGCTCCTTTTCACCTTCTGCACATTCACTTTGCAGGTATCTCTTCTCTCCTTTGGTTTGGCAAGAATCACGTATCACTTCCCTTGGATACACACTCACAAATTTTGCCAACAACCTTAGAAAGAAACACAACATCAACCTTATAGGAAACAGATAGGTCGGTAGCAAAAACCCTAAACCCTGAACCTGTTAGGTTAAGCAATTCAAGCAGTTCAATCCTGACTATTGAATCATACTGCATTAAATGCAACAATCTTGAGTCAATCTCAAGACATTCTGCATCGTCCATTATCCACCGATTTCATGGCATCTGATAACCCATCATGTGTTATCACCATTTGACAAACTTCGCACATTCTCGAGGTAGATAGGAATAATCTTCTTCATGCAAGATCCTTCACGCACACAGAGCTTACGTGGCAACATGACCTATTCTCCATTATATTGTTAACTCATCACACAAATATCACCGATTGAGTCACACAGGCTTGAGGTACTCCAACCGGAAATCCTGAAGTGGAAACTACCTACCAACTGGTAGTCACACAATGCTTCCATGTGTCGGTTCCCATAACTACATACCGATTCCCATAACTACATGTCGGTTCACCTTGAGCAAATATGCCGCTTCACTTTGGCATATTTGCTCTTTTCACCTATCACATGTGCCAGTTCACATCATGTCACATATTGACATCAATGACAACATACATGTCATTATGTCTTCATACCGGTTCACATAATGCCAACAATCTCCCCCTTTGGCATTGATGGCAATATACAAAGATATCTCTCCTCTTCACATTTTCTCCCCAATTTTTCTGCAGATATCTTTTCCGCTTCACTC
The DNA here is from genome assembly GCF_030272615.1 of Cryptomeria japonica. Taxonomy (NCBI): domain Eukaryota; kingdom Viridiplantae; phylum Streptophyta; class Pinopsida; order Cupressales; family Cupressaceae; genus Cryptomeria; species Cryptomeria japonica. The sequence continues at coordinate 469,957,598 of NC_081409.1, read as the reverse complement.
CTTCTCCCCCTTTGACAACAGTGCCAAAGTGGAGGCATAAGCATCTTTGTTTCATTATGCTACTCCCCCTAAGGAGTAGCATCCTTCAACACATCAATCAACAAAAATTTGACTATGCAATACCTGACTGATGTGGAACAAATACTTTTAGTTCACCTCCTGAAGGGGAAGTACCCCCAATTCACCTCTTAAATGCACAAATGTAGTCTTTGGGAGAGGCTTGGTGAATATGTCTGCTAACTGCTCCTTACTGGAAACATGTTCCAATGCAATCTCTTTATTCTGAACCTTTTCCCTCAAGAAATGATACTTAAGCTCAAAATGCTTGGTTCTAGAATGTAAAACTGGATTCTTTGCAATATTGATAGCACTTGTGTTATCACAGAATATACTTACCAGTTCAAATACAGGGATTCTGAAGCCATTTAAAACATGCTTCATCCAGATTGTCTGAGTATAGTTCATGAAAGCTGCAACATACTCCACTTCCACTGTAGACTGAGAGATACAACTTTGCTTTTTACTCATCCATGAGACCAGTCTACCACCGAGAAAGAATGCACCACCAGTTGTGCTTTTTTGGTCATCCACATTACCTGCCTAATCAACATCTGTGAACACTTTCAGATTGAAATCATTATTGTATGGGTACCACAATCCATAGTCAACTGTTCCCTTCAGATACCTAAGAATCTGCTTGACTGCAATCAAGTGGGATTCTCTTGGACTTTTCTGGAACCTTGCAGTAATGCCAACTGCATGTGCAATATCTGGTCTGCTATGCACTACATAATGCAACTTACCAATCATTGATTGGTATTCCTTCTCATCAACCAGTGTGGAATCATCCTCTTTTGTCAATTTGCAACTGGTCACCATCGGTGTACCAACCGGTTTGCTATCTTCCATGCCAAAGGTCTTCAACACCTCTTTGACATATTTGGGCTGAGTGATAAAGACTCCATCTTTCATCTATTGGATCTACAGTCCAATGAAGAACTTAATCTCCCCTATGAGTGACATTTCAAACTCTTTCTTCATCTCATCAGCAAACTCATGACTCATCTTGTCATCTCCTCCAAAGACAATGTCATCAACAAAAACCTCACAGATCAGGATCTGATCTCCTTCAGACTTCAAGTAGATATTGCTATCTTCACTTGTTCTCTCAAATCCAATCTTCACAATATGGGAATGTAGGCACTCATACCATGCCCTAGGTGCTTGCTTTAGACCATATAAGGCTTTATGTAGCCTACATACCATGTCACTACCTTCAGATAGGGCAAACCCATCTGGTTGCTCAATATACACCTCCTCTTCAAGTACACCATTTAGGAATGTAGATTTTACATCCATTTGATATACTTTGAACCCTTTAAAAGCTACATATGCAAGAAGCATATGAACTCGTTCCAATCTAGCTATAGGAGCAAAGGTTTCTCCATAGTCTTCTCCTTCTTCTTGAGCATATCCTTTGCACACCAATCTGGCTTTATTCCTAATCACTATGCCATCCTCATTCAGCTTGTTTCTGAACACCCATTTGGTCCCAATGACATTTTTATGCTCCGATTTGGGTACCAAGGACCATGTACCATTTTTCTCTATCTGATCAAGTTCCTCTTCCATTGCCTTGATCTAGTCTTCATCTTTATGAGCCTCTTTGAATGATTTAGGCTCAAATTCAGAGATCATACATGAGTTTTCTCTGATCTTTCTTTTGTAAGGATTCCTGCATCCTTATCTCCTATGATCTACTTAGGATCATGATTCAGCTTGACATACCGAGGAATGGTCTTGACTGGTTCTTCTTGCTTTTCCTCTTCATCCTCATCTTCTTCAGTATCAGCTTTCACCAGTTCACGAACACTGTTACTGGTACTTGGTTGACTAACAACCGGTTCCCAGAAGGTTGCAACCGGTTCATTTATAGCTTGCTCACTGCCAGTTTCCTCAATTTTCTCAAAGGATTCATCAATTCTTACATTGATACTTTCCATAATTCTCTGAGTCCTATTGTTGTAACACTTGAAAGCTTTACTCTTGGTGGAATATCCTAGGAATATTCCCTCATCACATTTAGCTTCAAATTTGCCCTAATGTTCACTCCTCTTGATGTAACATTTGCTACCAAATACCCTAAAGTAGCTGACCTTAGGTGTCTTACCGGTCCAATACTCATAAGGAGTTTTGTCCTTACCTTTCTTGATGAGTACTCGGTTCATAGTGTAGACTGTAGTGCTCATCGCTTCTCTCCAAAAGGTGTGAGCTACCTTTCCTTGAATCAACATGGTTCTAGCTGCTTCAACTATAGTCCAGTTATTCCTCTCTGCTAGGCCATTCTGCTGTGGAGTCCGAGGGGTAGACAACTGCCTCTTGATGCCAAACTCTTCACAATACTTGTTGAATTCACCGAAAGTGAATTCCCCTCCTTGATCAATTCTGAGACACTTGATCCTTTTACTGCTTTCCTTCTCCACTAATGCTCTAAAGGCTTTGAATTTCACAAAAGCTTCAGACTTGTCTTTCAATAATGTGACCCACATCATTCTTGAGCAGTCATCAATGAGAATCATGAAGTACCTATTACCCTGCACACTTCTAGTTTTCATAGGACCACACAAATCAGTATGCACAAGATCAAGCAAGTTGTTAGCAGTGAAAGATTTACCTTTAAAGGTTGAGGAAGACATTTTCCCCAATTGACACTCTCTACGCAAGGTATTATCTAGTTTTCTTAGCACCAGCAACCCTCTAACTGCCTTGATCTTACTATCCTTCACAATGTTATCAAAGTTTACATGACAGAGTCTCCTATGCCATATCCAAATATCATCAAGCTTAGCCATAAGACATGTACTTATATTTGCATTTAGATGAAATAGGTTACCTTTGATCTGCATGTCGGTGGCCACCAATTTACCATCTTTTCCTTTGATTCTGCAAACTCCATTCTTGAATTCCAGAGTGAGGCCACTATCATTCAGCTGGGCAACACTTAGAAGGTTGTGTCTGAGACCATCAACCCAGTACACATTGTCAGCACTGCTCTTTCCATTCAGAGAGATGGACCCTCTGCCTTTGACCATGCATGGTGCATCATTGCCAAAGCGAACCACACCACCATCATACTCCTCCAAGGATAGAAACTTGCTCTGGTCACCAGTCATGTGGTGAGAACAGCCACTGTCAATGATCCACGCATTGGAATTATCAAACTGGGAGACAAGAGCCTTCTTTTCTACCACATCTTCCTTTACAACAACAAACACAATGTCTTCATTCTCTTCATCTTCTGATTCCTCATCTGTGACACCTTCATCAACTGCCACAAAATAGTTTCTCCGTGTAGCGTCCTAAAATTGTGACACTTGCAATTTTGATTGCATTTGGGTCTTCACGATGGCGATGCAATGTTAAACCTGAATGGAGACCCCGAAACCTGCTTGTGACACCAAAAACTGCATTTTTCAGCACCCTGGCCTGATCCTCCTTGCACCCTGCTGTCCCGGGAGGTGGGACCATGGCGCCCAACGCCCTAGTCCTTTAGGACTAGGGCGCCCAGCGTCCTGGTCCCCCAGGACCATGGCGCCCAGCACCCTGGTCCCTGGCCCTATTTTGGGCCCGGTCTCTTATGGGGATTCGGGTCTTTAAGTTTGCAAATTGGAAAATAATGTTTCCTAGTCGGCCTAAGGTCGGGAAAATCAGTCTATCAGCCCTAATTGACAAGTATATAAACTACATTTCCTCTCCCATTTGAGGAGGTCGAAAAAAGAGAAAAACATATGCGAGCAAGATGCGGAAGCAATATTCAAGCATTCAAACATTCAAGCATTCAAGCATTCCTTCAAGCAATTGAGCATTCTAAGTCTCCGTTCAAGGCTAAGTGTTGCAGTCAAGACAAGGATTCAACCATTGAAGAGGAGATCACTTACAACACATTACATACAACATACATTACACCTTCGCATGTAAGAATACAAACATTCTTACAACAAGGTATCAGTACTTGTTTACATTACAAACATTTACATTTACAACATTCTTATTTCTTGGTTAATTCCAAAACTGGGGTTTGACCTAAAGGCAAACCCCTCATCCCTAACCCCCAAATCGTCCTCTCTTTTTTGTGTGTAGGTTGCAGGTACATGGCTGTAATTGAAGATCTGGAATCCTTGTGCAGAGACGAACAGATCCCCCTTCGTTTCGCGGATTTTTCGGAGGACCGTGTGCACGTCGGGCGCCATCGTCTCGTCAACTTTCGCTCAAATTTGCAGAACAACACCGTCTTGACATTTTACTGCTAATTCCAGGTCCACAGCTTCATAGCATATCCTTATCTCTGCTTATAAGAGAATCTTTCCTACTTTACATGCATTCCTAGTTCAATCTTTCTATCTACATTCTTTACAAAAGAGGGTATCCTTGATGTCACAACCCTTGAAACTCATTTAGAATCCAATCTTGCATTGCGTGGGATTGGATCTTGTGGGTTTCAACCCCTCTTTTGAATGTAAAGTCTCTCCTAAGTGAAAACCATCAACCCTAGTGACTCTCCCTTCTCTCTCATTGGAGTTGGGGAGGGAAGAACGACTAGGGTTCAATTTTTCCACTTTACATTTTGGTGAACCCGACGTGAACATCCTCATTCTGATTATTCATGGTTAGATCTGAAAATTTTGTTTCCTTAATTAGATTTCCATGTTTGATCTTTTGCAAATTTTAGAGGTTAATTGCATAAAAACCCTAAAATTTTCTTTTTAGTAATTAAACTTGTGAAATGTTTAATTGTTGATGCTTGTTTCAGATCTACCCTTCTATTGCAAATTGTCAATTCATATTTGTGCTTTAATTCTGAAAATTAAGTGGTTAAATGTCAAAACCCTAATTTTTAAGACCTTCTTGATTCAACCTTTGACTGATAATTTCACTAATCAAAACACCTCCAAATCAGCTGTAACTTTGGATTCCGCAACAAAATCACAATATCTTTCATCCCTGAAAATTTGGAAAAAAGTTGCGAGGACCGTGTGCACCCCGAGCGCCATCGTCCCCGACATTTTTTCTGAAATTTCGGGAGCTAGATCTTACTGTATTTTTCTGCTAAAATCCAGAATTTTGGCTAATTTTATCAATTCTAACACTTTCAAAATTAAAGTCAAAGTTGGTCTAGCAATTGCTTGGATTGAGGCTTCTAATCATTCAAAAATTGTTGAAATTAAAATTCATGTCAAAATTGTGTTTCTTACAGTTCTAAATCTGAAAAGTGTGTTAGCATTCATTCGAAATTTCAGTGCTTTATCCAAATTTTTGCAGTTTGTGACTTTTGAAATTAAGTGTTTAATTGCAACAACTCTGATTTCCACTTTCAAATTCAAATTTTGCATGAAATCGAGTCAACTTTTAAATTTCAAAGCCTACATTGCTTTTAGCATTCCCTCTAAAATCATAAAATTCAAAATTTCAGTTTCCCTCTCTTTTTCAAAATTCAAAATTTACATTTTTCAACAATCTTGGTAGGGTTCAATTTTGAGATTGCAACTTTAATTTGGCCTATCTATAGATCGTAAAATCACTCAATTTTTTCAGATTAGCTTTAAAATCATCATAACTTTCATCCCTAAAAATTTCGAAAAAAGTTGCGAGGACCGTGTGCACTCCGTTAGCCACGGTCCCGGACATTTTTTCCGAAATTTTGGGAGATTGTCCTGATTGTATTTAACAGCTTAAATCTAGGAGATTGGCTGATTTTATTGAAATTTGCTACCTCTAAAATTCAAAATCTTCTCTCTCTCTTTAGTGCATGAGTTTTATGACAATAAGCCCTACTTACACTATTCCCGTTACACGAAGCCTTAGAATTAAGTCTTTCCAAGGTTTAATTACTGAGGAGATGGAACCTAATTTGAATGGCCTTTTTAACAAGGACATGGGTAATTCCTCTAATCCTCTTAATGATGAAGAAGCTCTCCATGAGGTTTCTGTAGAACAACTTTCAAAATTGGATAACCAATTTGATGATTTTCGACAATGGATGTCTCAAGAATACCCTGATAGTGAAGCTCTTTCATTAATTGAGGGTCTAAAATGTATGGTTCAAAATGATAAGAATGGAATTGATATTTTGCATGGTATTGCACACATTGTGGATTCGAATGTGATGCCTATGAAAATTTGTGCCGAAACCTTAGGTTATACACAACCTCCTACTCAAGTTAATCATTCTATTCCTTTGACAACTCCTATTGCTAGTATACCTACTTTTACATCAAACATAATGACTACTTCAACACAAGACATTTCTCCTATGATCACCAGTCATGGGGGCAATCCTTCTTCTTCAATCAACCCTCTTCCTTCATTCAATCCAACTTCTTCATTCATTCCTTCAATGAGTGCTCCTATTATATCTCCACAAATAAACATGACGCAAGGGGGCAATTCATTTAACCATTCCATTCCTCCTTGTAGTGTTCCTCCTTTCCAATCATCTCCTATGACTAACTATCATAGTGTCCCACCACCTTACTCTCTACCTTCTTTCAATAACATAACACCTCCATCACAATCTAACACGTCTAATATGAACTCTTCGACTGAAGCGACCATTAACAATCTTGCACAAACTGTCTCTTCTTTACAGCAACAAATTGCCTCTATGAATCAATCTAAGTTTAGTGTGCCCACATTTGATGTTGCGAGCCCACTTTCTCTTGACATTGTTCGAGCTATCCCCCCTAAACATGTTGAAATTCCGCATTTGGAGCTTTATAATGGTAAGGGTGATCCTCTAACACATGTTAAGACCTTTCAAACAATATGTACCAATTTTTCTTATGACCAAAGGTTGCTTGCAAAACTGTTTACTAGAACATTAAGAGATAAAGCCCTACAATGGTATTGCTCGTTGCCTTCTTATTCTATTTCTTCTTTCGAACAACTTGCAAATGCTTTTATTCAACAATTTCAAAACAATATAAGCCCTAAAGTTACTTTGATTGATTTAATGCATTGTAAACAAGGTGTTAAGGAAAAAGTGACTGATTTCATTGGTAGATATAAGCATTTGTATGCTCAAATTTCCTTTCGAGTGCCTGACAATGATATTCAAAGAATCTTTATTTCTAATTTACAAAAAGATATTAGAGAAAAACTCCTGTTTTCTGAGTTTACTTCTTTCCAACGGTTGTGCGCAACTCTTCACAATTATCAACTGACTGTGAGTCAAATGGAACAAGCAAATCCTATGGCTCCAAGTGATAAGGGTGATAGTAGTCAACAACCATTTGGGAAGTTTAAACCGAACAAAGAGTCCATTAAATTCAATGAAAACATCATCAACAATAATGTGAATGCAGCATCAGGTGTGCCTCCTATTTCTAAGTTTTTCAAGAAAGAAAGAAAGTTTACTCCTTTGAATGAATCATTGCATAGTATTATGAATAAGTTATTGGAACAAAATTTGCTTACTCTTCCTCCTATAAGGCAAATAGATCCTGCGAAAATTAATTCACCCTATTTTGATAACAAAACTTTTTGTCAATTTCATCGTCATCCTGGGCATGATACTGAAAAATGTTTTGCTTTAAAGGGTAAAATTCAAGATTTGATTGATAATAATACTATCTCTGTTTCTGGTGTGAATGATAAAGGCAACAAATCTGTAGCTTCCCCAAACCAAAATCTTTAGATTTTTACTGATCCATTGCCTTCTCATACCTCTAATGCGATTGATACTAATGATTCCTCTGTCTCACATGATGATCTTGTGTCTATGACTCCAAATGTGATTAACTTTGTAGAGCAGTAGAAAATCCCTAAAGAACCTTCCATCATATTTGATTCCAGTGAAACTATTAGGGCACCTGATGGTCCTTTATATATAGTTGCAAAAGTCAAGAATACACCTTGCCGTGGAGTGCTTGTTGATCCTTCTTGTATGATTAATGTCATTACTGAAGAATTTCTTTTTACTTTGCAATTGAATCAAGTGATCTATGATTAAACAAATGTGGTTGTGAAACTATTTGATGCATTTTCTTCTCCTGCAATTGGTTCTATTACGTTACCTATTGAGGTCCATAACAAATCCCTTGATGTGGACTTTGCTATTATTCCATCATCTGAACAATTTCGTGTGAAGCTAGGCTATCCTTGGCTATCTTCCATGAAAGCTATTGCTTCTCCTATTCATAAGTGCTTGAAATTTCCCCATAATGGTGAAGTTGTTACTGTCAATCATAGTCTCTTTAAACCAGCTGAAAGAACTTCTAGCGTTCCTATTGATTACTTTTGGCCTAAACAATTCCAATCTCTTCCTCCGCGAAGTGATCATCTTTTCAAATCTTATCAAAAGTGGAAAAAGGATATGATCCTATCTCTAAGTGAACCTAGAACACCCAAACTTGATATTCCTATCATTCTTGAGAAGGAAGTTCTTCCTTTGAAAGATAAAACCAATGTCTTTCCTCAAGAAGATTCCCAACCCATCCCTATGAATGTGACTATGCCTATATCTAATAAACTTTCTAAAAGTAGACCTATACCTCCTCGTCATGATGGGCTTGGTCTCCTTCCTAAACCAATATTCCTCCCTTATATGGAGTAGTTCCTCCTCCTTCCTCTTATGGAGAGAAGAGACCTTCCTCTTCTCCTATTATTCAACCTAAGAGACCACAACCTAAACACCCAAGTGATAAGGATGAGAACATTCCTCCTCCTCAATCTTCTCAACTTCCTACTAAGACTAGACGAAATCGTTCTGCACGTGAACGCCGACGAAAGCGTCATCTTAGAGCTCAGGCAGCTGCTTCTCAAACTTTGCAATCCCCAAAAACACCTTCAGCCAGTATTATTCCATTTTCTCCTCAGCCGAGAATCGAGCCGAAATCTCCTAAACATAAGATGTATGATGGTCTTGATCCTGTGCAAGTTAAAGATCCTATTTTTATAAATCTTGATGATGATATAGATGAAAATGTTATTCATGATGAAAATGTTACTCCTGTTCATTCTGATAGTGAATATGAATATGTTGATATTGATAACCATTTATCTAACGCATTTTCTAAAGCACTTATCCTAGCTCCTAGACAAGAACACCGTGGCTTGGGATATGAACATAGCCCTTGTTTGGATCTTGTGATAGCTCCATCTGCTATGTTGGATGTTCCTCCTCTAGTGTTTTTCCTACCTTCCTGAAATATTGATCAGCAAGATCGGGGGGTAGATGACGTGCTAGACTAGTTCATTAGCATAGCAGACTCTCTCCTCCTCTCTTTTGTTACTTCTTCTATGTGTTATTCTCATTCTTCTATTTGTTGTCCTTAGTGTTGTCTACTTGAGGATGATGCAAAACATTGAGATCTCTTTTGGTCTCTCTCGTGTTGACTTAAAAGACACATGTGTTCCCTTCTTCTAGGTGACCTTCCTTGATTGGGGAATGAAGAACAATTATGCATACATACATATGATATACATGAATTATCATACAGCATACTGACCCCGAGGAAAGCGAAGTCACCTTGTGCTTTGTGTTTTGTGTCTATTATCCTTGGGCTTATCTCACACTTGGGGGCTAAATCCTTGTGATAACGTGCTCCTTTCTCATTTCTTATATGTATCACTACCTTAAAGCAATCACCCCCAGTGAGGCGTGTGCGATCGCTTTAATGTAGGGGGGCATACATCCCGTCTATATCTTTTCAAGATACTTGAAAATTTCTTGACAAATTTAGCTTTGCCTTGAAAATTTTTGATATCTTTCTTGCATGACTCATAGTGAGGGAACCTTACTACTGACAGTCATGGTTCTCCCTCATGATCTTCCCTTTTACTTTGTCAATTGAAGTCGTAAGATCCTTAGTCCACTGGGGGCTTGGTGTATCTTGCCTCCTTGACGTGGTGAAAGTTTTTCAATGTTGTTTCCTTGTACTTTACTGGAAGTATGAGCGTACGCTTATACTCCCACTAAAGTGGGGGCTAAATGTAGCATCCTAAAATTACAACACTTGCAATTTCAACTGCATTTGGGTCTTCACGATGGCGATGCAATGTTAAACCTGAATGGAGACCCCGAAACCTACTTGTGACACCAAAAACTGCATTTTTCAGCACCCTGGCCTGATCCTCCTTGCACCCTGCTGTCCCGGGAGGTGGGACCATGGTGCCTAGTGCCCTGGTCCTTCAAGACTAGGGCACCCAGCACCCTGGTCCCCCAAGACCATGGCACCCAGCGCCCTGGTCCCTGGCCCTATTTTGGGCCCGGTCTCTTATGGGGCTTCGGGTCTTTAAGTTTGCAAATTGGAAAATAATGTTTCCTGGTCGGCCTAAGGTCGGGAAAATCAGTCTATCAGCCCTAATTGACAAGTATATAAACTACATTTCCTCTCCCATTTGAGGAGGTCAAAAAAAGAGAAAAACATATGCGAGCAAGACGCGGAAGCAATATTCAAGCATTCAAACATTCAAGCATTCAAGCATTCTTTCAAGCAATTGAGCATTCTAAGTCTCCATTCAAGGCTAAGTGTTGCATTCAAGACAAGGATTCAACCATTGAAGAGGAGATCACTTACAACACATTACATACAACATACATTACACCTTCGCATGTAAGAATACAAACATTCTTATAACAAGGTATCAGTACTTGTTTACATTACAAACATTTACATTTACAACATTCTCATTTCTTGGTTAATTCCAAAATTGGGGTTTGACCTAAAGGCAAACCCCTCATCCCTAACCCCCCAATCGTCCTCTCTTTTCTGTGTGTAGGTTGCAGGTACGCGGCTGTAATTGAAGATCTGGAATCCTTATGCAGAGACGAACAGATCCCCCTTCGTTTCGCAGATTTTTTGGAGGACCGTGTGCATGCCGGGCGCCATCGTCCTATCAACTTTCGTTCAAATTTGTAGAACAGCACCGTCTCAACATTTTACTGCTAATTCCAGGTCCGCAGCTTCATACCATATCCTTATCTCTGCTTATAAGTGAATCTTTCCTACTTTACATGCATTCCTATTTCAATCTTTCTATCTACATTCTTTACAAAAGAGGGTATCCTTGATGTCACAACCCTTGAAACTCATTTAGAATCCAATCCTGCATTGCGTGGGATTGGATCTTGTGGGTTTCAACCCCTCTTTTGAATGTAAAGTCTCTCCTAAGTGAAAACCATCAACCCTAGTGACTCTCCCTTCTCTCTCCTTGGAGTTGGGGAGGGGAGAATGACTAGGGTTCGATTTTTCCGCTTTACACTCTGGTTTCCTCCTTTGAATTTCTTGAACCTTTCTGGATTGTCCTTGTTGTCGCCATTAGGACAATTTATAGCAATATGTCCTGTCCAGTTACAAGAAAAGCATTTCAAAGGTAGCTTACCTTTGTATTTATCGGTTCCTTTAGGAAGCTTCCTGGCAAGGAGAGCTTCAAATGCTATCAAAATCTCCTCATCATTCATTTCTCTGCTCTGACTAGGTTCCCCACTAGTGCTATCCTCTTTTCCTTTTCTGGATGGTATGGAAGAGGCTTTAAATGTTGATTCAGTCTTTTGAACATTGCCATCAAAACTATTTAGCTCATAGGTTGTTAACTTGGCTATGATGGAGTCCAAGGATACTTTAGACTTGTCTATTGATCTCAACTCCTAAATAGTAGTAACCCTTATTGCATAGACTGGCAACAGGGATCTCAAGACTTTTCTTACCATAGTGGAATCTTCTATTTTACCACCTGCACTCTTGATTTCTCCAACAACCATTTTGATTCTTATTCCATACTGCTGAATGGTCTCACCTTCAACCATCTGCATATCTTCAAACTTCCTTCTCAGGCTTTCTTCCTTAGCCTATTTGACATGTTCATCACCACCATAGATATTTTCAAGAGCATCCCATACCTCTTTGGGATTTTCCTTGTCTTGAACATCAATAAACTCAATGTCAGATAGACTACTAATGAGGGCTTCCATGACTTGCCCATTTTCTTGTATCTCTCTCTTTTGGTCATCGGTGAGAGTACCGGTAGGGACAACATATACATTCTCAACATAACTCCAGTGTTGAACACCCATGCTTTTGATGAATATCTTCATCTCGTCTTTCCATATACCAAAATTTTCCTTGTTAAACTTTGGACCTTCCCTCTTCATCATTTGACTAGGATCTTTACCTCAAGCGGTTAAGCTTACAACACAGAGGAACTAGAGCACTCTGATACCAATTGATAACTCAATGATGAACCAAAAGTACCAAACTAGTATTGAGAGGGGGGGTGAATCAGTACAAACACAAATACAGTCCAAAATTGGTTTGACAACAAATACTCCAAATGATTGGCAAACAGGGGTACTGGTTAAAATAGAGAGCAACCGGTAACACCCTAAATAGCTCAAACAATCATAAACTGGTCACTCACTAAGCTTTCCTCTTAGCTCAATTCTATAGTACCATTACAATCTCATGCATGAACAGGTAAACTAACATCAGAACTTCATAACAGTTAGTTCAATATGTTTTATAGACAAGCATAAAACACAGAACCATCATATGCTCAACAGGTAATAACAAAGCATCACAAGATAAAAGCATTACACATGACACACATATTTTTCACATGGAAACCCAACTGGGAAAAACCACGGTTGGGATGAATACCCACAAGTTGCTTTTGAACTCTTTTGAAGTCCGCTCTATTAGGAGACTTGTCCGTTTAAAGACATTACAATAGGCTGCTAGGAACCGATCCTGTTAGGGATCACCCGATTAAGGGATGGCTATAATACCCGGTTAGGGTTACCTTGTTAGAGGATTTCAAGAACTCAATGGCTAAAGGATCTCCAGAGCTCTATAGCTTCCCAAAACTCATTAACTTTGAGTTACCCTGTTAAGGGATTTGAATCAAGCCGGTTAAAGCTACCCTGTTAAGGGATTTGTATCAAGCCTAGTTAAGGCTACCCTGTTAAGGGATTTGTATCAAGCCTAGTTAAGGCTACCCTGTTAAGGGATTTCACAACTGTTGAAGTGGTTAAAGATCAACAGGAATTACAATGATCTGGCAATAGCACTCAATGCTAATGCAGATCCGTTTTGGCTCCTTTTCACCTTCTACACATTCACTTTGCAGGTATCTCTTCTCTCCTTTGGTCTGGAAAGAATCACATATCACTTCCCTTGGATACACACTCACAAATTTTTCCAACAACCTTAGAAAGAAACACAACATCGACCTTATAGGAAATAGACAGGTCGGTAGCAAAAACCCTAAACCCTGAACCTATTAGGTTAAGCAATTCAAGCGTTTCAATCCTGACCGTTGAATCATACTACATTAAATGCAATAATCTTGAATCGATCTCAAGAAATTCTCCATCGTCCATTATCCACCGATTTCATGGTGGCTGATAACCCATCACGTGTTATCACCGTTTGACAAACTTTGCTCATTCCCGAGGTAGATAGGAATAATCTTCTTCATGCAAGATCCTTCACACACACAGAGCTTACATGGCAACATGACCTGTTCTTTGTTATACTGTTAACTCATCACACAAAGATCACCAATTGAGTCAGATAGGCTTGAGGTACTCCAACCAAAAATCCTAAAGTGGAAACTACCTACCAATTGGTAGTTACACAATGCTTCCATGTGCCGGTTCCCATTACTACATGCCGGTTCATCTTGAACAAATATGCCGCTTCACTTTGGCATATATACCGGTTCATACATATGCTGGTTCTCTCTTTTCACCTATCACATGTGCCGGTTCACATCATATCACATATTGACATCAATGACAACATACATGTCATTATGTCTTCATACCGGTTCACATAATGCCAACAATTATAGGGCTTCACAATCTTAGGTATATCTCTAACTGCCTTAGTTGAAATTATCTTTACATTGCAATCAAAATCTACATGACATAGCCTTTTATGCCATAGCCAACTATCATAAATTTGTGCAATCTAACATGTCTTCTCACTAGAATTCAAATAATGTATTACCTTTTCTCTGTGTACCGGTTGCAATCTCCAAACAAGATCTATTAATGATATTGTATTTTCCATCCTTGAACTGTAATTGAAATCCCTTATCCACCAATTGTCCTACACTCAAAAGATTATGCCTCAAACCTTAAACAAAATAAAATTTTTTACTTATTGTGCTTACCATCCAATGATATAGATCCTTTTCCTTTGATCATACATGGTTTGTCATCTCCAAATCTAACTAGACCACCATCAAATTCTTTCAAAGATAGAAACTTCATTTTGTCTCCAATCATATGATGTGAACATCCACTATCAATTACCCATTCATCCTTGTCTTTAATTTTAGTATCAATTGCTTTCTATTCAAATACATTCTCTTCCAGTGCCAGAACATCTTCTTTGATAACCAAGAACACCCATTCCTTTCCATTTCTAGAACCACTAGAAGACTCTTCTTCCGGTTCATCATCAGAATCAATCATGCCTTCCTCATCCGCTATGTAGCATGATGTGTCTCTATTTTTCTTGTACTTATACTTGTTTTGATTTCCAGGGTTAGGCTTAAAAGATCTTCTAACTCTCTCTTCAAATCTTGAGTTCCTTTGAGGACATCTAGATGCAAAATGACCAATCTTATTACATGCAAGACATTTAAAAGGTGTTTTTCCTTCATACTTACTTCCTACTGGTCCTTTAAGTACTCTTCTAGAAAATAGTGCTTCAAGTTGCTCAAACTCATCATCTTGTCTCTTCATATCATCCAATTCCTTTGTATATAAATATTTCCAGTCTTGCTTGCCGATTGATGATGCAGATGCATGAAAAGAAGATTCAGACTTTACAGCTCTAGAAGGTCCAAATTTGTCAAGATCAAAAGTAGATAATTTCCCAACCAAGGTATCTCCATTCACAAAAGTATTAGCCATTGTTCTCAATTCATTAATTGCAGTAGCCTTCATCTTGTAAGCTGGTGGTAGGGCTCTCACAACTTTAGAAACAATTTCATCTTCACTCAGAGTTCCACCACAACATTGAATTCCCATAACAATCTCATTTAACCTTTCTATGAATGCAGTAATCCTTTCATCTTCTTCCATCTTCAAGTTTTCATATCTCACTTGGTAATCATTAAGTTTAGCAATCTTCATAGTAGGGTCACTTTCATTAAGAGTCTCCAACTTATCCCATATAGCTTTTGCAGATGATTTGCCAGTTAATCCCATTATTTGTTGGTCAGAAAGTGCACACAAGAGGGCTTCATTTGCTCCATTATCATTCTCAAGCTCCTTATCCAAGTTTTCAAGAGGTGGGTTGCCAGATGCTAGATTATGAGGTGTAACACCATTCTGTGTGATCTCCCAAATCTCCTTACTGAGACATCTTAGATGAGTCTCCATCAAAATCTTTCATACTGTGTAATTTGTTCCATCAAGCCTAGGAATATCTCTCTAAAAGATAGCTCTAGATGAACTAGATGAACTTGAATTGTTAGTCACCATAGGATCTTCCTCAAGCAATTAAGCTTTCTGGAGAGAGGACCAGAGCTCTGATACCAATTGTTATATAGTTCAAATAACTAGAAGACAAATGAGAGGGGGGGGGAGTGAATCAGTTGTCATAGATTACCAAAACCTTAAGCAATTTAAAACTTTAATACCAAAACTCAAAAACATTAATACCATAATGCTTTAACCAAACACCGGAATAGAAGATAAACCAATTAAGCATAAACAATAATCAGAGAATAAATACCATCCACACGAAACCAAGATTTATATGTGGAAAAATTGATAAAGGGAAAAACCATGGTGGGAAGCCTACCCACAGCCAGATAATAATTGTACAATAAGTATGTGAATTACAATTGAGGGGCCTGCACTTGCAAGAAGGCCAATACCCTAGAGCGCACACCTCATCACAAAAGGAGTCTCACTAAATACAAAGAAATCTAGACTACAATCCAGAGAAATCAATGAACTGTAAAGATAACATCTCCTATGCCTGAGTATAGTTTTGGTTAAGCTCAATACCAGAGGACTAAATCCTCTTACATAAACCCAACTCAATCTCCAATGATTGACCAAATCCTCTACCTAAATGATATTACATTATTCTCTCATACACACATCCATATCCCTTCCTTTTCCATGAACTACAATGAGATCTTACATCATATATACAAAACCTCAACTATAAACAATCAAGTCGGCCACTAGAAAATAAACCAATTACATAATTACAAAACATGTTGGGCTAAAACCAAACAAATAATATCCAACCCATAAGACATCCTAGAAACACATCGAGAGGTCCAATCCACACATTACATTAAGTCGGTCCATAACCTAGATACACTGGGACCCAAATTAGGTCCACACTCTAAAAATATGATCCAAATATGCCAAGTCTCAAACATGATCACCATTAGCATCCTGAATCTCCACCAGAAGCCACACCAACACCACTTATGCATATCATCAAAGCTCTGTCAGTGAAACCCTCACCAGAACCACAAACCAATCTTCCAACCAAACATGATAGCATCTGATCACTAGATCAAATCCAACTAATTGAATATGAACATGAGTAATCTAATTCCATAACCAAATCATACCGAAGCATACCGGATCATGCTAGATCCAATCCAACCAGAAACCACACAACCTACCAGGACCAAAAGGGTGTCGGTAAAGCATCCAAAATAGATAGTGTTGACATCAATGACATAACATCAATGCAACACATAATCAATAACTCCAAATGGCCAACACATATGATGTCCTAAGGGGTCCTATGGTGTCCTAAGGGTCATATGGTGTTCTAACACGTGTCACCCCATTAGGACCCCAGAAGACCCCTAATGATACCATATGACCCCTTAACACATCATATGACCCCTTAGGACCATATGATGTCCCAAGGGGTCATATGGTGTCCTAAGGGGTCGTATGGTGTCCTAAGGGATCATATCTTATCATAACGCATGTTGTCCCATTAGGACCCCACATGACCCCTAAGCACACCATATGACCCCTTAGCACACCATATGACCCCTTAGGACCATATGATGTGCTAAAGGGTCATATGGTGTCCTAAGGGGTAGTATGGTTTTCTGACACATGTATGGCCCCATTATCTCCACATGACCCTTAACGACACCATATGACCCCTTAGGAGCATATGATGTTCTAAGGGGTCATATGGTGTTCTAACACATATGTAGCCCTTTAGAACCCCTAATGACACCATATGGTCCCTTAGCACACCATATGACCCCTTAGGATCATTTTATGTCCTAAGGGGTCATATGGTGTCCTAAGGGGTCATATGGTGTCCTAAGGGGTCATACAATGTTCTAACAAATGTGTGGCCCCATTAGGACCCCACATGACCACTAACGACACCAAATGATCCCTTAGCACACCATATGCCCCCTTAGGAGCATATGATTTTCTAAGGGGTCATATGGTGTTCTAATGCATATGTTGCCTGTCAGGACCCCTCATGACCCTTAATGACACCATATGGCCCCTTAGCACACCATATGACCCCTTTGGAGCATAAGATGTCCTAAGGAGTCATATGGAGTCATATGGTATTCTAACACATGTGTGGCCCAATTAGGACCCCATATGACCCCTGACGACACTATATGACCTCTTAGCACACTACATGACCCCTTAGGACCATATGATGTCCTAGGGGGTCATATGGTGTGCTAAGGGGTCATATGGTTCAGGAGGGAGCATATTAGTATATTATTTTCATCCTTGAACCTCATTCTCGCTCTCAGGGGGTGATCTGAACTTTTTTTTGTAAGCAATATTGGCACTACTTTTTATATTGTAATAATGGTTCATCTTGCTCAACTCTATAGTGTCACAGGTAAACAATGCATGTTTTTCAACATAAAAGTAATTCTAAATCATGTGGGATCCTAATGGAGACACACATGTGTTACAACACCATATGACCCTTTATGACACCATACGACCCCTCAGGACATCATATGGTGCTAATGGGTTGTGTGGTGTGCTACAGGGTCATATAGTGTAGTTATGGGTCATGTGGGGTCCTAATGGGGCCACACATGTGTTACAACACCATATGAACACTTAGGACACCATATGACCCCTAACTACACCATATGACCCCTTAGCACACCATATGACCCTTTAGGACCATATGATGTCCTAAGGGGTCATATGGTGTCCTAAGGGGTCAGATGGTGTTCTAACACGTGGTCACATTAGTACCCCACATGACCTCTAACGACACCATATGACCCCTTAGCACACCACATAATGACCCCTTAGGACCATATGATGTCCTAAGGGGGCGTATGGTTTCCTAAGGGGTCATATGGTGTTCTAACACATGTGTGGCCCCATTAGGACCCCACATGACACCTAATGACACCATATGACCCCTTAAGACCATACGATGTCCTAAGGGTTTGTATGGTGTCCTAAGGGGTCATATGACATTCTAGTACATGTGTTGCCCCTTAGGACACCACATGACCCCTAATGACACCATATGACCCCTTAGCACACCATAGGACCCCTTAGGAGCATATGATGTCCTAAGGGGTCATATGGTTTCCTAAGGGGTCATATGACCTATTGTAACACATGTGTGGCCTAATTAGGACCCCAGATGACCCCTAACGACATCATGTGACCCCTTAGCACACTACATGATCCCTTATGAGTAAATGATGTCCTAACTTGTAATATGGCATCCTAAGGATTCATATAGTGTTGTAACACATATGTGGCACCATTAGGATCCCATATGACCCCTAGTGACATCATATGACCCTTTAGCATAGCATATGACCTGTTAGGAGCATATGATGTCCTCCCAGGTCACATGGTGTCTTAAGGGTTCATATGGTGTTGTAACAAGACCATATGATGCCTTAGCACATCATATGACCCCTTAGGATTATATGATGTCCTAAGGGGTCATATAGTGTTGTTAGGGGTCATGTGGGATCCTAATGGGGCCACACATGTGTTAGGACCCCACATAACCCTTAAAGACACCACATGACCCCTTAGAACCATATGATGTCCTAAGCCCGAGTCATATGGCATCCTAAGGGGCCATATAGTGTTGTAACACCATTAGGACTCCACATGACCCCTAACGACACCATATGACTTCTATCACATCACATGACCCCTTAGGACCCTATGATGTCCTAAGGGGTCATATGGTGTCCTAATTGGTCATATGGTATTCTAAGGGGTCATATGGTGTCATAAGGGGTCATATGGTGTCGTAACACATGTGTTGTCCCATTAGGACCCCACATGACCCCTTAATCCTCTCTCTCTCTCTCTCTCTCTCTCTCTCTCTCTCTCTCCCTTACTTTCCCATCCTCTCTCTCTCCCTCTCCCTCTCCCTGCCTCCCCAACTCTATTTCCCTCTACCTTTCTCTCTCTCCCATCCTTTTCCTTCACCCTTTATTTTCTATAAGTAACATGCACATGTTTTTAACATAAGAAACACCTATGGGTTATGGGAACTATGAACTTTGGTTTGTTGGGGTATTTTTAGGGACTAAATATGCGAACAAGTTAACTAAAAGTAACCCTATGTGTTTCTTTCACATAATTTGATTTGGTCAATGACCTCAACAGCCACAAAAGGACTTTTGGAACTCGTTGAAGGCCCCACTACAACTGATTTTGTGATAGTTTTATGTCAAGGTAAGCGAACATTTTATTTTGTATGAGTTCAAATGATTGAATTGTTGTTCTAATTATTTTGTTCAATGTTATTTTGATTGTTTAATAGTTTTGACTATTAAAAATAACGATAATACTAATTTTATGGTGATTTTATTGTATAAGTTTTTGTAACATATATGTGCAAAATGATTCTATTTAGGACAAAAGTTATTAATGATGGGAAAGAACAAGTGAGGGACATCTGAACAATGAGAAGCTAAAAAGGAAAGACAAAGGCAGTGCATGAAGAGATTACGTGAACTAAGAACAGTGGGACAAGAAGGTATGTCATCTGCAACATCTTAATTGGATGTACCAAATAAACTAATGCAATTGAAGAAGAAATCACAATCAATAATCAAACAAATGATGAACATGCACCAACAACATTTGATTTAACAAATGAGCCTAATGTAATTGAAGAGGAGACCACAATCAATAATCAATCAAATGATGCACATGCACCAACTCAATTTGATTTACCAAATGAATTTAATGCAATTGAAGAAGAGACCACAATGAATAATCAATCAAATGATGAACATACACTAGCTCAATGTGATGTGATGAATGTACCTAATGCACATAATGCACCAACGTTAACACCTCTAGAATTATTCATAGGAAACCAAAGTATCTACTTGACATTGATGAGAATATTTTGAAGACAATGCCCAATAAATTACACAAACGAACTTGTAGAAGAATGGTTAAAATAATATGGCAACACTATTTTGAAAGCTTAAATCAAAATGCAAGATGTTGATTAATTGTTGAAATGATCAGAAATTTGAAATTTATAGAGACAATGAAAACTCTTGGCTTAAGATCATCCGAAAATAATATTGAAAGAACTATTGTGAGAAATCTATTTGATGCATATCAAGCAATTGATACAAAATCATGTACTAAAGATTCTAAGGTTACTCGATGTGTTATTACATCAACCATAATGAGCAATAAAAAAAAGATCATTAAATAAGAAAAACAAGTCATTAAATATAAGTAGAACAACATTAAGTAAAGCATTAGAGAGCCGGGAGAAAATAGAAGATCCTAACAATAATTCTCTTTGGGCGTTCTCGGGTAGACTACCACGAAAAGACAAGGTTGTTGATGATGAACTAAGAACATTAAGTTATGTTTTTGGCGTGACAACACAAGGGTTTCAGCTAGCCAAATAGATGTTGTTAGAAGGCGAATTGGATCTAGAAATTGCGAGCCACATGCCAAACACTATTTGTATTTGACTTGTAAGGACCTTCTAGTCCCAACCTTCAAAAAACTAACATAATTGATTCCTAATTAAATCTAAGTAAATTTCCATTTCCATAAATGCAAGATTTAATTTAACTGTCATGCATTTAAATATCAATCGCCATTAATATGAGTGAAAATACTACATTCAATGAAAATAATGTAAGACCCATAAGTTATGAAGAATGGACAAATTAGATGATCGGGCCAATTAGTTAGCAAATATACATATAACCCAATTGAATGATCGCTTAACTTAAAATAATAAGGTAATATGAAATGTTACAATCATAACCTACTTATTATATATAAATATACATATAACCCAGTCAATTAGTTTTTGGTAGAAAACCAGTCCTATTGACCAAATAAATCAAGGTTAATCATTCAATATTATGTATACTATTTATAATTTCCATTTAACCGTACTAACACATCTTTCGTAAACAGTTAAAAATCAAATGACCCCTCTGTTAGATTGATTTATCGTAAAGACTTGGTTTTGTATTTATTAGTTCTCCTTAAAAGATACCCAAATATGGAGTTTAAACTTCATACACCTTCAAGAGTTAACGTATTCTATATATATTTATATATTATAGAAATAGAGGGAAAGATGATAGTAATAAATGATAAGAGTAAAGTACTCTTTACTGAGGCAAGAATAGATTCATAATAATTCATCTCATCCAAAACCGTGTCAGAGATATCGAGTAAAAGATACGCTAGGTAATATAAAGAATATACCAACTATATTTGTCTGCAATAGATGAACACCTCTTATATATGTGTAATACTATCAAATCAAAAAATAAAAGACAATTGTTATCTTTACCAGCTGAAACGATCAGACACAAAATCGCAGAGTATAGCAAGTAAGGGGGCGATGAAAAGTACCCGAGCTTGTATAGATACCTGATTAGAACTATCCAAGAATCATTCAATAGATCAACCAAATTAATTATTCATAGAAATAAGGAATATTATGAGATTCAAAATGGTAACCAGAGGAGTATCATCTGTGCTTGATATCGACTTAGCCAACAGACTACAGATTAAAAGAATGAGAGGGGGGTTGATTTACACTTAAGCAAGATAACTCTATTCATAATTAGTGCAGATCGATCAGCAGAACAACAAATCAAACCATGTCATATTTTCAAATTGGAGAAAAGAGGAGGCAGGGTTATAACAATTTGATTCAACAAAAAAATGCAACAGGAACAAGGATTCAAATGTTCTTACATTTATAGATGTGGGAGAGAGAGAGAGAGTGATGGCTTCTGCAGATCGTTCTCCTCCCCAACCACCCCTTTTCTGGTTATAAGATTTGTAGAACAGGTGAAGTGAGTGAGGCGAAGACTCAAAACATGGGAAGAGTGAAAAGAGGTGGCGCCTTCTTCATTGATGGTCGATCCACTCCTTACCCAAATTCACCTTCTAGTAATGAGAGAATGAATACAAAGGGGAAAAATTGGTAGGAGGTCTCGCAAAATTTGGCCTTTTCCAATCAATGAGAGTGCATAGAGATGATTATTCAATATCTCTTTCTGGGCTTTTAATTGTTTCCTGGCTGAGAGAATCGATCCTCAGATTGTGGATCTTGACTAAGAATTCAAAATTGATTGGAAGTGGAAGTGGAGAAAGATCAAATATATTTTTCAGTTAAGAGGGTTAATCAAGAGTTTGACTGGTTTGATTAGCCAGTCAGGAAGAGGAAATTGAGAGTTGATAGGAAGATTCAAACAGTTTATTTTTCTATTCAAATTTGAACTCATGTGTTAATTTTAAAATTTATTAAATTGATATTTTAAATTCATTTATTTGTAATCTCTTATTTATTTTAATATTTTATGTTTCAATTATATCATAATGTTATTTATTATCGACTTCCAAAATCAATTTTATTGTTTAATTATGATGATAAAGTGCCCACAAAATATCCAAATTGTGATCCGAATTTTGCCTAATATTGTGCAGGATTGATACCAACTGATCACTACTATTTATTGGTATTTCCAGAAAAGTAGCTAAAAGCATATTTTTAGTATATGTAATGCCCCGCCAGGAAACCCCTAAGGGTTTAAGTTAAAAACACTCAAATAGAGTGTAAATTTTATTTTTTTTATTAATAATTAAGAGCGTTAATGAAAAGTTACAACATTAAGATAGTTTGAAGTTATCTCAAAATTATCTCTAACTAGATAACACAGCGGAAGGCTAAAACGATCCTAAGGAGTTTCCCAACGCGATTACATAACCTTACACCTAACTCAACTTGCATCATTAGATCCATTAAACTGGATATCATAATTACGAGATAATGCATAGGTCTTGATTACATATGTGTTCAATGGTTTAACACCTTATATCTTTAGGAAGCGTTCATTTACTTTGGGTGGATTGGAGGCCTTTGATAGGTTATTTGTTCAATGCACTTAAATTCATAATTTTCATTTAGAGGCCTCCAAATAGGTTCCAAGCGTTTAATATAATGAGGTTCATTCATTAGGTTTTTAAGATAACCATCCACCCTTGACGTCATCCTTTAATGCTATAAATATGCTTAACGAGATTCATTCATTTAGGGTTAAACTACGATTAATAAAACGAGGATTCCTTCATTTGATCTTAAAATATTCACCCACATTTGATATCTCTTTTAAAATATTAAACAGTATGGTTAATAAGAAAAATTCGTTTCTTAAGGATTAAACTTCCATTAGTAGAGTGAGGTCTCTTCATTTGTTTTCATGCATAGCCAACTAATGAGTTGTAGATTCTTATGTGCAAGATAAAATGTGAGTAACCATAGAATTCATTTGAAGTTTTGATGATGCAAATAATTGGACTAATTTTCATTAAGGTGGGTGTGTATTAGGGCACACGAGAGCATCCTTTAAATTAAAATATCGTTAGCTATATGAAATTCTTCATTTCAAGATTTGAATAATAAGACCATAGTGATGTTCTTCCATTAGGATTGAAATACAATTATCTTGTTGCATATCATTTTTTTATTGTTAAATGAAGATAATATGAGAGAGATTCTTTTACTAGATTTAATGTATCAACAACTAATTGAATCCCTTCTTTTTTAAGTTCATCTTTAGCAATCATAAAGAAATTCATTTGTTGGGGTTATAATTATGGTAGACTAGTTGAGTTTCACCAATTATCAAGTTAAATTTCGGTAAGGTTAATTTGTTAAGATTAAAACGTAATTGACCAAACAACTATATCCAATATAATGAAACATAATTAACATGACGTTTCCCATTTACTAAGGTAAAAAGGTAAGTATCTATTTGAGGTTCATCCTTTAAATTTCACTTAGAATTTATAACATTAATTCAACTTTGTTTCCCATTTCTCATTCGTCCCATTTATATACTTGATAGCAAGTTAATCCAATAATGTAATCTAGCAAGATTCTTTCCGCTATTACAATTTAAATTAACATATTTTGAATACTTTGCCATAATCACAATTTACGATGTTTTATGAATCTGATTTACTACATTTATCAAGATAAATAATGTTATGCACCTAGATTTTGAATTTATTAAATTTCCACCATACACTTATGCAAGAAATACAACCATCCATGATAATTTAAAACATAAAACAAAGTAAACTAAAAACATCGCATAACACAGATATGATCTCGGAGTTCACCCCTAAAAGGGCTACATCTCTGGGTCTGCGCAACTGCAAGACCCCTTTGGTATTATATCATTAGGAACACATGATCTATAAGTCTTTTACATCTTGCCACTTAGGCGAATAAAATCAATATACAAAAGACCTCTCGGTCGGAATTTACATAATGATCCCTTTTAAAAGCGGGTCAAAACGAAACATAACAAGAAAACAACCCAACCTAGATTCTCTTGTTTGATGGTACCCTAACTAGGGGCTTGACCAACTTGCAACCAAACACTGTCTTGTCAAGTCTTACCATTACATAACCAAATTCAATAATAGAAGTTTAATTCAGCATAGGCATTATCCGGTAGAGGTATTCGTTTTATCATATTGCTCTGACTAATAATGTCGACCAAGTTTATGGATTTGCTAAGTTAACTTTTATTTAAAAATTCACCTTTAACCCACCCTTAATACTAGTCCATGTTAATATTACGTATTAACCCAAGCTTGGACGTAGTAAATATGACATTTAATCATTTGTATCAAGTATGGATTTGCTAAATGTTCGTTATCTAAATCCAGCTAATATTCATAATCTTGAATTAAATAATGCAAGAAACCGAATTTAAAATTAAATAATATATATAAAAAAAAAATTGAATTTAAAACCTCTTAAACTAAATTAACTCCACTTATTAATTTAATTTGGTTTTTTTTCTTTATCTTTATATATATATTCATATATTCTATTTTTTTTTCTTTTTTTTCTTAAAAAAAATTATATAAAATAATTAAAAATAATAATTAAAATTTAAATGAAATAAACCTTTTTTTTAGTTTTCAAAAAAAAGAGGGAGAGGGTACCCACGTGGACACCCACGTGGGCCCCCCCCCCTTGGTAGCCTAGCTACCATTGGTAGCGCTGCTACCAAATGGTAGCAGGGCGCTACCTTTGGTAGTGCTGCTACCATTTGGTAGCAGTTCGCTACCTCTGGTAGCGCTGCTACCAGCTGGTAGCAGCTGCCGTGGGGGCACAAAAAACACATTTTTTTAAAAAAATTTTTATTTGCTATAGTAAATAAAGAAAACAGTCTAAAGAATATAATAAATCCCCAGTGCGCCCACACAACCAGAAACAGGGAAAAAAAAAGAACAGTTTCCAGCAGCCTCTCTGTTTTTATATATATTTTTTTTTAATATCATGAACAAAACACCCCAAATGAAAATGTA
The DNA here is from genome assembly GCF_030272615.1 of Cryptomeria japonica. NCBI lineage: Eukaryota > Viridiplantae > Streptophyta > Pinopsida > Cupressales > Cupressaceae > Cryptomeria > Cryptomeria japonica. The sequence continues at coordinate 469,931,722 of NC_081409.1, read as the reverse complement.
AAAAAATAAACCCTCATTTTTACAGTCATAAAATAAATTTCCAGATTTACCCAAAACACTCTATTATGGAACAAATATCCCCACATCCGGTTTGAAGCCACTAATTTCTTTAAGAACCAGAAATTCGTTTCAAGAACAACCAAATTTTTAAAAGAAACTGAAACTAATCTTCAAGAACCTTCATGGTCAAAAAAAACATTTCTTTCTTTTCTTTTCTTCAACATTTCATGGAGAACATAACAATAAACAAACAGGTAGATTGGAATCCTACCTCCAAATGCATTCCGGGAAGAGATTTCTTTGATGAAGAGCTCCACCTGCAACTCCAATGCAAATCCCCCCATTTTTCCCAAAAAAAACTCCCAAGCCAAAGAACCCCCAAAATGCTTACAAAACTAGGTTAAAAAGAGAAACCCTAATTTTGCTCTAATTTTCAATTTCGAAATTAGGCATTTATTTTTAAAATAAAATGAATGAAAATGAAAATGGAAGTCATTCATTTACATTATTTAATACATCTTATTTGTTTTCCTTATTAAAATTATAATGCTTCTATTTCTTTTTGAGTTTTAAAATTTTAATTCCTCAATATTAATTTTAGGCCTACTTTTTTATTTCGAAACTATTGACCGGGTAAGGCATTTGATTAATTTAATTTTCTAAAAATCAAACTTTTATACTATATCGACTTTACAAGTAAAAAGGAAATAATTTCGTTTAATAATAATAATTTACCCCTTTTTTCTTCCAAAATGCGGAAATGAGTAATTTATTTCTATTTCCCAAATGACTTTAAAATTTTTCCTTTCTAAAATGCATAACTCAATAAATTCGTTATTTTAAAATTAGCTATTAAATTAACTCGCTATAACATAATAAAGCGACATTTTTAAATAAATGACTAATCTAATGCAAGAGTTTTATTTATTCTAATTTCTCAACTACAAATGCATAAATGAGCATGCTAACCCAAGTTAAATACCTTAAGCTTGCTACATTAATAATTTAAGGCAATCTCTTAAATTAATGATTAATCATATAAAGGAAGCTACCCATTTAAATTTCTAAATTACTAATGTGCTCGTCTACTCATAAATTTGAATTAATACTTAGGATAACAAACCTCACTTACCTCGCGCAAGGCACGCAACTCGAGGGAGTCCTCCAAATCTCTCGACATGCATCCCAATGAAAAGCAAGCTCCATGAATCCACACACGATGCTCACCTAACCATGGCTAAGGCAAGACGAGAGTTATATGACCACCAAATCCGAATTCTAAAGATGAAGGAGGCATACTCAACCTTGCAAATCCCAAAGGAGATGAACCTTGCCCTAAGCGGTGTTGTACCTGCAATCTCCTGCACCCATGAATTCATACAAGCATGCATATACATATACATATTCAATGAAGGCGTTAGCTCAAGATTCATCACAAGGGTTAGGAACAATTACATTTACATGAGAATCAATGCAAAAGCACAATAATAAGTATGCACAGTTATTAATATTATCTAAACTACACATTTCACCATGGTTAACCTACCATTCAAGAATGCCACATAGGAAGTCAATCATGGTCAAACGGGTTTTACAAACCTAACTAGGGTATGGGCATTATAGTATATTTCAAACCCGTGGAAGTAAAAAGCCATAACCATGCCCTATATGTTTGAAACAGACCCCATTTCTCAAAAAAAATATTTATTTGAAGGGTCTTATGAGAAACTAAGAACTTTAGTTCTGAAAAGAAAAACTTTATTTTTTCTTTATTGAAAAAGTCACCTATGGTTTTGTCTTCCATTATGTGGTTCAAACTTTCTGTTGAACTATATTTTTCTTTTTCTGCAAATTGATTCATTCGCAAAGATATTTCGGACAGTAGATCATCTTGGTAAGAAGTTTGAATAAGATATATGTTGGAACTAAAACTGTTTTTAAAATATTGGTTACAGGTGTTTTCTTCTGAATCTGAACTATTTGAAAAAAGATAGCAAGAGTTTTTGTCAAAATTGACAATTTGTGGGCTTATTAAAGGAGTTTTATAAATATCTTCAATCAAAAAAAAATTTATATTACTATGAATAATAGAGTTCAATTTTTTAAATAAATTAGACGATTTATGCAAATCATGGATTAGCGCTTGGTCACATAAATATTGATCCAATAATCGATTTACTTGTGACTTTATGAGTGAGATAGTTTCTTTCTCTGAGTACAAAACTCTCATCTCACCAATACACAAAGAAAACAGATTGTTATGAATCAGAACTAAATTGGGAACTAAATTTAATAATTGTCCATATGTTACATTCTTATTTTTTATATGAATCCTCTCCATGTAAGAAGCTAATCTTTTTTTATAATTTAAATGAGGACAGTGTAAATAATCTAAAAATTCAAATGTATTTGCTTTGTAAAAAGAAGCTCTCAATGAATTTTGATTAGAGAGTTTTAAAGGATTCAACCAATTGTCTCGATCATCGAATATTTCTGAAAGATCTGCGTTATTCAATAATTCCATGTATTTTTTTCCATTATCGTATACATCAATAATCGATTCAATTATCGGTTTCTCATTCAAACCTAATGGTGATATTATTTGTTCATCGATCAAGGATTCAAGATTAGGAATTGATTTAGATTTTTTTTCATTTTCAATCAGATTGATATTAATCTTGTCCGAGATAATCTTATAAATTTTATTATCAAAAATTTTATTCGGATTTCCAAACCAACCCCAATGTTGAGTAGTCCATAATTCAATTGGATCGAACACTCTATTTTTTAAATTGTTTTGTTTGGAAATGGACAAAACATATTCTAATCTTTTTTGAAAGATTTCGATCTGAATGGACAATACAAAAGCGTTCAAATTCTGATTTTTATTTTCAACAGTTCGAAAAATAGAGCGTTTGAACCATTCTTTCTGACATTTTCTCCAGCTTGATGAATGTTGGGTAATTATATCTTGCGTTACATTATTCAATTTTATCCAATTTGTTTGAATTGGATCTTTTAGATTGCGACTTAATGTTTTGATTAAATAGATTCTATTTAATATTTTTCGTAATTCAAAATTGAATTCCAAATAGTATTTATTCCATACTTTTTGTAAATTCAAATAGTATTTATTTCATACTTTTTGTAATTTCAAATAATATTTATTCCATACTTTTGTCAATTGAAAAGAATATCTATTGAATGTTTTTACGAATTCAATATAGAATCTTTTCAATACTTTTTTCCATTCCAAATAATACTTCTGGAATGATTTTAAAAAAACATACTCATCTAGTACAGTTTCGGATTCTAAATCGTCCAATCCAGTTTCAAATTCTAAATCGTCCAATACAGAATCTGATTTTAAAGAATACTTAGAGTATTCATTAAATACTTTTGAGAAAAAGATGTTCTTCAACAAATGGAATCTCTTAAACATTTTTTCAAAATGCTCGTCAATTTGAATCTTGTATTTATTCAATATTAGTTGAATGAAAATTTTGATGTTATCATCCTTTGCTATTTGATTTGTATATTTATTATCTTTATCAAGAATATTGAGTAGCATAAAGAAAGAACAATGCTTTAATTTATCTCTGTAATTGAAGATCTTGTTCAATAATATATTCTTGTTAAGTTCATATAATTCATTCATGTGATAATCCACATCCAGGACAATTTCATTATAGTAACCCTGATTAGGCTTAGTTATTGATAGAGAAAATTGATCCATTATTTTAAGAACACATTTTTTCAATTGAAAATCATCATTTAATGTTAATTCTTCTTTATTTTGAAGATAAATTCTGATTCAAAAATCGAATACAATTTAATTGGTTTATCTCTTTTTTGAGATTCCATCCAGGATTTGATAAAATATCATAATTTACAGAAGGATTTTTAAGAAATGTTTTAACCTTCCATATATCAACTATTCTATTCTTTTCTAATCCCCTAAAATATTGAAAAGTGTCTTGCCGCCCTTTCAACAATTTTAATTTTTCACTTGGTTTCTTAGTATAATTAATACTTATAGATGATTCATCTATTGACAAATCATCAAAGAACCCTTTGAAAAATTCTGATTCTGAAAAGGAATAATATTCTCTTATTCAATCTGATTCTTCTTGTTCCATTTTTTCTTGGAACATTTCTTCCAATATTTTCTTACATTTATCCCTTATTTCCTTGAGTTTTTGCAGTTGCTCTTTGTAGTTTTTTATTTCTTCAACTCTTTCTTTCCTTTCTGAAATTATGGAATCTTCTGATCTTGAAGAGAAATCAAATTCTTTTGTTTGCACTAATTTTTTTTCTAGTTGCTCAATTTCATTTTCTAGTCCCTCAATAATTTTGTTTTTATGAATTATCGATTCCCTCCATTCATAAAGGTTTTCAGGTTCCCAATATTCATTTGGAATCGAATTAAAAGATGAATCAATCTCCCATTCGTTGCCATTCGATTCCTTCTCTGAAGGACTTTCCCAACTTATTGTTTCTTGCTTCTCAGATATTCTATCATCTATTTGATTCAGATTTGTGTTAGAACCTGATAAAATCCAAACATGTTCTTTTGGATTGAGCAAGCAACATTGATATCTCCTTACAAAGTGGTTATATCTCATTGATTTAATTTACATTAACCCTAGATTCTGCCCCTAATTGAAAAAAAAAAGAAATTGATACCTGGTCTATTAAACATATCTTTTTAAGGAGATAAATGTTGAGCTAAGAGCATCTTCGAGTCAAAATAGCGGATGCCATAATCTATAGAACTAATCATGTCATTCAAGTTTCACGTTGCTTTCTACCACATGCTTTTAGGCTAATTTTTATGATAAGATAGATCTCTGATCTGATACAAAATGGATATGTAATTATTAATAGTCATTAACTCAATTTCTATAATACATTTTGAATATATATATGTATCTATTCATTTCTCTAGTGAGCTAGGTATTCAACGCCTCTTTAGCTACGTACATTACTTCGACAATAATGGTTTCAATCCCCTTTTGTCATGCAAATTTCTCAGTATTTCTTTCTACCTTTTCTCTGGAAAAATGAGGAATTTTACTTAATTCTAGTCGACTTTCAGGATTCCAAATTAGGCCTATATCCGTAGACAATTATTTGGATATTATTTCTTTAGTATCATGACCACCAAAAATATCTAGAAGATGGTCCTCCATACCCAGAGCAAATGAGTTATAAACTAGATCAGCTATTTGATTAGTACCTTCATAACCTAGAAAGGATTGGTATCCCAAGGGAAAGTTTTGTATATGAACTGGTGCATAAATAACTCCACAAGGAATATCAAGACATTTACCAATATGATGTTCCATTTGAGTACCAAATATTGCAGATGGTTCCATGTGAGCGATCATATCTCGTACCTCAGAATGATCATCTGTGATCACTATTTCATCGTAGAAACCTTGAATTTTCTCTTTGAACCATTCTGCATCATGTTTGCAATAAGTATTCACACGAATCCCCATTTCTCAAACAAGTATCTTAGTGATTGAAGCAACGTGCGTTGTATCACCAAAATGACTATTTCTTTGCTCGTCAAATTCTGACAATCAATAGATCTTGAAAACCAAGCAGCTTGGGAAACAAATTGAGTCTGTCCATTGATATAAGGTTCATAATCCACTCCTTTACTTGATGAACTAAGAACCAAGGTATTCACATTTTTTTTAATCTGGCGGATCCACTCTGCCATATCTACAGCTCCCATGGGAGCTGTAGATATGTAAGGCATACCATATTCTTTATTTAAATACATTGCTGTCATCAAGACCACTTCACGATAAGGAATTAAATTGAACCAAGATTTTGGTAAATTCTTAAGCTCTTCTACAAATTCTCCTTCAGGAATTATTTGATTAATTTGGATGTCCAAGTCTCATAATAAACGTCTTAACTCACGACAATCGTGTTGATTATGAAAACCCAATGTAAAAATTCTAATTATATTGACATAAGGTGCATCGGTTAGAAATTGATCCCATTTTTCTTGTCTATGACATCTATCTAAATAATATTGAACCACCTGTTCCAAAGTTCTATCCACTGCTTGAATTTCATTTACTTGATAATGATCAACATCTGCAAAAATTACATTGGAATCAGAAATTATGGATTCTCTATTCACAAAGTTCTGTAAATATTCTTGCAAAATACTAGAGGTACATGTAGGTGTCAATATGATAAGATCAGGATGTTCCTCTTTATCTTTCCAGAGAATATTATCCACAACTCTTTCTTGAGATCCACATGCTAGTATGTGACGATCTACTATGCTAGCAGTTGCAACAGTAAAATCTCTTTTGCGTTCTAACATAGAACACATTACATTAAAATAATCATCTCCTAGAGGAGCATGCATAATGGCATGCACATTTTTGAAAGAACTAGCTACTCATAGGGTTCCAATATGAGCAGGACCAACGTACATCCAATAGGCTAATTTCATAAATTAGACTTTATCTCTATCTCAATTTGATCTGTATTCCCATCGTACATCACAAAAATATCCCTTTCTATATTTAGATCTTATTGAAATCATATTTTTGTTCTATAAGTATAGTCTATGAAAGGATGAGAAATCATAAAAGAATTTTTTTTCTTCTTATTTCTTTTTTCAATAATACTGTTCCACCTGGGACAGAAGGATTCGAACCTTCGGAATAACAGGACCAAAACCTACTGCCTTATTGCTTGGCCACACCCCATTGTTGCTTTATTTTAATAAATTAATATCAATTGATACAATGTTTCATTTTAATTCATTCTTATCTAGTGCTATGCAATTATGCATAGAAAAACTGGAGGGATCATTTCTTCAGATCTATATTTATAGGGGAACCTAAAAAGAAACAAGAATATACATTCATTGGTCATTCTATATCAGAATGGTTAAAATATTCTATGAAGAAATTATCCCTTCCAACTCGAAGACTAAAAGTCTAATCTTGTTGAAGAAATTCGATTGATTGGCCAAATACTTTTGGATCTTTACATCATTTTTATTCATCGGAGAATCAAAATGCCAGTTATCCTCAACCTCCATATTTGTCTAGACGATGCTGCTTTTCATTTGAATAATCTCTTTTTTGCCAAATTGCCTGAAGCTTATGCGATTTTTGATCCAATTGTTAATGTAATGCCAATTATCCCTCTATTCTTTTTTTTATTAGCCTTTGCTTGGCAAGCTACCATAAGTTTTCGATAATGAAAATCTTAAAAAAAGTTTTTTGTATTCACTTGATACAGAAACTATTTTATTGTTTCAATAGTTACATTCTAACTATTTCTATTGGATAATTTTCATTAACCAAATTGGTGTAAAACTATTTTTCCTTGTTCTAATGTTTATTTTGTGATACATCAATTGTTCTCAACAAATCAAAATACCTCGGATTAGTCAATATCAACTGCATCACAGTTGGAATTTGGGTTATTAGGTATTGATTAGAATATGTTATTTTATTAATAGAGGCGCATATCTTTGATATTTATTTAAAGAACGAGTAAGGATGAGAATTTATCTATGTATTCCAAATTTTCTTCTATTTTAGACAATTTATATACTTATTTCTATTTTTTGTTTGAAAAGATGATAGATAAATTTATTAATTGTGATAATCCTAAAAAAGTTTAGGATAGTTTAATTGGTACTTGAGTTCCTATTTATCCTGTTCAATTCCAAGCAAAGAAGAAAAGAGAAATAGAATAGATTCAATTCTGTTTCTGCTTTTTTTCTTTGCTCGGCTAATAAGTATATGATACAAAAATTGATGATCTATTCCGTTTTCTAATAAGAATCCCAGAGATTACATGATGCTTACTCTTACACTATTCGTTTACATAGTAGTGATATTTTTTATTTCTCTATTTATCTTTGGATTCCTATCAAACGATCCAAGATGAAATCTTGGGCATAAAGAATAGTGATGAAAAAAGATTAGAAAGTAGATTTTGTAAAAGGGCCTATTTCTATAGGTTTTGAGTAGTCATCTTAAGTGACTAAACGAAGAGAGAGGGATTCGAAGCCTCGGTACAAATAGTTTGTACAATGGATTAGCAATCCACCGCTTTAGTCCGCTCAGCCATCTCTCCTAGATGGGAGATCTAAAATGAATATAGCATTTCACTAAATAAAGACCAAGATTTGTGAGAATCCGATTTTTTTTCTTTATTCCATTCCAAATGATTTTCCGCTTTCTCTAGCCCGGCCAGTATTTGGCCAGGCCATTATCTTCCCTAGATAAGAATAATTAACCAAATTATGAAGCATACAGTGCTCTAGCTAATCTGAGAGCTAAAAATAATACTATAAAAGTAGTAAAAGGGATATCAAAATTTGACCTAGTGATATCATTTTTTTATTTCCTCTCCAATCACTTTTTATTATATAAGATAATAGATAAGCACTTCTAGTTATTTATTTTAATGATTTTGGTTGTTTCAAGCTATAATCTGGATGAAATGTTCTAGATTGAAAATGGATAGATCATATTGGAAGGGTAAAAAAGAGATTTCAAAGACTAGGAGTGGATAATTTTTATGAAAATGATCATAATTTTCATTTTCTATTCATAAAGAAAAACTATGACAAAATCATTTGAACCATTCTAAGGAATGTGTTAATAATTCTAATAGCTATTATAGAGTGGTTACTAAAAAAAATATTACTTAAGTAATAGGGTATTATTTATGAATATCCATAAAGGATTGTTTTTGCAAGAGTAAAAACAATAAGGTAAGGGGTGGATTTAAAAGGAACCATCTCCTATTGAATTATTCAGGAATAGGGAAATATGATGATAGGAACTTGCATTAATTCTTATTAGAATCTAAAAATTCATTTTTTCCCTATTGGACAAAAGATCGATTTGTATGATACAATGAAATTGTGGCGGGTATAGTTTAGTGGTAAAAGTGTGATTCGTTCTATCATAATATTCAACATAGTTGAAGGATCTTTCAACTCTCGTCTATATTTTGAAAAAAAAAAGCTATATTTCTATATAGGTTCCAAACCTCTCCTATGAAAACCCTGGTTTATGAAAGGAATTGTGCACATTCTCGTAATTTGGATTTGGAATGATAAAAAAACCCTATTTTCCATTCCATCCAAGATGGCGAAATAGAATGTAGAATGTTTTCAAGGATTAGACCGATCTATCTAATCAGATCAATTAAAGGTCCATGGATATCAAAAGATTATTTTTCATCATAACTAAATGTTCAGCTGCTAGAATAGCAAAAGTTGGAGCCAAATAGCTAGATAACAATGACTTTGGTTTACTTGAGTCATCGTGATTTTGTTTGAGCTCAGTGGAATTTGATTTCCTCTAGGATCGCAATCAGTAGAAATAGGGAACAAAGTAATTAGATGAATTTTTTAGCCCAATATTAAGATTTTTCAATCTTATCTTTCTATAGGGATCATCTATAAAGTGAATAGGTATTCTATATTTAAGGTTGTTCACTTGAAATTAAGAGGAAAGAAAGAACTACAAATAAACTAACATAGATGTTATGGAGCAGAGCAAAACTATTTTTGAATTTTTTTTATTTTTTTATTCACAAATATTTATTATTATGTGAATAATCATTTTTTATTAGACCTCCCATTCTATCTCTCTCCCATGGAGGAGCTGAATGAAATGAAATTTTTGTGTTCAATTCTGAATTAGAGGCATTAATCAACATCGACTATAACCCCTAGCCTTCTAAGCTAACGATGCGGGTTCGATTCCCACTACCCGCTCATTTATATTCCTTTTTCAAAATTTTCATGTCAAATTCTCTCTCATTCACATGAATCTTTTATGCCCATGTTACATATCTATTATTTCTCTTTCTTTCCCGAATCTGGTTGTGGATGGAGAAAAAATCATACTTTTTTGTTCCCGATAAAGTATTTCAAGGAATAATGAAAATAGAGCATCCATCATCTAATGGATAGGACAGAGGTCTTCTAAACCTTAATTATAGGTTCAAATCCTATTGGATGTAATAATGCATTATGCTTTGTAAATGTTGCAAAATGATTATTAAACTCTTTTATCTTATTCCCAACATAAGAAAAAGTTGGATATTTTCTTGAATAACTTCTTTTAAAAGGCCTTCTGCTTGTTCCATCAATATCCTAGTAGAACGTATAATTTCTCCAAACTGGGGTTTATTTTTTACTAAATACTCGCATAACCTAAGGATAAATTTTTTAACTTGTACGATACCTAATGCATCTAGATATCCATTCGTTCCAGTATAAATCATAGCTATTTGTTCTTCCACTGTTAAAGGATCCGATTGAGATTGTTTGAGCAATTCACGTAATCGTTGACCTCTTGCCAATTGATCTTGTGTAGATTTATCAAGATCAGAAGCAAATTGTGCAAAAGCTTCTAACTTTGCAAGTTGAGCTAATTCTAATTTTAATTTTCTAGCTACTTGTTTCATAGCTTTCATCTGAGCTGCATAGCTTTCATCTGAGCTATGGATCCTACTCTAGATACGGAAAGACCTACATTAATGGTAGGTTGAATTCCTGCATTGAATAGATCAGCTGATAAGAAGATTTGCCTGTCGGTAATGGAAATTACATTAGTTGGAATATAAGCTGAGACATCTCTAGCTTGAGTCTCCACTATTGGTAAAGCAGTCAAACTCCCTCCACCTAACTGAGAATTTAATTTAGCTGCTCTTTCTAATAAATGAGAATGTAAATAGAAAACATCTCCTGGATAAGCTTCCTGGCCAGGGGGTCTTCTTAATAGAAGAGACATTTGTTGATAAGCTTGTGCTTGTTTGGAAAGATCATCATAAATGATTAATGTATGTTGTTCTTTATACATAAAGTATTCGGCTAAAGCTGCTCCTATATAAGGAGCAAGATATTGTAATGTAGCAGGAGAATCCGCAGTTTCCGCTACCACAATGGTATACTCCATTATGCCACGTTCTTCGAAGGTATTAACTACCTGAGCTATGGAAGAAGCGTTTTGGTCAATAGCGACATGAACATATTACATTCTGATTTTTTTGATTTATAATCGTATTTGTAGCTACTGCCGTCTTACCGGTCTGCCTGTCCCCAATAATCAATTCTCATTGACCGCATCCTATAGGGATCATAGAATCAATAGCAATAAGACCCATTTGAAGAGGTTCATATACAGAATGTCTTGAAATAATACCTGGGGCGGGAGATTCGATCAATCAAGATTCAGAAGATGAAATCTTCCCCTTACCATCAATAGGTCAAGCTAGCGCATTTACAGCTCGACCCAAATAAGCATCACTTACTGGTATCTAAGCAATTTTTCCTGTTGCTCTTACGGAGCTTCCCTCTTGTATCATCAAGCCATCACCCATTAATACAGCTCCAACAGGGCAATACCTATTGTACCATCTACAAATTCTACTAATTCCCCTGCCATTACTTTATCCAGACCATGAATATGAGCAATGCCATCCCTTGTGAGATCATATATTGTGTAGGTTTACTTAGAACTCATTGTGCGATGTGGCAGCTATAGTGCACAAAAACAATCCTAAGTTAGTTAAGATAACAAAAATTTCAATAAGCAAAAACAGGGCTTTAGATCATAAGATTTATGTGCCTCATCCATCAAAGCTAGAAAGAGGGAAAAAAATAAATAAGACAGAAATGTGATTGATTAGAAAGTCTTAGGATTATAATGAATCTAGATGATGGTAAGTTGGCCCCTATTTTTCCTATTAATTAGCTAAGAGTTTTTAATTCACCTTGGCCTTCTATGGTTCTGTGTCTGGCTTTAAATGTAGTTTTCCTTAGCTATAAATTGTTTGACACAGAACTAAAGATCATTTACTTCTGTGTGCTCCTGTAGTCATGCGTTTTGGTAGAAATTTACAGCCTAGATCATATGTGAATGTCTCACACTCCAAATTGGTGTCTTGCTTGACAGGCTAGGTGAGCACTTAAGAAACTATATTTATTCCTTTGTTTTGCATATAAGAGTTAATTTTGACTACCCAGTAGAGTAGAAAATGCCCATCGTAGCTTTACTTTTAATGATGGTACAACATACATGTTTTTGAGTTGCACCATAGCCCAACTCTTCTTTCTATAGCACCAACAATGCCACAGCCACTGCATTCTCTTGATACGTCTACTCAGAGAGATATAGTCCATAGCCACCCATTTCAGCTCATAGCATGTATCATGTATAGAAAGTAGAAATGCCTTGCTCCCTTAGTGGAACACAACCATGGTTCTTCTCATTCTCTTGATACATCTACTTAGAGAGATATAGCCCACAACCACCCATTTCAGCTCACAACATGTATCATGTATAGAAAGTAGAAATGCCTTGCTCCCTCAGTGGAGCACAACCATGGTTCTTATATCCATTCCAAAAAGAGTGGAATGGTTATCATAGAATAGAAAGGGGTGTTGGTACCTGCAAAGGCTATGTTAATATCACTATTTTGATCGTAATGATTGAACACATTTTTTTTTATATTTACTTGTTCATATGAATCCAAACTTGAAATTCTCATTGTCAATGACATCTTGTTTGCTCACATTAGTATTTAATACATTATTCTTTGCCTAGGGTAATGATTACTTACTTAAAATAGATACTGATGATTCCCATGCCTTCAAGGCATAAATTGAAAGTAATTCGCATATCATGCATGCTTAATAAACAGAAGCATGTGTATATTAAAATGAAAAAAATCTAGAAGTGGAATCTGCAAGGCATAGTCATTTTGATGGAATTTGACAACAAGCCAATAAATTTGACAAATTTTGAGGGCATAACGTCAATTAGTTGCATAGCTCTACTTATAGAAGAAATACGTTCAGGTTAACCAAAAAAATAGAATGGGTCCATGACATGAGTTTCAAACTTCACTTTTGATAAATGATCAGGTTTTCTCCTTTCTCCCACCCTAAAAAAGATGAAGTATTAGAAATAAAGAGATCTACTTCAAATTATTCAGATAAAAATATTTTTAAGAGGTAACTATCTATGTTCTGTATAGAAATTTTGAAGAATACTTTCCTACCAAGAAAGTGCTTCACGTCTTTAGGATCCGATGCTACACCGCTATTCAATAGCCTAGTAAATCAACCCTATTACATAAATTGAATCCTTTTTTTGGCCCATGAGCAGATTTGATCGTATCAGCCTGAACTTTCAATAATTGATCTTTATGGTTCTTTTTCCATCAATTGAATTGATTTTATTTTATCCATGGACTATCCAGGCTATATTTACCGATTCATATTTGGGCTCCTATGAGGGATATTCTTTTGACTACAGCTGATAAAAAACCATTGTTTTGGATGGTGCATATGTAGAAAGCCTCTTTTTTTTTCTTTTCCGTAGTTCTAAATGAATTCATTCTATAGTAAATATAGCCACACATAATGACATATCAAGGTCGTATTATTAAGAGCTTGTGGTAAAGACGGGTTTCGTTCTAATGCCTAGAAATAATATTCCAAAGACTTAGTATGTTCCCCATTACTCAAGACCTATATTATATAATATATAACTTCGGTCATAGGGGTCAATTTCCGGTCACATGGCTTCATAATAATTTTGTAAAGCTTTCGCATATTCCCCTTCGGATTGAGATGACATTTGTTACGATCGTTCATTCAATTGAAATGATCTCCGCAAATGGTTGCTTCCTTTTTAATTAGGAGCCATCCTCTATTATATATCCATTCAAATTTTGTAAAAAAAAAACTTTGGCTTGCTAATTCTGGGTAGGTATTTCATTTTCATTGGTTACTGTCGATGAGCTAGATGACCCCTCCTCGATTATTTGTCCACCTTTGACGGGAAACCCTACATCTACTTCACACTCAACTAAGTTATCAGATCATCAAGATAAAAATATATCATTCAATAGCATCATAAAAATCACTAAATTTAAAATGCCAACCATCATGTTAAAATGTTATTAGTAGGATCATAATGTTGTCAATATCAAAATGTTATCATTTACAAATATCTAATTTAAGGGAAAATTTTGTAATCTAAATTTGGGTCATGACATCCTTCCCCACTAGGAAGAGACATCACCATGATGTCTTAGTACACATGCTAAAACAATAATGTATAAATCTCAATGAGCATCCAATAGACATCTACGCTCTAATATTTATGTATAATGAATCATATTAACCTTATACAACCGGTGTCATATCATACCACATTCGTGCATCTAATTAGATTCCTTTTATCAATCCAATTATTTTATAGAATTAATGCTAGACACATGTCTTAAGAGGCTATTCTTATTTACAATTTAGTGGATTCTCAATTGCCAACAATAGAAGGATATGCACAATAGGAATGGATCGAAATACCTTTAAATGTTTTTATACAATATTAACTTGTAGGCTAGAAGGTGTTTATTCAAACTTATCACATAGTAATCACAAAAATGATAGCCTAAGGATTTGATTGCCTATTCACAAGAAACATAGCTCAATACCCAAGTCTTGGTAAATAGAGTTAATAATAATAAAGAAATAGAAGAAGTTGCAATTCAGCACATGCATACATGAAATAATTTGAATTAGTTAACTCATGTCACCATTCAATTATGTGACCTAGGCTTTACGCCCATCTTGTCACATTTAATTATGTGAGCTATCACATCACATTTGATTATCATGTGACCTATCTCATCACATTTGATTATCATTTGACCTATCTCGTCACATTTGATTATTAATTATTAATGTCATGTCCATATTAAATCTCAAAAATGTCATCACACAAAACTAAGATGTAAGCCTATTTCATCCAATGTCATTCATGTAGGCAATCATATCCTTTACATTTATTAATGCATTGGATATCATATCACTACATTCATAGCAATGCGCATGCTACCGTACATCAAACATGTCAAGGACCTCTTTAAGTTATAAGGCTTATTTTCAATCCTCTCATTTCTAGGATTTTATTAAGATCAACACAAAACATGATAATTTGAGTATCCTTATGTCCAACTATGCACTCAATCATAGTTGCAAATATCTTCCCATTTCTCAACTCAAGAAGACATATGTGAGGGAAAATTCTACCACATGTACACAACGTGATTTTTTAGTGACTAGACCCTCTTAAATGCACAAGGACTATTGTGATCACAAGGTATGATACACATGATTAGCTCTATAGAATTCTTCACATAACAAGTTCAAGCAAGTAGGCCATGATACTGTTGGAATCCAAGAACACTGAGAGGGGGGGGGTGAATCAGTGTTCTACTGGAATGTTCAAATTTAACCTTATTAAAACATGCATTCACCAACCGGTAAACCAATACATATAAGATTGAAATAAGTAAAGCAATCAATAAGCCAATCACACAAATGCATACCATAACACAAAGAATTATATGTGGAAAAAATCAAAGAGGAAAAACCATAGTGTGATTTGTGACCCACAATATCAATCCACTGGCCATATGAAAAGATATTACAAAATATGGGGGCCTACACTTGTAGGAAGGCTTAAAGCCTAGAGCACACTGCTCATCACAAAAGGAGTCTCACTAACTACATACAAATCCATACTACAATCCAGAAGAATGAGTAAACTGCACTAATAACATCTTCTATGCCTGAATACAGTTTCAGTTAAGCTCTGACTATTCTATTTCTAAAACCCTAAACCCTTACCGGAATAACCTCTTACATAATCATCATTCATCACTTTAAAATTATCTTACACTCACTCACATTACATTCCATTGTATCACAAAATGATCTAATCAACTAACCTATATACCTTTACAATCCTTCATGCCTTATGTCAGCTTACATAGATAATTATAAAATGAATATACAAGTCAGCTCAATACATAAATACATGAATATCAAAATCAATTGTCGATTGTTGGATCTCCCAAATGATGTCAGTATCCTGAATGTAAGTCATGTCGGCTTGCAATGCCGATAACCAAATAATTCCTTCCTACCGATGAAGATACTTGTAGGTGTCGATGCCGGTGAAGTGTCTTTCGGTAAACAACCAAACCAAAATATGAAAGCCGGAACATGTTGCCATCAATGACAACATATTGAAACCAATCAAATGAGTGTCAATTTCCAACAATTTCCCCCTTTGGCATTGATGGCAACACATGTGAAAAATGATAATGGTTTCCATCTGTCAGTTTCACCCTGAGAGTGCTCCCCCTGAGCTGAATATCCATCTGTGATCATGATCTATACAAAATAATCTACACCTCCATATCTCCAGATGCCAAGAATATATTTTTCACCTATACCTCCCCCCTTGACATCAATGCCAAAAAAATATACCAAAAATCAAGATGAAGAATGAAATACTATACAAAGAGTGTGTCCCAAAATATCTTACCGAAGCTGAATATAGTTGAAAATTTCTGGATAGGCTTTCTCCAAAAGCTCTAGATAGGTATCCCAGCCAAATTTGAATGTGCCAAAAATAGATACAAGTCCATTTAGCATGTGAGCATATGACTCTTTCTCATTAAGCTCTTCTGGTGTGGGCCTCCCAACCAAAACAATGCATTCCTTCTTAATTTACACTAAATGAGTCCAACCGGGGACTCGCCAATCCTCTAAGACCTCTATTTCTCCTAATGATTTTGTCTTTTACCCTCTCAAGAGCTGAAACTTGGGCTTCCAAAACCAAAATCTGACCATCAATAGATGTAGTCAAAGAATTTGTGCCATCAAAAGAATTGACTATACCTACAATTTTCTCCTAAATATCCTTAATCCCTTTATCTATCTTTGTTGTAAGTAAATTTGTGTTGCAACATACTCTATAAATATTAGTCTAATTATTATCAATCAACTTCAACTTATCATTGATCTCCTTCTTTGACTCAATCATATGATAAAAAGTAGCTCTCTTAGCTTGTGTAAACCTCTCCAATGTCTGCTGGTTTGATATCTATTGTAAAGATTGAAAGTCCTTTGAAATGTGCTCTGATACCAATTGTTGGAATCCAAGAACACTGAGATGTGGGGGGGGGGGTGAATCAGTGTTCTACCAGAATGTTCAAATTCAACCTTATTAAAACATGCATTCACCAACCAGTAAATTGGTACATATAAGATTGAAAGATGTAAAGTAATCAATAAGCTAATCACACAAATAAATACCATAACACAAAGAATTATATGTGGAAAACCTCAAAGAGGAAAAACCATAGTGGGACTTGTGACCCACAATATCAATCCACTGGCCATATAAAAATATATTATAAAATATGGGGGCCTGCGCTTGTAGGAAGGCTTACAACCTAGAGCACACTGCTCATCACAAAAGGAGTCTCACTGATACATACAAATCCAAACTACAATCCGGAAGAATGAGTGAACTACAATGATAGAATCTTTTATGCCTGAATACATTTCTGGTTAAGCTCTGACTGTTCCAGTTCTGAAACCTTAAACCCTTATCAGAATAACCTCTTACATAATCCACATTCCTCACATTACATTCCATCATATCAAAAAATGATTTAATCAATTGAACTATATACCTTTACAATCCTTCATGCCTTATATTGTCTTACATAGATAATTACAAAATGAATATACAAGTTGGCTCAATACATAAATACATGAATATCAAAATCAATTGTCGATTTCTGGATTTCCCAAATGATGTCGGCCTCCAATATTAGTATCCTGAATGTAAGTCATGTCGGCCTGTAATGTCGATAACCAAAGAATTCCTTTCTACCGGTGAAGATACCTATCGGTGCCGATGAAGTGTCTATCAGTAAACAACCAAACCAAAATATGAAAGCCAGAATATGTTGCAATCGATGACAACATATTGAAACCAATCAAATGAGTGTCAATTGCCCACAGATACAAGGGCCTTAAATATGTTGACTTAAAGGGAATGATTACCTTTAGCGAAGGTTCCAACACTCATGACCAATAGAAAATTCACATGCTTACGAGTGCAACATAACGCATGTACTAGGCCACATTGCATAATTCCCTATGATAAAGCGTTTATAAAATTAACTTTATTATACCTACTATATAAAGTAGGAACATCACAACCAAAATTCTTGAATATGAAAAATAGACTTCCCATAATGTCATAAGGGATAAAAACAATTTAGGAAATTTAAGGTGTCGATCGAAAATGACAAACTTATGTATCTTTTATATATTACTACTTTCATTCTTGCAATATTCCATTCTTATAAAAATTATGTAGCTCACATACCTATAAAATAGAGAAATATTCATTAGTCCCATCTTCTTAGATTTATTTCTCAATTTAATCCAACCCTCATACTTTATAGTTTATAATACTCCATATAAGACATTGATAAACAAAGCAATCATCCAAACATGAAGCATAAGAGGGAATACAAGTCCACTCAAAATTTATTATACTAACCATGATCCAAACATCAAGGAGACCATCTTCTGAGAGGCACTCCTCAACACACAATAATCTAGAAAAATCCTTTACATAATTTGAGAAACATTAATAGCTAGGCCCACATGACACATTATGTCTTATTGGTGTGGCTTGTCACACATTACACTTTTATTCAAAATAATGGTACACTTGGCTTTACTTATTTGAAGAGTCCTTCCTTTTTATTCTAGATGTTTGATGGGGACAATGTTTAGCATAATGGTCTCCTCCATAGATATAACACCCATCTCTAGGCCCCTTCGGTATATAGTTATCATAATGAGTCCTCTTATTTCTTCCATATCACTTCCTTCTAACTCTATCTCGAATATGATTATCTCTATTCTGTCAATTATTATTTCCCTATGGTTGATTCATCCAAGATTTGGAAGCTCCTTCTATAGCCAAAAATGTAGCCACTAGGTCATAGATCATACTGCCTTCTTGGTTTCGGTTCCTATTCTGGTCTTTCATTCTCTCGATCTCTTGTTCTAGGAGATGTACCCCTTTCCCTGGTTGATTCAGGGTGTTAATAGTTTTGTCCAACCTCTTGTCTAGAGTATGGTACATGTCATCCATGATCCCACAACAATTGTCATTTTTAGTGACCATTTTGGTTAATTAAGGTTGTCCTACACCAAAATTCACATCTTTTAGTGAGGTAGACCATAAAGTCCTAATATAGAACTTAGAGCTCAATTTTATACTCTCTAGTGCATACTAATATGTAAGAGTTATGCCTATCAATTTTCCATTATTGACTTTTACAATTTCATGCAAAATACTAGAACATACTATTAGGATAACTGGTGAACAACTGAGAGGGGGGGAGGGGTGAATTAGTTGTTAACAGATTATATTAATCAAACCACTTTATAACCTTTAACCAGTGCACATAAACATTGAATACCAGAATAGCAGAAACAGATACCGGTAAGCAATAGAACTTAACAATGAAATAGAGAATTAACACAATGCAACCATACCACATAACACCATGATTTGTACATGGAAAATCTAGTAAAGGGAAAAACCATGGTGGTAAGCCTACCCACAATCAGATGATACTTCTACAAAAAGTATGTGATACAATAAGAGGCTTGCACATGCAGGAAGGTACACTGCCTAGAGCATACTTCTCATTACAAACGAGTCTCACTGACTACAGAGAGGTTATAACCACCTCAAGATAATTGGAAAACAATCCAGAAGAATGAACTGCCAGAGATAACATCTACCATGCCTAATTACAGTCCCAGTTAAGCTTAATACCGAAGGCCTTTGACCTCTTACTTAAACCCAATTTGGTCACCTATGATCGATCAAATCTCCTTCGCATATGATATTACATTCCACAACCATGACCATTACCACCATAACCATGATCTACAATGAGATCTTACATCAATTTATACAAACCTTAAGGCCTAAACCAATTCGGTCGACCACCTAAAAGATATTACAATAAGATCATTACATACATCCATATTACAATAATAGGCCATGTCAGCTTAAGACCAAAACAAAAATAACCAATCCATAAAATATCCTGGTAACGTGTAGAGAACACGTTATCATGATACTGGTCCATAACCTAGATAGGTTCCGGACCTAATCTAGGTCCACCATGCCAAAGCGATGTCTTCAATCAGTTGAGGCATGATCAGGGATCACCTTCTGCATCCTTAATTCCATCTAGAAGCCGCACCAACACCACTTAACCATTCTATCAAATATTCTTAGTAAAAGCTCTGCTGGTTAAACCTTAAACCCATGCCGGTAACACAAGATCTTCTACTAGTAACCAAAACCTGTCTATCGGGAACCAACCATAACAACTACTGTTGACATCAATGACAAAGCATCAATGCAACACATAATCAATTCCTCTATATTACCAACAATCTCCCCCTTTTGCATCGATGACAACACTAGATGTGAAAAACATCTAAGTACCAAGAAATGCCAAAGAAGTCTCCCCCTGTGGAAGACAACCAACAGTTTCCTGAATATCAATAAATCTTTCCCTGTGAATAATATCTCAGTAAAGTTCTGACTTTATTTTTCACATCACTATCTCTCCCCCTTTGACATCAATGCCAAAAATCTGACAAAAATATCAAAACAAGAATATAAGCCTCTAAATCTCAAAGCTGACTACTCCCCCTGAGTAGTAGCACCACTAGATCAACCCAGAGCAAAGGATAAAGATGATGATGCATACTAGACTGATAGTCTGCTCCATCAATTAAGTTTCTTCCAGAGGGGTAGATACCCCTAACTTGTCTCTCAAATACTCAAATGATTCCTTAGACAATAGTTTAGTGAACATATCTACAATCTGTTATTTAGTGTTCACATAAACCAATTTGACTTCCTTTTCTTCCACCTTGTCCTTCAGAAAGTTATATTTTATTGATGTGTTTAGTCTTAGAGTGAAATACCACATTCTTAGACATGTTGATAGTTGCATAGTTATCACAATAGATAACCACCGGTTCACTACAATTTACCTTGATATCCTTCAACATTTGCTTCATCCACAAGAATTGAGTGCAATTGGTTGTTGTTGCAACAAATTCATCTTCTATAGTAGATAAAAAAATGCATGACTATTTTTTGCTGATCCATGAAACCAATTTCTTTCCAAGACATAAATCTCCACTAGAAGTGCTCTTCCTGTCATCATTATCACTTGCCCAATCTGAATCTATATATGCACATAAAGTGAAGTTATCATCTATAGAATACCATAAGCCATATTTTGTTGTTCCTTGTAAATACCGAAATATCCTCTTTACTACACATTCATGATTTTCTTTAGGATTACTTTGATATCTTGAAACAATACTTACTGCATTCATAATATCTGGTCTAGTTTGAGTTAGATATAACAAGCCACCAAGCATAGACATATACCTTGGCAGATTTACCGATGTAGATGTGTCTTTGATAGACAATTTCTCACTTGTCACCATAGGAGTACTTACCGGTTTGGAATTATCCATACCAAACTTCTTCAACAATTCCCTTAGATACTTAGTTTGACAGATAAAAATGCCTTTGTCAGTTTGAGTAATCTACAAACCTAAGAAAAATCTCATCTCACCAATCATGGACATTTCAAATTCATTCTGCATATTATTAGAGAATTCCATGCACAATTTATGTTCACCTCCAAAAATGATATCATCAACAAATACTTCAATAATCAGAATATCATCATCAGTGATCTTATAATATAAATTACTGTCAACACTGCCTTGGGTAAAATCAAGCTTCAAAAGATATTTATCCAACCTTGCATACCAAGCTCTAGGAGCTTGTTTCAATCCAGTTTCTACCTTAGCCTTAAAGATCTTGAATTTCTCAAAATCTTCAAACTTCTCCCTAAGAAAAGTCACCCACATCATTCTAGAATAGTCATCAATTATCAACATGAAATATCTATCACCTTGAAAACTTCTAGTCCTTGCTGGACCACATAAGTTAGTGTGAATCAAATCAAGCACATCATTATATTTATCATGCATGCTCTTAAAAAAATTTCTAACTTGCTTTCCCAATTGACATTCCTTACATACCGGATTATGAAGTTTCATAACCTTAGGTATATCTCTAACTACCTTTGTTGAACTAATCTTAACAATACAATCGAAATTAACATGATACAACCTCCTATGCCATAACTAACTCTCATTAATATGATAAATCAAACATGTCTTATTACTAGTGTTCAAGTGAAAGATATTACCTCCAGTCTGAGTACCAGTTGCAATATCCAATCTAGTTTTGTTAATGATTTTGCATTTTCTATCTTTAAACTGAACTTGGAAACCCTTGTCCACCAATTGACCAACACTTAAAAGATTATGTTTTAAACCTTCTACATAATAGACATTATCAGTATTATGCTTGCCATCCAGAGAAATAATACCTCTACCTTTGATCATAAATGCTTTGTCATCTCCAAATCTGACTTGACCGCCATTGTATTCTTATAGGGACATAAATTTTCTTTTATCTCCAGTCATATGATGTGAGCATCCACTATCAATTACCCATTCATCCTTGTCTTCAACTTTTGCTGCCAGGGCCTTTTCTTCATTCTTGATAGCCGGTTCCAGTTCATCTTCTTTTATAGCATATAACACCAATTCCTTTCCATTTTTGGGTCCACTAGCAGAGTCTGCTACCGGTTCATCCTCAGAGTCATCACTTACTCCTTCTTCATCCACTATGTAGCATTGTTTACTTTTCTTGAATCTATATATGTTTTGAATAGGCTTAAATGATTTCTTAACTCTCTCTTCAAATCTTGCATTCCTTTCAGGACATCTGGATGCAAAATGACCAATCTTATTACATGCAAAATATTTAAAAGGTGCTTTTCCTTCATACTTACTTCATGTCAGTCCTTTAGGTACTCTTCTAGCAAATAAGGCTTCAATTTTCTCAAATTATCCATCCTCTTTCCTCATATCTTCCAATTCCTTTGAATATAAGGCTTTTCAATCACTCTTTCCTGTAGATGTTGATGCATGAAAAGTAGGTTCAGATTTTGTATCTCCAAAAGGTCCAAATTCTTCAAGCTCAAAAGCAGATAATTTCCCAATCAAAATGTCTCTATTAACTGAAGTGTTTCTCATTGTTCTCAATTTACTAATTATAGTTGCCTTCATCTTGTAAGTTGGTTGAAGGGATCTCAAGACTTTGGAAACTATTTCATCTTCACTCAGAGATCCTCCACAACATTGAATTCTCATTACAATCTCATTTACTCTTTCCATAAATGTAACAATTCTTTCATTATCTTCCATCATCAAGTTTTCATACCTTACCCATTAACTATCAAGTTTAGCAACTTTTACAGTAGGATCACCTTCATTCAGAGTTTGCAATTTATCCCACACAACCTTTTTCAATTATTTATTAGTTAATCCCATGATTTTCTGATCGCTAAGTGTATATAAGAGGGCTTCTCTAGCTCTGCAATCATTTTCAATATTCTTGTCCAGGTCTACAAGAGAAAGATTGTCAGATGTCGGATCATAAGGTGTGTATCCTTTCTTAGTGATCTCCCAAATATCCTTTTCAAGACATCTAAGATGAGTCTCCATTCATATTTTCTGTATCCCATAATTTGTTCCATCAAGCTTAGGGATTTCTCCTCTAAAAATTGTTGTCGGTGGATTTGAAGTGTTAGCTACCATAGGATCTACCTCAAGCAGTTAAGCTTATGCAAAAGAGGACCAAAGCTCTAATACCAATTGTTAGGATAGCTGGTGAACAACTGAGAGGGGGGGTGAATCAGTTATTAACAGATTATATTAATCAAACCACTTTATAACCTTTAATTGGTGCACATAAACATTGAATACCGGAATAGCAAAAATAGATACCGGTAAGCAATAGAACTTAAGAATGAAATAGATAATTAACTCAATGCAACCATACCACATAACACCATGATTTGTATGTGGAAAACCTGATAAAGGGAAAAACCAGGGTGGGAAGCCTACCCACAGTCAGATGATACTTCTGCAGAAAGTATATGATACAATAAGGGGCATGCACATGCAGGAAGGCACACTACCTAGAGAATACTTCTCATTACAAAAGAGTCTCACTGACTACATAGAGGTTATAACCACCTCAAAATAATTGGACAACAATCCAAAAGAATGAACTATCAGATATAGTATCTGCCATGCCTGATTACAGTCTCCGTTAAGCTCAATATTGGAGGCCTTTGACCTCTTACTTAAACCCAATTTGATCACCTATGATTGACCAAATCTCCTTTGCATATGATATTACATTCCATGACCATGACCATTACCACCATAACCATGATCTACAATGAGATCTTACATCAATTTATACAAACCCTAAGGCCTAAACCAATTAGGCTAGCCACCTAAAAGATATTACAATAAGATCATTACATACATCCATATTACAATGATATGCCATGTCGTCTTAAGACCAAAACAATAATAACCAATCCATAAAACATCCTGGTAACGTGTAGAGAACATGTTAACATGATACCAGTCCATAACCTAGATAGGTACGGGACCTAATCTGGGTCTGCCATGCCAAAGTGATGTCTTCAATCAGTTAAGGCACAATCAGGGATCACCTTCTGCATCCTCAATTCCATCTAAAATCTGCACCAACACCACTTAACCATTCTATCAAATATTCTTAGTAAAAGCTCTACTGGTTAAACCTTAAACCCATGTCGGTAACACAAGATCTTCTACCAGTAAACAAAACCTATCTATGGGTAACCAACCATAATAGCTAGTGTTGACATCAATGGCAAACCATTAATGCAACACATAATCAATTTCGCCATATTGCCAACACATACATGATTACTTTAGGTCTCACAAGTGAATTTGGTCACATATCTACTAATCAATATAGATTTATATCAAATAGTCAAGGAATGTATGTGAAATAAAATAAATATCTAGCACTTCTTTATCTTTAGTAATTTCATTACTCTTATATGGTTTCTAGTGGTTTAAAAAATAATTCCATGTACTCTTTCTGAGATGACATGCATAATATATATATTTCTTTTCATAATGAGATTAGTAGTATCATGCTTATTTATCTAGTTGAGACCAAGATTAATAATCTAAGGCATCGATGTCTTAAGAATAAATGTTAAGGTAGCGATAATTCAATTAAAATTTAAGTAAAGACCCATGCCTCTTAATCAATAATTATATTATCCTTCCTACCACTCCTACAAATGATAGACCATTTACTAGGGTATTTCCCATTATTACTATAAAATAATATAAGGTTAAATAGGGAAGAGTTGTTATTCAATAAGGAATTCAATATAGCTATATAGTTTCTTTTTAGAGGAGATGAAAAAGATAACCATGAAATCATTAATATATTTATTTCCTATATAAGATATGCTAAGTTGTTTCCCAAGCACTAATGCAGACAAAAATTTAGGGTCTTTTCTAAAATTATGTGTCACTAAAAGAGGTCATACTCTCCCTTGCATCACACATTTAGAATGCATTCACATTAGTACAAGTATATTTCATACAAAGTGCTATCAAATGCATCACTCAACACAAACATTATCAATGGATATGCTATGTAAGAAAGTGTTACATCAAATAGGAGAGATTAACAATCACACACAAATACACATACACATAAAGTACCAACTACTCATACACTACCTAGTTGGCATTTCAAGTGATCAAGTGTCACAATATAGAGTGGTGAACTCAAGGTCCTAGTGCTTAATCTAGGGCTTTGATACCAAAATCTAAGAACCCACTAGTCCTAACCTTAGATAAACTAACATAATTGATTCCTAATTAAATCTTGGTAAATTTCCATTTCCATAAATGCAAGATTTCAGTTAACTATCATGCATTTAAATATCAATCACCATTAATATGAGTGCAAATACTACATTCAATGAAAAGAAAGTAAGACCCACAAGTTATGAAGAATGGGCAAACTAGATCATCTAGTCAATTAGTTAGCAAATATACAAATGAGTTAAATAAATATAACCACAAGTATATGAAAATTATAAAATACAATGAGCATCTAACTTGAATGTCATGCATTCAAAGAGAACGCTATACAATGGTTCATGTATACGATTAATGTGAACATAAAGTATGTATTAACTTAAACAAGTAGTCACAAAAAGAAGGAAAATTAAGCATGAAGGTACACATCCCACAAATCATGCACAAGTAGGACATGTGTTAGTGGGTTAGTGGTTAGTAGTTTTCCTCATTTCCTGTTAGTTACATTCTCTTGGTGACTTCCTATCGCATTTTTGATAGTAAGCCTCATAGGCCCTTTACATAGCTTACATAGATTGATTATGAGACCACATTGGTCTATTAGAAGAAATAATTAATACATCATACAATATTACATAAAAATGTATGATATACATAATTCTCTATCTTCGGATGTAGTGTCTTCCTCGCCATCGGACTCACCTCCATTTGCAATCTAGAAGACGAACAAATAACCCAGGTAGTTTATCCGACCAACCAATTGAAGCTTGCACTTCCTGATGCTCATGACAATCTCCTGTCTCTCACGATGGAGTATCCTAGCAAGCCGACATCAACTTTCAAGAATGGACCTGTGTGTGCATGTAGTATCTAACAACCAACCTGTTGAACTTAGCTACATGTGTTATGGTAGGGAGAAAGAATTTAAGTTACTAGCCAATTTTAATCCTACTAGGGTAGGTGAAAAAACCCTTCCCTATTTAACCGATGATCAAGAACATATTTTCATTATACATCCTTCATAGACAAAAGATAAAATTACCCCTCCTAGGTATATTTTACTCACATTGATAATTAATGTTTTATTATATTACGTTTGTTATTTTTCTTTTAATTAAACCCATTTATGGAGTTTAGATTCCATTCAAATGAAAACACATCATATAGGGATCTTATTGAATGATCGCTTAACTTAATAAGGTAATATGAAATATTACAATCACAACCTACTTATTATATATAAATATACATATAACCCAACCAATTAGTTTTTGGTAGAAAACTAGTCCTATTGACCAAATAAATCAAGGCTAATCATTCAATATTATGTAAACTATTTATAATTTTCATTTAACCATACTAACACATATTTCCTAAATAGTTAAAAATTAAATGACCCCTCCTCATTAGATTGATTTATCGTAAAGACTTGGTTTTGTATTTATTAGTTCTCCTTAAAACATACCCAAATATGGGTTTAAACTCCATACATCTTCAAGAATTAGCATATTCTATATATATATTTATACATTAAAGAAATAGAGGGAAGGATGATAGTAATAAATGATAAGAGTAAAGTACTCTTTACCGAGGCAATAATCAATTCATAAGAATTCATCTCTAGCAATTTCAATAGATAGTGAAGGTAGTTGCTATACAAAAATTGGCAAAAGAGATTCCATAAAGAAGTAATCCAAAACTATGTCAAAGATATCAAGAAAAAGATACGTTGGGTAATATAAAAAATATTATCCAACTATATTTATCTGCAATAGATGAACACCTCTTATATACGTGTAATATTGTCAAGTCACAAAAGAAAATCTAATTGTTATCTTTACTAGCTCAAATGGTGAGACATAAAATCATAGAGTATAGAAAGGGGGCGATGAAAAGTACTTGAACCTGTATAGATACCTGATTAGAACTATCCAACAATCATTTAGTAGATCAACCCAATTAATTATTCATAGAACCAAGGAAGATAATGAGGGGGAGGGTGATTCAAAATGGTAACCAAAGGAGTATCATATGTGCTTGATATCGACTTAGCCAACAAATTGTAGATTAACATAATTGGGGGGGGGGGGGGGGGTGATTTAGACATCAAGATTGATTAAGAAAGAAAACTTTATTCATAATTAGTGCAGATTGAGCCATTTATCTATGAGATTAGGAG
The DNA here is from genome assembly GCF_030272615.1 of Cryptomeria japonica. Lineage (NCBI taxonomy): Eukaryota > Viridiplantae > Streptophyta > Pinopsida > Cupressales > Cupressaceae > Cryptomeria > Cryptomeria japonica. The sequence continues at coordinate 469,903,754 of NC_081409.1, read as the reverse complement.
AACAACAAATTGAACCATGTCATATTTTCAAATTGGAGAAAAAAGGAGACATGGTTATAACAATTCGATTCAACAAAAAATACAATAGGAACAAAGAAAAATGGGGAGGGGCGATACCTCTTGTTGTAACTAAGGAAATTCAAATGTTCTTACCTTGCTAGATGTAGAGGGAGGTAATACATAGGAGAGAGAGAGAGTGATGGCTTCTACAAATCATTCTCCTCCCTAACCACCCCTTTTCTAGTTATTAGATTTGCAGAATAGGTGAAGAAAGGGAGGCGAAGACCGAAAAAATTGGAAGAGTGAAAGGAGGTGGCACCTTCTTCCTTGCTAGCCAATCCACTCCTTACCCAAATTCACCTTCCATTAATGATCTCAATGCAATGAGATAATGAATACAAAGGGGAAAAATTGATAGGAGAGCTCCCAAAATTTGGCATTTTCTAATTGATGAGAGTGCAAAGAGATGATTATTCAATATCTCTTTCTAGGCTTTTAATTATTTCTGGGCTGAGAGAATCAATCCTCAGATTGTGGATCTTGACTAAGAATTCAAAATTGATTGGAAGTGGAAGTGGAGAAAGCTCAAATAGATTTGTCGATTAAGAGAGTTAATCAAGATTTTGACTGGTTTGATTAGCCAGTCAGAAGAGGAAATTGAGAGTTGATAGGAAGATTCAAATAGTTTAACCTTCTATTCAAATTTGAACTCATGTGTTAATTTTAAAAGTTATTAAATTAATATATTAAATTCATTTATTTTTAATCTTTTATTTATTTTAATATTTTATGCTTCAATATATCATAATGTTATTCATTATTGACTTCCTAAATCAATTTTATTGTTTAATTTTATTGTTTAATTCTTACGTTTGTGTGTGTGAATGCACAAGCCATATTCCCTAGGTTACTGTTGACTTGCTAGAAGACCCCTCCTCAATTATTTGTCCACCTTCGATGGTCGACCCTACATCTACTTAACACTTGACAAGTTCGTCAAATCATCAAGATAAAAAATGTTTCATTCAATAGCATCATAAGAAGTCACTAAATTTAAAACATCAATCATCACGTTAAAAATGTATCATCATCATGTTAAAATAGCATTAGTAGGATCATAATATCATCAATATAAAAATGTTATCATTTACAAATGTCTAATTTAAGGTAAAATTTTGTAATCTAAATTTGGGTCGTGACATGACTCAAACAAAATTATATGAAAGATTCCTTCAAAAGTTTCCTGAAATAAGAATTGGTTAAAGATTTTTTGAAATGGCTAAACCTTTTTATGTTAGGATTAATCATGTATGCACCATGTGTTGTTGTAGGATGCATATTGAATTTTCCATGCACTATGATATTTATCATCTTATATGTTCTACTTTGCACACTAACAATGTTTTACAAGAATATAGTATACAAGCACCTCCTAAGTCACTAAGATAATTTATTTCAAGTATGTTATGTAAAAGATATGATAGTTGCATTTATTATAAGATGATTTGTTTGAAAGGTTATTGTGCTACATGTTGTGATTTGTAAGATTTAACAAGATGTGTACATTTGGAGAGCACACATGAAATTGGTAAGATATTAGTTTCTTTTGGAAAATACAAGATAGTCACATATGGGGTTAAAGATGGAAAAGAATTGAAGAGATGTGAGTTAGTGAAAAATGATATATGTGTAGCTGAATTTATGAAAATGTTTCAAGAGAAACTAGTTTATGATTATATAATGCATACACATAGAGCTCGGTGGTTAGATGAGCAATTCAAGTTATGTAAGGACACATTTCCTCTTGGTACCATTGTCTCTATCATTAATTTTGCTAAGAATTATACACTAAAAACTCAAACTGAAGTTAAATATATGTATTACCATTCTATACAAATTATTATTTTTGTACACATAGCATTCATGCATACAGATGATAGCACAAAGGAGGATAGAAAGGTTTTAAGAGAGTATCACTTCTACATAAGTGAATATCATACTCATTCGTCAAAGTTTGTGCAAGGGTGATTTAAATTTTTCTATGATAATTTAAGGGAAAGAAACATAAGATACAACCAACACATAATATGGTCAGATAATTGCACCTCACAATTCAAGAATGCAAGGATGTTCTATTGGTTGACTAGGATGCATGTGACAAGCGGTGTACAACATTTTTGGATTATCACTGAGGCTAGACATGGAAATAGAGAGCACGATTGCGTAGGAGAATACATAAAAAGAGCCCTAGCTAGAGAAGAATTGAAGTATGAAGGTGGTGTTGAGTTGATATATACAACAACAATTGTGCAATGGTGTAACTCTACAATGGGACCAAGTAATGCAGGTATGTCCATGGTTCATAGATATTTTTGGTTGATTAGTGAATCTAATACTGAAAACTATCAATATTGTTGTATAGTTGTAGGATCAAGTGACATACACTCGATTAGAAGTTCAAATGCAAGTTCACTAGTAATTTATACTAGATAGATTGCATGTTTTTTCTCTTCATGTATAATTTTTTTGTGGGAAGAATGTGAATCAAAAGAGTGGGTTGATAAATGGTCTTGTAGACCATTGGTTCCCATTGATACATATCAAGCTCCCAAAGCATTGCAATTGAACCAAATGGAAGAATTGGTGGATTTCGACCATGTATCAGACCTAGTGGAACCAAGTGATTTTTTTGGTTAATTTTGTAGGATTTTTTTTAGCTCATTTCATTACATCTCACATTATTTTTGGTATTAATTATAATTCTATAAAATGTAGGTCACATGTATGCAATTTTGCAGATGAGAACAATGAAGAAGGAATGGATTACTATTTGTGTCATTGTATTGAGCCTAAAAGAAAATTGACAACCACAATCATTGATGGAGAGGGTATTGAGTACCCAATAGGGTCTATTGTTGTCATAGGGACATGGCTTAGAAGATACCCTATGAATAAATCTGATGTTTGGTTGTTTGAGGACTTTGAAACACACAAACATATTCTTCATTTCTCCAACCTTGTTGTTGCAACAAATATTCAATTGATTAAGTATCATGGTAGACCTCATAACAAGAATTTATGGAAAGTTAATGAATCTAACCAGAAGGCAATACTTGACACAATAAGGGTTAGGGATGATCCAGCAAGCCCACTTGATTGATTTCAGGTCATCTACAAGTTTTCAATGTGTTGGAGCATTACAACGATTCTATGGTTTAGGGTAGAATGATTTTGAGAATTTTGTATATATCATTGGCGAATTGTTCTATATTTGTTTTTTATATATATAAATGCCCATAACCTAATTTGTGCATATTTAGATGCAAAATTTTGTATATTGAAATGGCCATGACCTGATTTATGCATATTTAGATGCCAAATTTTGTATATTTAAATGGCCATAAGTTGAATTGTGCATAT